>NC_088791.1:169430612-169746766 GCF_011386835.1 Chrysemys picta bellii | reverse complement strand
TCACAATAAATAAAGAGCAGAGGACTTGCCTTACATTTCCCCGCTCCTTCCCAAGTCTGTTGGAGCCTGAATCTTAAATATCCCTTAATGACAGGATTTTGGAAAGGTCTGCATCTATGAGGGGAGCAGAATCCCCAGACATGGAAAGTTTGAGCTCAAGAGCAAAGAATCAAAAAAGTTATAGGCAAAAAACAAAAACCAACAAAAAAACAAAAACCAGAGGTAGATAAAGGTAAGTGAGTTGCAAACTTAAGTATATTGTTCACTACTGGGAAAGATCACACACTTGAGAACAGTCCTACTTATTGAGGCACTTAAAACACCCAACACCATAATATCTATGTCCTGGTCTGCACACAGAAGTTGCACTGGTTTCACTGAAGTCAGTTTAAAAACCAGTCAGATAAATAGCTGTACAGAAGCATCAATTTACAACTCTCAGTTTAGCTTCCATCAGTACATTTTACAAACAATTTAGTTAAAGTGGTGAAATTTCTGCGTTTAGATAAGAACTTTGTATTAGCTACATTTCAAAGAACAAAAGGAGTTACACGAAGGCCAATCCACGAGACAGAGCAATTAGGGCTCCAATTCACATCCCTTCCTTGAGGAATTCAGGGTTCTCTTAACTTCCAACAGTGTCCTAGGTTGGCTGAAGTGGGTGGAAAAGGATGACCCCAATAATACCTTTCCAGCTCTGATTGCTGGGATTGATCCTCCATCTATCTCATGAGCTATGGCTCCTTCCAGTGGAGAGGGTACAACCTCCCCCCCCCCCCCCAACCCACATTATAAGTTGAAAAAGCCTCCAGATTGGCATTGCCCGTCCCCTCTAAGCAAAGCAAGATTGATCCCTAAAGCGTTACCCCTTGAGCTGTTTGGGAGACCATATTAACCTGCTCTGCACGAGCATGCTTTCTGTCTAACCTTCGCCACAAAACACCAGTATATTTGTCAGTCAACCCACACGAGTCAAGGTATCTGTTGGTTATTATGGCAAGAAAACACAGAAGTGCAAATAGCAGTCAGCTCAGTGTTCAGTACTGTTTTTGCTACAGTGAATTTTCTTCCAGTAATGAAAATGACTCCATATTAAACACAAACCCAGTCACGCTGTGCAAGGCAAACTTTACAGGGCAACAGGGAAATAAGCTAGAGTAAGGCTGCAACACGTACCCCCCAAATTGAAATAAATACTTCTGCCTTCCCCAGGAGAGCAACAAGATACTAGTCATGATTACATTTTGGAGTGTTTTGCCTGTAAGCAGCAGTTTTCCCAATGAGTAAACAGTGCACGAAATGAGAAACTGTGTATGACAACTTTAAAATCAGCACTGTACAAAGTAGATCACGATGCAATGCTACATAAAGCATCAGCAGGAACAGAAAAGGAATATAGTGTTAGCAGTGGTCTGGGTGAGCATGGAATTAGATATTCCTTACAACAAAATTTGAGAATATTAGGATTGCAGTTAGGTGCTCAAAAAAGTCAGGAGATGCCAAAATTGTGGTTGCATGCACAGCCAAGTCTCTGCCCCCTTATGCATGCACATTAAAACACAGTCTAATTATACAATCGCATTCTATTTTTCCATACCATCATTTCTACAGACTTTGATACACTATATTATTTATATTGTTGTAGTACCTAGCAGCCTTGAGTATGCCGTTGTGCTAGGCATTGAACAAACATAGTAAAAGACAGTCCCTGCCCCGAAGAGTTTATAAGCTAAAGACAATATATAACTGCATATCTGAATTTGACTTCTTTATACTTACATTAACTTGGTTGTCATAATGGTCCAATACAACTGAGCATCCTCAGCTCCCATTGGAGTCAATGTGTTTAAGCCTACTTGTATTGAAGTCAACAGGAGTTTGGTCACTGACTTCAATGGGAGCAGGATGAAGCCCAGGGAGGGTTGAAAGCACTAGGACCCCTTGCAAGAAGTGTTCAGCAACGTACACGATCATTAGTATCTCAAAGGAACACATGCAGAGTTGCAGTAAGTGCCTTTTATTATAATGGGGTTTTTTTGTAGTGTCATTTAAGTAGAAATGCATCCACTTTGTAGTTTTCATGGGACCTGTCAAGCTATTTTAATCTTAATAAACTTAAAATACTACTGTTTTCTCCAAATATAGGATGTGCTGTGAAACAATTAATTTCCAATGCTTTTATTTATATGTCACAGATTTGAACTTTGATATTCCTAATTAGAAGAGTACAAGTTTGAAAGCTGAATGTTTCCATAAACTGGCATTTTAACTTGTCATCGTTTCTAAGTGTAAAGTATGTGATCACATTAAGCAGTAACAGTTTGTTAACAGTAAGAGGGAATACAATGAAATCCCATGGACAGTAATGTAGTTATTAAAATAGTTACCGGTGCAATTGGATTCTGAATGCCTATTCTAGGCAGCAGTGGGCATACCACAGTTTAAGTTGGAACTGAGTTTCCATTGTAAGAAAACCTATTTTGGCAGGTTAGGTCGGAAATGCATAGAATTATTCTATCAAATTTAAGTAAATCAGACAAGGGGTTGATACACTAGGAGTAGAGGATGAATTAGAATCATCTAACTATTTCGCCACTCTGTAGCCAGAAAATGGAAAGAAGAGAAAACCTAGTTTGCTGGACTTGCCTAGCTGAGATCTAGTGCCCAGGACCTGGTTAAATAACAAGTAATAATGGTAGATGGCACATCAATTCGGGTGTGGTAGGGCTCAGCAGAAGTTCAACAGACCAAGCCTGAAAGCAGCAAGAGTCAGGCTTGGGCGGGAAGAGAGGGATAGGGGTTTGCCCACTTCCTGGCTCTTCTGCAAGTAAGAAGGTAAGCAAGATGGGGATGGGGACTCCCCTTAGGTAGGCTGTCCCCCAGGCACTCTGTGCTTGCCCAGTCCCCTCCTATAAGGCAGTGATACTCACACTGTGGCTCGCAAGCCACAAGTGGCTCTTTAATATGTCTCATGGCGCTCTTTGCAGCATATGATGTTAAAACAAAGTGAGATTTAATTAATAACCAACCTAAGTTATTAACCAATCAGGATGCTTTTACCACTGATGTCTGAGTATCATTACTATAAGGTCTACCAAGGGGGCTTTGGGAGATCTGAGGAGGAAGGGGAAGCAGCACAGAAGGGGACTATCACCTTCCTGCCACTTCCTGGGCCTCAGGCAGGGAGCCTGAATGATCTCTTTCCTTGCCTCCCTTTCTGCCCCAGCCCTCACCTTGTCCTCTTGGTCACAGTTCTGCTTCCCCCACTCTTGCATGGGGTCCAGAGAATAGAGAGGGGGCAGCAGGGAAGAGGTTCTTCATTCCCTGGCACCACAATCTCCACCCTAAAAACCCTTACTGAGCCCATCCAATGAGCCTACTTAGGCTCCTCAACCACCACGTGTCAGGTGGCTGAAGAGCAAGACTCAGGGGGAGTAAAGGGGAGGGAAAAATCACAGAGAAATGGGAGACAGCCCACCAACTCTGTGGAGGATTAGAAGGCAGCAAGGAGGGCGAGGAAGAAGTTCTTCACATGACCTGCTCCAGAGAAACCAGACAACAGCAAGAGTCAAGGTAGGGGGAAGTTCTTCCACTGGATTTTGATCACCTTCAAGTCTCCTGCAAACCCCATACATCTTCCTTTCCTGCAGATCTTAGGACAGCCCCAGGCCAGTGGCCCTTAGGAAGTTGACAGGGATGTGGCTCCACTCCTAGGCTCTTTAGGAGAGGGGCCCCTGATTCTTAGGGCCTACAGGGGGTTCATATAAGTGGGACTCCTTTTGGCAGGCCATAGGTTTATAGCATCAGGACTCCTTTCCAAATGCTGGTGCATACGAACTGTGGTTAGCAGATGATTTATGACCAGTTACTGATGGTTTCACATATGCCTGCAATGACCTCCTTTTAAGGACTGCTTGATCAGGGCTCCTCTCCTGGCTTTCGAAACAGGAAACAGTTCATTTCCAGAAATTATGCATTTTTAAATTAAGAAGTCAGTTAAGAGTGCTGGTGACAACACTCAGCTTGATTTATGGACCAACTGTCCAACTCTTGCTCACGCACATCTTGCCTGGAAGGTTATTTTTAAGTAGTTTTCAGTCGATAAATACAAGCACAATAAAGTCTGTATGTAACAAACAGAGGAACAGCACCTTCGTCTATTTCCATCTTGACCTATGACTTTACCCAAGCATTTATGTACTCAAACCACATGCTTTGAAAATGGCTTTAATAATGTAAGGTATCCTTAGATACCTTATATAAAGTGTACGTAATTTAATTAAGTATATGCCATACGTCCCCATTTGAACTCCTAACTCTTAAAAAAGAGGAACAGAGCACAATTTTGAATTTAAAATGCTTTTCACTACATAGTGAACAGAGTCATAATTGATAAACCTAGTAATTTCAATGTCTACAATGCAGAGCATTTTGAAATAAGTCAGTTTCTACTGCAGCATTACAGCTAACTTATTAGCACCTCCTGAGGACTGGTTACAGTAATAAAATGTTCTATTCATTTGAGGTTTTTACATCATTGCCACAGTACCTGAATGCTTCCACCCCTCCCCCCAATCTCCCTAGTCGGAGTTTGGCATTTGTTAGCTCAAATGGGACAGAATTAAAATTGTGATTGATGTTTTAAGTGGCTGTGGTTAACTATAAAATTATATCTTTAACTCTGAATTTCCTATTTAACACTAACATTCTTGAAAGTTTATACATATTTGAAATATTTTTGCCTTCCACCTTACCTATTGGGGGGGAGGGAGGGAGGGACTTGGCTGGAAATTTTTGCTATTTTATATTTACTCTGTAATAAGAGTGGTGTATTGCTTCTTGTTCCCAATTTTCATGGCCAACCTGGCATAGCTGGCATACACCGAAGAGAACAGAGTATTGCAAGATGGGTCTGTAATGTTTATAGAAAAATGTGGTTTCATGGTTTATATTTCATTTGAGAAATACCATCACTTGTAATCATGTAATTAGGGAACTGTCATGATTTATACACACACGCAGCTGAGTTACTGTTGCATGTGGACACCACTCAGCTCCGTATCTCCGTTTCATGCCCCCAAATGGTGCTCTCTCGACTTTCCCAATGCCTGTCTGAGACTAGAGCCTGAATCAGAGCTAACTGGCTGTGGCTCAGTCCAGATAAGACAGGAGTGATGCTGACTGGACAAGGGAAGCAGTCAGATGGCAGAGGCAATATTGGTTCTCATGAGAGAAGGGATACATCTGCTTTTTATTAAGGGTCACAGCCTGCGGATCCTACTGAACCTTGAGTTACTTCTGGAATTCCAGGAAACAGTAGTATCTGAGCATGTTCTTATCCATCTGCACTTTATAAGCACATTGCTACAGCTATCCACACCTCTCTCACCTTCATATTAGATTACGGCAGTGAGCTATTCTTGGGGCTACCCTACTTAGTGTTTCATGCATGGAGCATATTACACTTGTACTTCATAAACTGTGCTAGCTTTTGACTAGTTTTTCGGTACAATTCAAGATTTTAGGTTTAAACTATAAAGCCTAGTATGTTTTGGGTCCTAGCTGTTTTATAAATGCTTCATGCTGGGAACTGAAATCAGCTGGAAGACTCAAGTTGACAATCTACAGTTTATGTCTTGAGGGCTTACTGTGGAAAAGCATTTTCAGCAAAAGGCCTTTCTCAGATTCACTTCTCCAACTCATCTGATAGAGCTGGAGTTGGCTGACAGTCAGGACATGCTGCAAATCCTACATCTTCAATCAGACTTTTGCACACATGGGATACAGTGGGAGGAACTGATTTTCAAAGATGGGTGGGAAGCTTTTTGTTTTGCTTTTGGAGAGTCTGACGTGTCAATTCTAGGACCTAATACACAGAGGGATTTTTTTTATAAACATGCCTAAGGTGCCAGTAGGTACAATATACATTTGCAATATAAATCAGAGGGCCATGGTGATTTAATATGGAACCCCCCTTTGTCTATGAACAATCCCCTTCATGAGAACATCTAAGCCTACTAGAACAAGACCACTGTAAAACCAGTTCTTACAATGATGCTCTGATCCCTGAAGTGCCAAGGAAAGCGTAGAGAACAATCTCTCCAATTGGAGTGACTCAGTCAGCCCCAGGACTCCAAGAGAGTCATTTCTCTTCCCAGGAAATGTCCTATTTAGATTTCACATTAAGGTAGCACTGTTCTGCTCTACAGGGCACTCCGGCCTGCCTTTATCTACATCCCACTTCATAGCCTTTGGTACCGTGCTGCCATAGGCAGGGACACGAAGCCAGTATTCTCAATCTAGCCAAGTTTATCCACCTTCTGATTCATCCAAGCCTAAGGATCAAAAGGGGACTGCTTCAGAAGAAAGAGGAAAAGAAAGCACAGCAGGGATCACCAGGAAACATACATGTGCTTAGACCAGTGGTGGGCAACCTGTGGCCCATCAGGGTAATCCGCTGGCGGGCCATGAGACAAGTGTTTACATTGACCATCCGCAGGCAGAGCCGCCCGCAGCTCGCTGTTCCTGGCCAATGGGAGCTGTGGGAAGTGGCAGCCAGCACGTCCCTGGGGCCCACGCTGCTTCCCGCAGCTCTCATTGGCTGGGAACGGCAAACCATGGCCAC
The DNA here is from genome assembly GCF_011386835.1 of Chrysemys picta bellii. Lineage (NCBI taxonomy): Eukaryota > Metazoa > Chordata > Testudines > Emydidae > Chrysemys > Chrysemys picta. The sequence continues at coordinate 169,740,141 of NC_088791.1, read as the reverse complement.
TGGGAGCTGGGGGTGGCCCTGCCTGCGGACGGTCAATGTAAACACTGTCTCGCGGCCCACCAGCGGATTACTCTGACGGGCTGTAGATTGCCCATCACTGGCTTAGACAGTTATTGCTGAACAGGAGCAAGGAAAGGTCACATAAGGGAAAAGAGTGTGCATTTCTGCATCCCTAATACAAGACATCAATATTTTTGACAGTAATGTATGCAACTAACTGTACCCCACTCACTGCCATAGCTGGGATCATCAATGTAGCCAGGTATGGATTTAGGCTAAAATAGGGCTCAGATTGCCCTATTCTAACTGCCAGAAGCTGGATCACAGAAAAACTGCCCTGTTTTGTTCATTCCCTCTGAAGCATCTGGCCCGGGCCACTGTCAGAAGACAGGATACTGGGCTGGAAGGACCATTGGTTTGACCCAGTATGGCCATTCGTATGTCTTTCGTGATCAAAACAGAAAGCTCTCCCCAAAACCACTCCCCATCAGTTGCTACTGGGGAAAGAATAGGGGCTCCTATTAATGTGATCTATGAAATATTGCTTTTCTCTTTCATTGCACACAGCACACAAGCTACAGAGCAGCACCACCATCAACATTTCCCTCTGGACAGGCCAGCCAGTGGTAGTTGTGCAGGTTACAGAAAAATCAAAGATTATTTGGTACTTAGAAAGAGAATGCTTCAGAAGATGAGTAAAGAATGAAATGGGGAAAACATTTCTTCACATTTCCTAATACTAAACAATAGTGCAACTTAATAATCTTTAAAGAAAGACTGGCCGGAAAGGTTAAAAAAAAAAAAAAAAGGAGGAGCTTTCCTCAAGCAATGTAACCTGAATCCTTCTAGGGTACGCATCTCCTCCCATCTGCAGTAGTGCCACAAACTCATCTTCGGAGTCAGACTCCTGGAACCTCCAATTAATTAAAAGGGTCAAAAGTGCAACAGAAATCCACCCAATACGTACATATACAAAAGCGCACAATTGGGCACAGCTTATGTTGGCAGCAGAAAAAAAACTAATAGATAAGATCCCGGAAAGAAACCACAAGAATACACCCACAACTTACGGTCAGTCTGGGTGTTACTCCAAATAGACCAAGGTCAAAGGCAAAAAAAATCCTAGCCAAATTATTCCCTTCGGTCTTGCAGTACTTCCTGACTTGTGTGACTGGCTGTTTCAATTCTATAAAAGTTACAGTATTCCTTTGTTGCTCCTACTATTTAATGTACACTTTTTCAAGGCCTTAGCAGAATATACTTCTGGGTAATAACTGAAGACAAGTTTTCAAAGAGAATTATCAATTCAAAATGTGGCCATAATGACAATCACTGAAAAGACAGATGGTTATAAGGGAGGGAGAGTTTAGAAACAAAGAGAAAAAAAAATGCACTTTTCCACCAATCCCCACCCTGACAAAAACAGAAAAAAGGGAGATTGTGGCTAGAACAGATGTTCTGACAGGACTGGCGTTTAATGCAGTTACCTTTAAAATCTTTTCAGTTGCCTTAAGTAACACTACCTCAATATTTGCACTGTCCCCCTCTAGGTAGTGCTGCAAACACCAAAGTACTGTTATCTAAGGCAAATTGGAAGGTTAAAAGTAAGGGTAATCACTATACAAGCATCTCCAATGCACAGTCTATAAGTGAAGAGTATCAACTCTTAATTCTCATGAATCTGTCCTACACTAGCAAGTATCAAGAAGAGCTGTGAAAGGGTCACAATTTCTTTTCACTTCTATTTTCAGTTATTTCTGAAGCACAAGAATCATGCAGCTTCTGCTCACAATGTAAACCAGGGTGATCGCTGCATGGGACTTCAGGCCAAGAAAAATCAACTAATTTTAGGCCAAATATTTAGATTTTGTATAAGAAATGGAGGGTTTTACAAAGCCCGGTAGTGTTTGTAGAATGTGTGGATGTCTAAAGAGCAATATAATTGAAAGGAGAAGTTCTCTCTCATTCGAACATTCCCATACAGTGCTGCAAACCCAAATTCAACAGCAGGCATGAGATCCAAACCACCTGGAATCTCCATGCAAGCAGACAACTTTGTTTTATATGCAAGCATCTGTGATGAAAGCAGTATATCTCACTGTCAGATTTCTTTGGTATTAAATAACCTCAAGTACCATTAGTAGCACTTTTGTTCGTTTGTTTACATAAAAGTTATGTTCGGTGTTGAAATAAAAAAATAAACAAAAGTGAAGTGAAGTTAGATCTAGCCAAGATGCCTTCAAAACAAAGAGAAGAACTTTACACAGACTACGTCAGAAACCAGTCAGAAACCAGTCATGACGTATCTTAATGACTGGCTCTATTTGCAAAGCTGAGCAAGCAGAAAAGCCTTTAAGCTATATCGGTCTCCTGAGAATGAACAAGGTAGATTAACAATTGCACATTAATGGACAAACAAGACAGTTACTGCATAAGACAAGCCAGAAGAAGAGTCCTCAATCTCTACACGTGGCTTTTACGTTTCAGCAAGCAACTGAACACCTATGTATCCCAATGGATCAATGAATGCAGTACAAAGTCTTCCCTCCTTTCTGTAAAGCATGGACGGACACTGGTCTTTCCCAAACTGTGGTGTCTCTCAAATTCTCTCAGTGTTGTACTAGCACCAGTGTAGCATTGCTAACCATGAGAGAATCTCAGAAAAATCTCAGTGGGAGGCACAAGCTGTATTTAGAACAGGCCAACTTTTGGCTTCCAAGGGGACATGCAAAAGGTTCTCTCCTTAGGCAAGCACACGGGAGGCAGGTTGCTCTCTTGTTATTAGGCTTGGGAGCAGTCAGGAACTCAAAATCACCAAAGATTCTTGTTAAACCAATTAGCACAAGGAACAGAAAAGCATGCAGCAGCTTAACTCTTTCGTGGCTGCTGGCTACAATGTTGGTGACCATCAGGTCCTGGAGCTTTGGGGTAGGGAGGAGGGAAGAACCTTGCTGCTTGCAAAACTGATTGGGTGGGGGAGAAGGATAAGAAGGTTTTAGCCAAATTGCTGAAAAGTAAGTGTGGATGGAGTAAGTCAGTCCTAATATGTTCACACCAGATTTCTCATTTTCTCACTACACAGGTTGTGTGTGTGTGTGTGTGCGCGCGCGCACACATGTGTAGAGAGAGAGAGTTGTCTTTCATGTCAGCAAGTGCCCCACTCCTTTCCAGTAAATGTCTTTTTTAGAAAACCTTCTGGCACTTGGGCTACAATAGTTACACTTGCATATCAGTTAATATTGTGAAACTAGCAGAAATTTTGGAAGAGTACCAGAACAGGAATATTTACACCTGCCACATTTTTTTCCACAGAAATTAACATGGGCAAAGACATCTCATAGCTCCAGGTTGCCCCAGCTGAACAGAAGACTGTTATACACAGCACACATACACGCTGCATGTTGTGGCATACAGCTTAGTTTCCTGGGGGCAACATCCCTTGTACCACAAAAGCAGGTTCTCTTCATCAGATATTTCTATTAGCATGGTGCTTGGTATTTCTGTTTGCACCTACTAGTGATCAGACGGAGTGCCTGCCATATTAATGATTGGACTAACTGCCATGTGAGGTCTTTCCTATGAATGAGATCACATCACTGCTGGAGAAGCAAGCTTCAGAGAAACATGGTAACTTGTTTGATCTTGCAGGGATTACACCTCTCCATTCCCAGGCCAAGTTACAAATCGTGCTTTGAACGTTATGCATGATTCTTACAGATCTTCTCTTTGCTGGAACTGAATCACTGTAGGGATTCCCTTTGGTCCCTCTCTAGTCTGAGGCTGTGACCTGAGCCGTTTTAAACTGGTTCAAGCTAGCTGGGTTTTAGACATGGCTTTGGCAATCAAGGGTGGAGGGGATCAGACTGTTTAAGCAAATATATTTTGGAAGATGCACATTAAACAAAGAGAAAGTTTATAAAAGCCTTTTGCCTAAATGCTATGTTCTAGTCTAATCCCCCACTCAGTGACCCTACATCTAAATTGGAACACTGTTGTTAAACTCTGTTTTAAACATATTTTGGACCAACCCAAAAGTACCCAGCTAGACAGAGTCAGTCTGAACCCATTTTAAACTGGTTTTGAGAATTGGTTGAGGTAATTTTTTTTAGCCCCTGTGTAGATGGGGCCTCAGTGATGAACGGTCGAAGTCTTGCCCATCCATAGTTACCCTCCTTCCAGCAAACCAGCTCTAAATGGGATTCCAACACTGTATGGCTCTCACACTTAGCCATTATTTTTCAAAAGCCAGTTCCTTGCATGCCTGCAAGTTTCTCTGTGGTGCCTTCTTAAAGCCAGCACCTACAGGTAAAGGATGGGAGGGAGAAGACTACAGCTTCCAGGCGGTAAGCTTGTCAAGGCATGGACGGCCTTCATTTTGGGCCTTACAAAGTACCAAGCACAGGTTACCGGCTTAACAATAAAGGCATTACAGAGGCAAAGAGAATGTCCCAGTTGTTGGCAATAAGATGCATCCTGGAAAAATCTTTACGTGGGAGATAAAGATCTTGACCGCTTGAGCTTTGTGTACCATGACATTTTTCTTAATAGAAGGCACAATAACCCCAGTGCCCTGGCCTGATTCCAGTTCTAAAAGTTACATTCTGCCTTCCTAAATTCCCACTGCAGTTTGATGGATACAGTGTTATTCTTCACTTCCTTTCCAAAACATTACATGATACTGTTAGTACCATTAAGTAGTTGCTCCCTTTCACTCCAGAAGGGGCTACAATTCTGTAGTGGATGAAACAAATCCTAAATGTATATATACACGTAGCTTCCAAAGCCCACTGGAATACTTCTGGATGACAGGTGCTATATAAGAGAAAGCTAAGAAATCAGCAGCTACCAGCAGCAAGAGATTTAAACCAGTAAGTGTGAAGTACTTACCTTGGGTAGCCCAGAAAACACTGACTGACATGGAAGTCACATCCTTGCTCTTTACCCAGCTGTTGTTGTGGTGCCAGCTCCAGGCAGAGACGACACAGTAATAATCCCCTCTGTCTGCTTCAGAAGTCCACTGGATTCGTAAACTGAAAGTATCCACGGCCTGTTTAGAGAAAATAATTTCCCCATTCTGGGTCCTCTCTCTGCTCTTATCCCCAACCAGCAACGTCCAGTCTGCATCCATAGTGGCAAGAAGTTCATCTGTCACAACAGCGTCACTGCGCAGGCGCATTCTGTAGTACCAGGAGACCGTAAAACGTAGGTTTGCTTCTGTGTTCTGTGCATTCATGATCCTGCACTCCAGTTCTGTGGGGTCATCTGAAAATTTAGGTGTTTTAGAAGCATTCAGAACTATCTGGTAATCCAGCTCTGCAAGGGAATTGGGAAAGTGGGAAGAAAGCCAAGAAAACATGTTAAAAGTAGCAAGTAAAAAGGAAACACCGAGGTAACAGTGAAAACCAAGTGCAGTCCTGATATCTGGAGCTATCAAACATGACACATAAAAAGCATGTGAGCTAAATATAGAAGATTTGTAAAATCAGAGGATTGGGAACCTGGACTCTGGCTCTGCCATAGATTTGTGTGACCATCGGCAAGTCCCAGAGACCAACATTTTCATAAGTGGCCTTTTATTTTAGGCATCCAACTTACTCATTGAGCTTGATTCTCAGCTCTCATGGACTTTAGCTGGAGTTACCAGAGTCCAGCACTTCAGAAAATCAGGTCCAAAGCCTCTCAAGATGACGCGACATCTGAGAAATAACGTTTCCTTCCCTGGCCTGTTCTCCAACATCCAACTGTGCAGGTTTCAGGCTCAGATTTTAAATCACCTTCTGTGTTTCCCAAGAGAGCTCAGGATGAGTGTACAACTTGGGACTCTTCATTCTCAAGTTGAAAAGTGATCGGTTGAGACTCCAGTGACACCCCATCTCCTCTCCAGGATAAAACGGCCATCCCCAGACACCACCCCTTCTCACTTACTGTCCCCACGCCCCACAGATCCCCAGTACCAACTCCTGCCTTGGCCCTGGACAACGCCAACACCTTGTCAAGGTTAACTCCAACAAGCATCCTAGAATGTTTAGCTGGTTAACATGACAACCAAGGATGCATGTACCAAAAGCAATTTTGAGTTTGAACTGTGAAGTGGTACAACTTGTATGGAGCTGGAATCTCTCAAAGTTCATAGTTTAAGAGCTGAGCGGCTGAATCTAAGGTTGGAAAAGATGGTTGTCCTGACCCAGGAAATGATGAGACAAGGTTGCATAACTTTGTTCTCTACTAGATTACAGAGACAGCAGACTACAGGCTTGTGAACTGAGATACTATGGTAAGAATCTCTCAACACTGAATTTTAGTTATGGAAATAAGTGCTTTTCTACCAATAAGAAAAGACTTCTTTTTCCTGTATCACTTTTTTTAATGTTACTTGAAAAACAACACCAAACTTCCTACTCTTTCCTGACTAAATATCCCAACATTTTGTTTTGTTTTCAACAAATTTATTCTTTATTCCTTTATCTTGTGGTTGATGTATTAATCTCAGAAACAGTAATTGTCTATAATTGGGACAGAGAAGAAAATGCACATCTAAAATGTAGACACCTCTGAAACACGGCACTAGAACATGTTAGTGGAAACGCTAGGAGATAAGCCCTAGCGCCTTTTCTCTCCGCGTGCGCTAATAGTCTCTGTGAACATTTGATAGTACAATTCCACTTAATCTGGCTACATCTACACTGGAAATCTTAAGGGAATCTCCTGCAGTTGTTATTACTAGTGCAGCTTCATCAGTGCTAGCAACCATGGGAGCACTAGTGTAGACTAGACATCAGTTGTTTTAATCATTGGTTTTTTACAGGATTAGATGACAAGGGTAAAAATGCAAGAAACTAGTTTACACTACTGCTTCCATGATTGCTAGCACCAGTAACAGTGGGAAATTTTCCTAAAATTCTCAGTATAAACAAGGCCTAAAAAAAATAATGCACAGAATTCTGGTTCCACTGTCAAATAACAGGTCTGTGTGGGAGGCCATGAGACCCAGCACCGCAATCCTTGAGAGAACTAAATCCCCACAGATCCTAGACAGCTAGACCACTCCTCACATCTTATTTACACACAGCAATAGTCTTCAAGACTTGAAACTGAAGGACAAGTTACTCAAACCATACTGCAGTAATCTGACCCCTCCAAAGCCAGAGGGGTTACAATTCAAGAGTGGTAGCTACAGGAGGTTGTATCCTGTGACTGCTTTAGCAGCTTGGTACAAAGATGGGAGAGTTTGAAGGCTGAAGTTCTTCTCAGGCCAGGAACAGGATGAGAAAAGAGCTGAAAGAAACAGTTTTCAGCTAATCACTTTGGTATTAGTATTAATTATTATTATTATTGAGGAGGAGGAAGGATTGCTAGGGAGAGTTTTGGCTTTGACAGCACCACTCCGGCTAGGCACGTCACACTGACAGACACTCTCAGACAGAGGATTTAAAAGGAATAAAAGGCTCCCTGGATAAGCCTCATTCCTCCACTCTGTCAGCTGTCAACGAACAGCCTCACTGACAGTTCAGTGACTTAATACCAGGTTAGCACTGAACTTCAATCAAGGAGGAGGGGGTTAGTGGTGAGTTTAGGATGCAGTTTAGAACCTCACATGCTGAGAACTCTTCTCCCACCCCCTCACAGCCCTAGGCAGCAGTATCGTCTGAGGAGTAGCTTTTATACACTCCTGCACCTCAGCTAGGCGGTGAGAGAAAGGACAGGAAATTTCCGCCAGCCTAAGCGATGCTTCAGACCAGAGACAAAGTGACCTTCTGCAGCCAGGTTTTGAAGCCCAGAAATGTAACGGGAAGTTGGGAATGGCCAGATGATGGTTTGAAAGGAAGAAGGGCACCAGCACAGGATAGCAATGGCATCCATCTCTTAAAGCACATTAGGAACATTTTAAAAATGTTAATGGCTATTTACTGTTTTGGAGATGCCAAAAAGTAGGTCTATTCTCCCTACAATGCATATGGGAAATAAAGAGTAACCCAAAGGGGTCTCAGTGGGACCGTCAGCCTTGTGACTTGGCCATTCGCTTCTGAGTACCTGGGTTCAGACCCTAATTTAGGCTTGTTGGCCTCCATTCTAATCCTCAGACCGGCACCACAGTTTGGCATTACTGCCAGTGTCTGATCAGGAATGGCTCTGAACTGGAACAGTAGGAAGCTTCAAGCCACAACTGAGTGCACTGGCAGAACTGGGGGGAGTGGGGTAACTTGCACACCAGCCTGGGCACTAACTGGTACTAGGCTCATTTAACTCAAAGATAATCAGTACTTTCTGGATTTTAGCATAGAGAGTGGGTAGAAAGTCCCCCCCCGGCCGGGTTTGAAATGCTGTCAAAAGTAATTTAAATCTTAAACGCAAAAGTCAAATAAAGAAATTGTTTTAATCATTCGTTGAGAGAGACTGACATGTCATGGCAAACTGAAAAATACAGCTCTTTAGAAATTCTGCTTAGGTTTGGTTTTCTGGATCACTCCAGCGTGACTGTTCACTTCTCAGGATATTTGCATAAAAACAGGATCTTTGAAGCTTAAGAGTTCAGCCAGGGTAATGCAGAGCAAAAGCTGGTTAACTCACCATCTCTGGTGTAGGCAAGACACAATGGAATATCAATCTAGTAACACATTCACCTCTGAGTGTGGGGAGAATACTGTCCTGCTTTTGCTGCTGAGGTGGGCTAGATGAGCCTACTGTGTCCTTTTCTATCTCCAGTTTCTATAATTCTACATCATAATCCTGTCCACAAGAGTTAACTGATATCACATATAATGAGGAGTCCTTGTGGCACCTTAGAGACTAACAAATTTATTTGGGCAGAAGCTTTCGTGGGCTAGAACCCACGTCATCAGATGCATGAAGTGAAAAATACAGGAGCAGGTATAAATACATGAAAGGATGGGGGTTGCTTTACCAAGTGTGATAATAAGATAATCAATTAACAGCAGGATACCAAGGGAGGAAAAATAACTTTTGAAGTGGTAGGAGAGTGGCCCATTACAGACAGTTGACAAGAAGGTGTGAGTAACAGTAGGGAGAAATTAGTATTGGGGAAATTAAGTTTAAGTTTTGTAATCAAGCCTTCTTAAAACTGCAATACCCACCTGGTGAAGTGAAGAAACAGACTGACAGAGCCAGAAAGGTACCCAGAACTCACCTACTACAAGACAGGCCCAACAAAGAAAGTAACAGAACACCACTAGCCGTCACGTATAGCCCCCAACTAAAACCTCTCCAGCACATCATCAAGGATCTACACCCTACCCTGAAGGACAATCCCTCACTCTCACAGACCTTGGGAGACAGGCCAGTCCTCACCTACAGACAGCCCCCCACCTGAAGCAAACTACACACCACACAACAAAACACCAACCCAGGAACCAAACCCTGCAACAAACCCCGGTGCCAACTCTGTCCACATATCTATTCAAGGGACACCATCATAGGACCTAATCACATCAGCCACACCATCCAGGGCTCGTTCACCTGCACATCTACCAATGTGATATATGCCCCCATGTGCCAGCAAAGCCCCTCTGCCATGTACATTGGCCAAACCGGACAGTGTCTACACAAAAGAATAAATGGACACAAATCTGACATCAGGAATCATAACATTCAAAAACCAGTAGGAGAACACTTCAATCTCTCTGGTCATTCAATAACAGACCTAAAAGTGGCAATTCTTCAACAAAAAAACTTCAAAAACAGACTCCAACGTGAAGCTGCAGAACTGGAATTAATTTGCAAAGTGGATACCATCAGATTAGGCCTGAATAAAGACTGGGAGTGGTTGGGTCATTCCAAAACCTAAACCTATTTTCCCCAATACTAATTTCTCCCTACTGTTACTCGCACCTTCTTGTCAACTGTCTGTAATGGGCCACTCTCATTACCACTTCAAAAGTTATTTTTCCACCCTTGGTATCCTGCTGTTAGTTGATTTATCTCGTTAGACTGACCTCACACTTGGTAAAGCAACCCCCATCCTTTCATGTATTTATACCTGCTCCTGTATTTTTCACTTCGTGTATCTGATGAAGTGGGTTCTAGCCCATGAAAGCTTATGTCCAAATAAATTTGTTTGTCTCTAAGGTGCCACAAGGACTCCACATTGTTTTTGCTGATACAGACTAACACGGCTACCACTCTGAAACCTGATATCACAGATGTAATTCAAGGATTTTTAACATACCATCTGAACTGGAAGACATGACATACTCCTAAGTGATACATGGTATGACCTTTGACTTGTAAAACAAGTCCCTTGATGTCATATGCCAGGGGAGGCCAACCTGAGCCTGAGAAGGAGCCAGAATTTACCAATGTACATTGCCAAAGAGCCACAGTAATACGTCAGCAGTCCCCCATAATTTCCCCCCACCCCTGACCACCTCCCACCCACCAGCAGCCCCGCTGATCAGCGCCTTCCTCTCGCTCTACTACCTCCCGATCAGCTGTTTCGTGGCATGCAGGAGGCTCAGCGGGGTTGGGGGGAGAGGAGTGAGAGCACGGCAAACTCAGGGAAGGGGTGGAATGGGGGCAGGGTCTGTGACAGAGCCAGCGGTTGAGCTGTGAGCACCCTCCAGCACATTGGAAAGTTGGCGCCTGTAGCTCCAGCCCCGGAGTCGGTGCCTATACAAGGAGCAGCATACTAACTTCTGAAGATCCGCATATGGCTCCGGAGCCACAGGTCGGCCACCCGTCATATGGTATTAAGGGTCTCTATAATAAAGTAATATAGGGGAGGCCACTAAAAAGTAAACATAAGGTCAGTAACCACAAGTGTCTAATCCAGTCGTAAATTTAGTGAGTGAAGCCACAAGAAGTTACTGTACGAAGATTGCCTGGCTTGGTAGTCCTGTGTACAGCCAAAGAGACAATTCTTTGTATATTTGTAAGTTTAAATTAGAAAAATTCACTCATTTCTAAAATCTTAAAACTTATTTACAGTGAATAGAAAATTCTGCTAGTCCAGGTAAACTTACATTAATGGTCACCTGCAAACAAATACCATCCGCCTGAATATTGAGGCATTCAATGAGTGCAGTATAAAAACCTTTACAGAACAGATTACTACATCACACTTATGGAACAACCGGTCATAAAAGAATAAATATAACCGTCCCTATAGGGACTGTTATCAGGCTACCAAAGGTGTGGAAGCTCCAAAGTTCACCGGTTTATGTAGGTTGTAGTACAAGGCCTTTAGGCTCCTGCCAAATCTCCAGCATGCCTCTTTCCTAAAATACATGGCAACAGAGGCCAGAAGAGTGGGTGTGAATGGATCTGTATGGCAAGGGACATGGATAAAAAGACCCTGGAACAGGAACATTTTTCCATATCTGTGGTCAGTAGGATAGTGGGGTGCCCAGAACAGACCCTGTAATGTCTTTGCCCTGCATACTCTATAGTGGAATTGAACACAGGAAAAGAATGGCTCATTATCTGTTGAGCCTCAGGATGGAGCCACTCACCTAATGCTGTCACCACCACGCTGACTGGTGAAGATGTCTTCTCCACCACTTTGTGCCAGCTCCCATTGTGCTGTGGCACCCAGACAGCTGCTTGGCAGAAATAGTAGCCAGAATCTTCCACACCCACATCACGCATCAGCAGGTGATAGGAATTTCTATCCACGTGACTCAGGCTGATGAGGGGAGAGTCGCTGACCACAGAATCACGGTCCACACTCAACAAAACCTGGGCATCCGACAAGGTATCATCAGGTGACTCACTGAAGTACCACGTCACCTGAGCTTGGAAGATGCCACTTCTGTCTGTTGTGATGTTGCAGGTTAGGTCCAGGGAGTCCCTTTCAGTCACAGACATGTTGCTTGTGGCAATAAGCACATCCAGAACTTGAATATTAAAAAACAAGAAAAGACAAGTGTTATTTTCAAGAGTTTGTCTCAAACTATTTAGTGCCTAATGCTCTGGTACTGCAAGTTCTCAAGTAACTTCAGCTCTCTGCTTTCAGTGCTTAGTGACTTGACTACAGGTTTGTACCTATCTAAAAAAGTTGCAAACTATCAGTGTGTACAGGAGTTAGGACATGGGAGGGAGAAATCAAGACTTGAGTTTTTATTCCCAGCTTTGCCACATACTTCCTGTGTGTGTTTAGGCAAGGAACAACCTCTGCACTTGCTTCCCCATGAGAAAAATGGGAATAATATTTCCTTATCTTACAGTGGTGCTGAGACACCTGGGGCCTAATTCACAGAAGGCAGAACTCCTATTGAAGTGCACCCATTTATATCAGAGCTGAATTTAGCCTCCGTCTAAACAATTCTTAGCTCCTATGACCAAAAAAAATAAATATAAATAAAAATAAAAAAGAGGGGGAAAAAGAAGCAGCAGCAGCTACAGAAAGTTAAGTGTGACTTAATGTAAGCAGCCATGGCCAAATCTTGAACTCCTGACTCACCTTAAGGGGCTTGCTGAGACCAGAAATGAAAGTGCACAGAGGACAATGGTAGTTCCATAGACTGCTGCTTCTTCACATACTACAGTGTCCAACATACACTATAGATTTTACAGCAATGCAAATAGCTACTCAGTGTTGTTGTCGCCATGTCAGTCCCAGGATATTAGAGAGAGGAGGTGGGTGAGCTAATATCATTTATTGGACCAACTTCTGCTGGTGAGGGAGACAAGCTTTCAAGCTACTGAGCTCTTCTTCAGCCCTGGGAAACTTACCCAGAGCATTTAACAGGTTCCTCTCATGGCCAGTGGTTGTACTCAGTCCACAGAACTCATGGTCACAGCCAGCATTCAGAGAGGACCTTTGTGATCAGTAGGCTGCAAAGCTGATGAAAGCATCAATTTAGTTTAGTTTAAATTAGGGCTGTTGATAATCACGTGAGTTAACTGAGAGTAAACAAAAAAAATTTAATCGCGATTAATCGCCATTTTAATCGCACTGTTAAACAATAGAATACCAATTGAAATTTATTAAATATTTTGGATGTTTTTCTACATTTTCAAATGTATTGATTTCAATTACAACACAGAATACAAAGTGTACAGTATTCACTTTATTATTTTTATTATAAATATTTGCACAGTAAAAATGATAAAAGAAATAGTATTTTTCAATTCATCACATACAAGTACCATAGTGCACTCTCTTTATCGTGAAAGCGCAACTTACAAATGTAGATTTTTTTTTGTTACACAACTGCACTCAAAAACAAAACAATGTAAAACTTTAGAGCCTACAAGTCCACTCAGTCCCACTTCTTGTTCAGCCAAACGCTCAGACAAACAAGTTTGTTTACATTTGCAGGAGATAATGCTGCCCGCTTCTTATTTACAATGTCACCAGAAAGTGAGAACAGATGTTCATATGGCACTTTTGTAGCCAGCATTGCAAGGTATTTACATGCCAGATGTGCTAAACATTTGTATGCCCCTTCATGCTTTGGTCATCATTCCAGAGGACATGCTTCCATGCTGATGATGCTCGTTAAAAAAATACTGTGTTACTTAAATTTCTGACTGAACTCCTTGGGGGAGAATTGTAGGTCTCCTACTCTGTGTTTTACCCGCATTCTGCCATGTATTTCATGTTATAACAGTCTCGGATGATGACCCAGCATGTTGTTCGTTTTCAGAACATTTTCATTGCAGATTTGACAAGATGGAAAGAAGGTACCAATGTGAGATTTCTAAGGATAGCTACAGCACTCAACCCAAGGTTTAAGAATCTGAAGCGCTTTCCAAAAGCTGAGAGGAACGAGGTGTGGAACATGCTTTCAGAAGTCTTAAAAGAGCAACACACCAATGCAGAAATTACAGAACTCGAACCACCAAAAAAGAAAATCAACTTTCTGCTGGTGGCACCTGACTCAGATAATGAAAATGAACATGCATTGGTCTGCACTGCTTTGGATCGTTATCGAGCAGAACCCATCATTAGCATGGAAGCAGGTCCTATGGAATGGTGGTTGAAGCATGAAGGGACATAAGAATCTTTACCGCATCTGGCACATAAATATCTTGCGACACCAGCTACAACAATGCCATGTAAACGCTTGTTCTCACTTTCAGGTGATATTGTAAACAAGAAGCGGGCAGCATTATCTCCTGCAAATGTAAACAAACTTGTTTGTCTGAACGATTAGCTGAACAAGAAGTAGGACTGTGTGGACTTGTAGGCTCTAAAGCTTTATATTGTTTTATTTTTGAATGCAGTTATTGTTTTAACATAATTCTACATTTGTAAATTCAACTTTCACGATAAAGAGATTGCACTAAAGTACTTGTATTAAGTGAACTGAAAAATACTATTTTTTATTTTTACAGTGCAAGTATTTATAATAAAAAATATAAAGTAAGCATTGTACACTTTGTATTCGGTGTTGTAATTGAAATTAATATATTTGAAAATGTGGAAAACATCCAAAAATATTTATATAAATAGTATTCTATTATTGTTTAACAGCGCGATTAATCCCATGATTATTGCTATTAATTTTAACTGCATAATCACAATTAAATTTTTTTTATCGCTTGACAGCCCTAGTTTAAATAATGAAAAGCGTGTATTAGGAGGGACTTCCACACTTTTAATCTCCTATGCTTTGTTAACAAGTGCTATTATTTACCTCCTGCTGCAAGACTTGTCAGGTGTCTGTTACCTTGTTCCCTCTCCTTCATTTGTCTATTTATTTATCCACATGTCCAAGGACTGTTTGAGCTATTGTTTGTACACTGGTTGATCTGGCTCTAATCCCTGATTGGCGTCTTAAGGGACCTGAGGATCCCAAGGACTCCAGTCAAGGATTAGAGCCCAATTCTACTAGACCCTGTACAAGCAGAGTTGCTACATGTTCCTTAACTGTGGCCATGTGTCCATCTCGGAAGGTGGCTGGGCATTTCTATGGTGGGTGAAGTGATTTCTATCTATATGCTCATTCCTGTACATAATGTCTATCAGTTTGTAAAGCACTTAGGGATTCTTGGAAATGGTACTATATAAATGCAAGAACCTGTGTTTTTTTTTCCAATCATCAAAGCCCTTGTCTTTAAAACCAAGAATTACTCCTCTCACAGTTTACCGCTGCATCTGACAGCACAGAAAAGTCAGAAGGCTCAATCTGACACCACAGTATACCAGACTTGCAGAGTTGCAGTCACCTACATGCCCCAAGTACCTCCTCACAGCTGACTGAGGTGTCATTAGTTTTTCCTGTTATGATCATCGTGATATGAGTAGAGAGGGCTAGTAAAAGCTTCACAGTAATTCTGCAGGGTTGTAATAGACTAATATTACAACTCCTCTGTAAGATGAAGGGATCTTCCAAGAAACGTAAGTATCTTCACACAAGCAATGGGAACTCAAACACTGGATTTATAAACCAAGAGATACTTTTGTAAGAGTCTCACTCCTCCCCTCATTCCTGAGCTTCCTTTGATCTATTATCACTGAAGTGCCCGAATGCCCCATTCAGGATTACAGTCCCATCATGCTAGGTGGTGCACTTAACCATAGAAAGAAGAGGAAGTCCCTGTGCCCGAGATCTTAGACTCAAATTTAAAACAAGGCAAGCAAATGTGACAAACAATAGAAGGGAAGGTGGTAATAGGACAAGGTTAGCAGTAACGAGTTCATGAAGTTACATAGCTAGTCATGCGCACAAATTAACAGTACCAGATCAGATTTGCAGGTTCAAACCTCCTTATTTACAGAAGAGACTGTAGTGTCCAGGACGGCCAAAATAGCCTGGAATACGTTGCGTCCACCTTTGTCTTTAATATGGAGGTACAGTCTACAGAGACTACAGGACCCAGCATATAATGCTCTCCAAAGCCAAGCCCTCAGGCCACGTTGAATGATGATGGTATATACGGCATGTACAGGGGACACTGGGCCACCCGCCACTTTGTATACAAGGAGGAGGATGTGATCTACTCAACTTTATGCGATTTAGGATTGGCCTCATGCTCCTGACAAATTGTTAGTGCTGCCATTGACCAGGCTGAATTTAAAAGCCTGTAACAAAATAAAAATCATCATCAAAAATGCATTCCCTGCTGTTGCTGATCGCTAGTGCCTCCCCTTCATTCAACCACTGATTAAATCCCACCTACATAAGCCAACTTCTCAAAAATTTATGAACTTGACAAGACAATGCCAGAATTAGAGCCCTTACTCAGCATTGTACCCCAGGACTCTGGAGAGAGCATTTGAGAGCTTTCCTGTCTAGCAGACATACCCCAAGAGAAGAGGGAGCAGATTGATCCAGCAGAGCTCACAGCTAAGCGCCACTAACCAGAATTAGCTATCTAACCCTAAGTTCTGGGTTTTCTCTATGACAAAGGATTTCACATGGCAGATTCCTCTACTGCCTGAACACACTGTTTCAGTTCAGGAGAACTGCACCTATATTTCCCCTCAGCAATCCAGCAAGGGCACCCCCTCTCAGGCTTCCAGCTCCCCAGCTGCTGCCTTTCTTGGGTGGAGACAAACACCTCACTTCCTTCTGACCAGGGAATTTCCAGGCTGCCAAGCTCCCTGCCCACACTGTGTTATTTCCAACACAAGCAGACTGCCCAACCTCACCTATTTGCTTTCTTTTCAGAGACTGATAACAGAGGTATAAATGACCACACCTATTTTATTCTTAAAATAAAAACCACTACAGAGAAAACACTAAAGAATCTACACACATTGTGGTAAGCTCACCAGATAATCGCCCAACCCTAACGCAGCCTCTAGCAGCATAATACTTCCAAACCCCATCCAGATTTTATGGTCACAAGTTCATCACAGCTTCAGCTCACAATCAGCACCCTCATAACATCTTTTATACAGTTCAGGGGTCTTAGAGCTGGAGTTTCCAGGAGCAGGTAGTTAGTGGACAATTGGTTTTCCTCCCCTGGTTGTAGCTTCAAAAGGGAGGATTCAAAGTGGATAATTTGCATTCTCCTCACACCGCCACCCCCACACCCCGTATATTCTAGGAAATCTACTTTACACACATTGTCCAAAAAAGTCTTTTGAAGTTCCTAACATTTACATTAGTCAAGTCCCTAGAAAAGTTACATACAATTCTACAGAAACACAAACAATTGCATTTTGGACCCCAAAGGTACCAAACCCAACTAAATAAATGTAACTTAATTCAATAGTTTGTCTTAATTCCATAAAGTTTATTCAGGACATTGTCAGTCTGTCACACACACTTCCTAAACTATCACTCTCGTATTTCTGAGGGGACATCATGCCTATTCTTCCACCAACTACTACATGATAAGATGCATCACTGTTACAACTCCCCCAACCCCACACTTTGGCAGGGCTAGCACAATTATGTGGTCGGTGTATCTGTTCATGAAGTCTGTGGGCAAGAGATATTTGGATACTCACAACCCAGCACCAGGAGTCTTTTTGTTTCCTAAACACATGTAATTTACAGTGTCTTACTCTGGTGTGCCACAGTGCTCAGAAATATTCCTTGCTAAACAGTTGCCAACATTACAGAGCAAGCAGTCCAATGGGCTGGGAGCGGCAAAATGAACACAAGCAGAGCTAAACAGTCATACTTTGAAATGATATTGGTCTTTACCCTGAAAAGCTATATACAGCAAACCTTACACACTTGCCACTGAAGCACAGACATCTCTGGGGAGAAGTGAGGCTGCTGTTTAACACCATAGGACAGAAAATAGAGTAAAAGGCAAGAGGAATTTGGGGAGAGAAAAGTACAAGTACCCAAGTAGAAATGTCACCAAGACACAGTAACAACCCCGCTCTTGGGAGGTCCGATAGGAAATTAAATGACCATACGGGTATGTCTCCAACGGAAAGAAGACCCGCGGCACAGCCACGACTGGCTTGAGTCAGGCTCACAGGGCTCAGCATGCCAGGTTAAAAATTGCTGTGTAAACGTTTGAGCCCGAGGTCTGGGACCCCAAGTGGGGGAGGGTCCCAGAGCCCAGGTTCCAGCCTAAGCCCAAATGTCCACACAGCAATTTTACAGCCCAGTGAGCCCAAGTCACCTGACCTAGACCAGATGCGAGTGTTTAATTGCTGTGTAGACATACCGTAAGTGATTGGAATCTGGATGTTATACCTCATTTAGAAGACAGAGCCCTCAACAGCACCTCTCCCCCAGCACTATGCTGAGGCCCTGTCTCAGCACTGACTCAAAAAGAAAAGAACCTCCAGTATCACCTCCTGCAGCAATCTAGGTTCTCCCAGAAGTACTGACCCAGGCTTTCCCGCCTTCATTTCTGCTCTCACAAGTTGCCATGGCTTAGGTGTGGCATGGCTACAAGTCATAAGGAGACCTGTGCACCTGAAACTCACCAGTCTGTTGGATTACCACGCTTGCTACTTCCACATTCTTCTCCTGAATCTTCTGCCAGGAACTATCTGCATCTTTCACCCACTCGCTCACAAGACACCTGTAGAGGCCCTCATCCATTGGCAGCGCCTGGGATACAGAGAGTCGGTAAATGTCATTTGCCACTGTGTCCAAGCGCACATCTCCACTAAGGTAGCGCTCTTCATACTCCGGGCTGGGCTGGAACTTGCCCTCGTGTGTCAGAGAGAGGATTTCCTGCCAGGCTGGGCCATTCTTGAGCTCCCAAGTAACTTGCAGGTGAGTGTGTTCTGAGGAGGTGGTGGAAGCTGAGCAGCGTAACTCAAATGAGTCTCCCTCAGACAGTTGGCGAGGTTTCGAGGACCGAGCTTTAGATCCACTCACAGTTAAGCCATCGGCAATCACTATTCAAAGAAGAAAACATTATAAAACACACAGAATAATATATGAGAGTTTACAGAAATGGTAAAGAGAGGGGATGGGAAATGCTGTTGGCTGACTGACCCAACTTTGCAATTATATTGAATTCCCACAGCAACTCTTGGACAAATCACTCTCATCTCCCCCACAACCTTCCTGTCCCCTCAAAAAACAAAGTCACATTAAACCCCAGGTATTTTATCAGAGCAAGCCACCCACTTCAGGAATCAAGTCTTTAATTTTATCATCACCTCTTTCCCTCTAGTTCTGCTCTCTAGGGCAAGCCCATGGCAATACCATTCCAACCTATTATACATCCCCAGGGACAGGCCTAGCTGTTTTTGTGGTATTCGGAGAAGAAACACCAAGGGGGAAAAAAACTCCTTTTCTATCATCAAAGGAGATAAGCCAGGATGCTGCTGCTGAAGGAACACAGCATGTTGTCTAGAAAAAAAGTAAACTATTCCTACCTCACTGGGAAACTCCTAGATGACATTACCTCAGCTACAAAACATCCTCCTTCTCCCCCTCCTAAGTTATCCTCCCTGCCACAACAACCACCAATGTTTTACCAAGGGTTGTGGTGGATTCTCCACCACTGACAATTTTAAAATGGCTAACGAGGGTCAGGCTGGAGACTCTTGCCTACATGCTCGGGGTTTTACTGATCGCCATATTTGGGGTCGGGAAGGAATTTTCCTCCGGGATAGATTGGCAGAGGCCCTGGAGGTTTTTCGCCTTCCTCCGCAGCATGGGGCAGGGGTCGCTAGCTGGAGGATTCTCTGCCAATTGAAGTCTCTAAGCCACAGGATTTGGGGACTTCAACAGCAGAGTCAAGGGAAAGGGTAGGGATGGCTTTGTGGCCTGCATCATGCAGGGGGTCAGACCAGATGATCATAATGGTCCCTTCTGACCTTAAAGTCTATGAGTCTATAAAATCAGGATTGGATGTTGTTCTAAAAGCTCTGTTCTAGGAATTAGGAGAAGTTCTAGGTTTTATACAGGAAGTTTTATCAATCTATGAATCTGGAAAGACTGTAAATTTGCAGCATCCTGGACTCTAAGAACAAACCATTTTTAGTTTGTTGTTGGTTTTTGGCAGTTGGTAATATGAAAAAGTTTGGTGGCATTTACAATAATGTAACTCCTTCGCCTCTTTATCTCACTTCCCTCTGCTGTTGCCACCCTTTGAAGAGCATATTTTTGAAGGGTGGCTTTAGGAAAGGACCTGGAGGGAGGGGGAACCACATACACATAACCAGTAACAGGAATTTAGACAAAACGGGGCTATGCCTAGTCTCAGGACTGTATAGATGCACAACATGATGAGAACACCCAGCGGTATGTATTTGTCTGGTACTGATTACAAACACCCCTCACCCTGTGGAAATACCTTTCACTTGGACTGTAGCGTCGTAATTTCCCTGAACAGTGGCATCTGTGCTGGGAGTGATGCACTTGTATTCTCCTTGGTCGAATGGCTGGATACTTCTGATCAGAAGTTCCACAGCATTATTGCTGCTCCGCCTCAGCACGATTTCCCCGCTGCCAACCCTCTTCTGGTATTGCTGGGAGGTGAATAACGAGTCCCAGGTACTCACTATCCGCACAAAGCCAGTTCCCTGGGAAAATTCCCAGTCAAAGTTCTGCTCACTGGGTCCATCGTAGTCAGTAACATTGCAAGGGATCACCGTCTCTGTACCTTCGACTCGAATGAGTGGGCTTTTGGGCACCCTCACAATTCGCCCTTTGCAGAAAGCTAGGTGGGAGAAGAGAAAACAGACAATTAGCACAGGAATTATCATGTTGGGTCAGATGTGATGTCCGGCTAGTCCAGCATTTGGCTTCTGACTGTGCCAACTATCAGATGCTTCAAGGGAGGTGTGAGAAGCCCAAATATAGGGTTACCATACGTCCGGATTTTCCCGGACATGTCCGGCTTTTGGGGGCTCAAATCCCCGTCCGGGGGGAAATCCCCAAAAGCCGGGCATGTCCGGGAAAATCGGGAGGTCAGCCGGGCCGGCGGGGAGCCGGGCCGGCGGGGAGCCGGGCCGGCCGGGCCCGTGGGTCGGCCGGGCCCGCGGGGAGCCGGGCCGGCGGGGGGGTGCGCCGGGCCGCCGGGGGCCGGCAGTGCTGGGCGGGCCGGGGGTGGTCGGCCGGGGCCGGCACCCCAGGGCCCGAGCCGGGGGGCCAGCCTGGGCCGCGCCTCCTCCCCCCACATCCCCCTTACCTGCTTCAGGCTTCCCGCGAATCAAATATTCGCGGGAAGCAGGGGAGGGGGCGGAGACTTTGGGGAGGGGGCGGGGTTGGGCGGGGCTGGGGGCCGTGGAGTGTCCTCCATTTGGAGGCACAAAATATGGTAACCCTACCAAATATGGATAATTATGGAATAACCTGACAAGTTTTTCCTTCTAACCCTGGTCAGTTACAGGCCGTTCTACACATTAGGTGCTTTATCCTCTATATGCATTTCATGGATCATGAATAGCCACATAAATGTCTAATCCTTTGAATCCTGTTAAGCTATCACAAGATATTACTGACAACAAGTTTCACATTTTAACTATCTGTTGTGTAAAAAAGAATTTTCTCTTTTCAGTTTTAAGTTTGTGGCCTTTCAATTTTCATTTGAATGTCCCCTTAACTTTATCAGAAAGGGTAAACAGGAGTGCCCTGTTTACCTTTTCTACCCAATTGAGTGTACCGTTATCATAGTCTCTCATTCACAAAAAGTTCTATATGAGGACAATGTGAAAAGATTGGAAGTCTTCCCATGTCTCTAATCATTTGTCACCCACCATTTCAATGCCTGATAAAATATTTGAGATGGGTTGGCCATAAGACAACACAGTATTCCAGGTGAGGATGCATCACTGATTATATAAACATTTTGTAATACTCTGAGCATTATTCCCTATCCCAGGGGTAGGCAACCTGCGGCACGCATGCCAAAGGCGGCACGCGAGCTGATTTTCAGTGGCACTCACACTGCTCGGGTCCTAATCTGTGGGGCTCTGCATTTTAATTTAATTTTAAATGAAGCTTCTTAAACATTTTAAAAACCTTATTTACTTTATATACAACAATAGTTTAGTTATATATTACAGACTTATAGAGACCTTTTAAAAATGTTACAATGTATTACTGGCACGCAAAACCTTAAATTAGAGTGAATAAATGAAGACTCGGCACACCACTTCTGAAAGGTTGCCAACCCCTGCTCTAACCCATTCTGTATTCATTCTATCATTGTTTGCTTAGTGACACACTGTCAATTGAAGGAGTTTCCACCTTCCTCTAGAGTGCCAACTGAGAATCACTCATTAAGATCAGATGAGGGTATCCCACAAAAATCAATTTCCTTCAGACTTAGATCTTCACCATTCCTCTCTTCCATGTTGCTAGAGTAGACACACCAGTGGCTTTACATAGTACAACTAAGAACTGAACCAAGAATTAGACCCTTCTACTTTGCCACCCAATTTCATTGCCATAATGCTTCTGCCTCCAGAGAATTTCACCTAAGACACAGCCCTTTGTATGTAGAAGGTGGGGTGACTACACAAGAGAAGCAACTAATTGGCCCAGCCATCCCAAAGTGAAAGTCTGCAGCTAATACAGGATTTGAAGCCTGGCTATACTGGGCTCCCTTCCCCTTTAGGCTAGTTGCCATGTGACATAATGATCAAAGACCAAAACATTCATGGGCTTCCCCAAAGCCTCTAGAGCAGATGTGTCAAACAAGACCCAGAGGCAGGATCTAGGTATATGATTTATTTATGCAGTATGTTCAGAATTTGCAGAACTTAAGTTTCCATTCTTTTTAAAAGTGAATTTTAGCCCTTCTGGTTGCAAAGAACCTAAAACCTAACCCTGTTAATTGTAAGCATTCACTCTTTCATTGTTTAAGTTAGTGTCAGAATATGCAGAGAGAAGAAACGAGAAGAGAGAAAACAGGAAGGAGGATGAGAAGGAAGAGAAACCCAGGGTGGAAATAGCAGTGGGCCTAAAAGATGGCAGATTTTCCAACTAAGTAATGCTGAATGCAACAATAAGGCACTAAACAAATAGTTAACAATTTCGTTTCTACACAAAGAACATTCTAACCTGATCTCTCTGAAAATCTCCGTAAAGTCTTACATTTTTACTCTGCCTTGACAACCAAAATTAAAAATGGTATTTAGCCTTCTCCACAGAATAGAGTTCAGTACCTCTGCTCGAAAGGCTAGTGGCTCTAAACACTTCTGTAATCCTATGCATTCCCTCTCCTCACAGTCTACTCCCACAATAAAATTAAAGTAAAACAAACTTTTCATTTACTTAAAAGATCCCCAATTTCTCCCACTTCTGGGGCACACTTTGAGACCACTTGTTGACTGCACTCTCAATCCTCCTCTAAAATCTTCTGATAGAAACCCTGATATGCCAGGGTTTCTATCCATGATAGGTAACAAACACTGTAATTGTGGTAAAATGTCACTAATGCAATATGAAAAGTGTGCATCTTGCCACTGGCAAATCTTTTGTGCACATTCAGTTTCTGTACCCAATCTGTAGAAAATCAGATCTGGTCATCATTTGCTAGCTAAGGGACTATTAGCTAAGGAGTCACACATATTTAAGGTTCCAAAGGGCAAAGTCCTTTCTCCCCTTGCACACCACATTTCAAAAAGTCGCCTGGGCTCTCCCCCTTTTCTACCACAGAGCAGTTCAGTAAAGAATGTTGTCTTTCCTTTCCACATCAGAAGAAAGAGCCTGATCAAGATTAAACTATCCAGCCTGAATTGCTGACAAACAAATTCCAAAACAAATAAAAGAAAGTCTACAGTTCAGGAGAAACAGCAGCTTAAAATACAAGCACAAAACTCAAAACAGAGAGGAAAGGCAAACAGTCCCCACCAAGCACCCCAAAAACCCCAATGAAGACCATGGCACAAATGCTTAGGGTTGGTAGATCATGATTCCTGTACCACCAGATGGTGATGTACCAAAAGACTGGATAATATTGCAAATATTTATTGGAAAACCAGCAGTGCTCAGAGCTGTACAGAAAAGTGAGAAAGACATGGTCCCAGATAGTATTCCTTAAATCACACGACGGTGCAGGCACAAAGGAACGTGATAATTCCCTGCAGAAGACTGGAGAAGCAATACATTATGCTAGGGCCAAATGCAAACCACTTAATTTAGCCAGATGACCTGGCAAAGAAACAGTAGTGAGATTTTTCCGGTGGGTTTGGCTCTGTAGCCAGAGAATAATCTCTGCAGCTGCAGGCTGGCTTTGGCAGGTTAGCTCACTTCCCCAAGAGAGAACGAGAGCTGCCTTGATTCACAACCCCAGCCTTTCCATGAAAGGAAAACACTTTTTCAGCAAAAGACACAAACCTTTCAGCTTCAGTCTCAACAAAATCACTTACACAAACCTGTAATCCTGCTCCATCACCCATCACCCCTAGCTACACATCCATCGCAAGACACATTGGTATAGTGTTTGGGAGTGCCGAGGGGCAGCCAGGATGCTGAAAGGATCTGTCCTCCTGAGACTACCCCGGCTTGTAGGACCATAAAGCAAGGTCAAGTGGATCTAATATCCAGAGTCCTCTGGAGAGCACTCACATGAACTCCGAGCACAGACTTAAAAAAAATAAAGTTCAACAACTTTTAACCACTTCACTTCACCATCCATACTGGGGAAGCCACCCGTTATAGACATGGAAGAACAACATATTTGCCTGAGAAAAGGTCCATTAAACAATACCCCTGTTTGCAGATCAATGACATGCATAGGATACAGGGGGACTAATGCGAGATTCTGGCCACATCCAAATTTAGCTATAGGATTTCCAACAAAAACACCCCATTGGTTAAAATCATGCTGTTGTCATATGAATTTGAGCCCAGTCCAAATGCCAGGATTGATCAATAGGAGCCTCTCTCTCTTAGGGAGGGGCTCCAAGTCACTGCCCACAGGGCGTGCCCTGCCCATCCACACTTCTTTCCCATAACCTGCACCAGTCGGACATATAAGTACTTACTTCAGTGCAACATTAATTATAACAATTAAAACCTCCACAACAATTTTAACATACTTTATTTTAAATGTTTGGGCACAAAACTATCTGGTATGATTGTTTATCTTCTGATCACAGGCAGCATGGTCTAGCACACATGTGTCAAACTCAAGGCCCGGGGGCCACATCCGGCCCGCCATACAATTATATCCGGCCCGCGAAATCGTTTTATATATCTGTTTTTAATGGCCCTGTGATATGACGCCCCAATAACACACACTACAAATCCCATGATGCAGTGCAATTGCCGCCAACGGCAAGCCGCGGTTCAAGTTCGCGGTCTGTTGATGTATACAACGCTAATATCAAATCAAAGCTAGACCCCAACAATGGCCAAGAGAAAAATTGATTCTGAAAACCGAGGCTTTCAAAGCCGGTGGGAGAATGAGTATATGTTTACTGAAATTGCAGGTAAACCAGTGTGTCTCCTTTGCGGGAGTAATATCGCTGTAATGAAGGAGTATAACCTAAGACGGCACTACGAGACGAAACATGAGAACAAATTCAAAAACCTGAGCGCAGGACAGAAGCTACAAAAGGTAGAGGAGTTGAAGAAGAATTTGACATCCCAGCAGACGTTTTTCACCAAAGCAAAATCACAAAGTGAAGCTGCTGTGAAAGCAAGTTTCATTGTGGCCGAAGAGATCGCCAAATCAGGACGGCCGTTTACCGAGGGGGAATTCGTAAAGAATTGTATGATGAAAGTGTGCGACGTCCTTTGTCCAGATAAAACGCGAGCGTTTGCAAATGTAAGCCTCAGCAGAAACACTGTTGCTAATCGGGTTTGTGAGATGGCGACTGATTTGAAAACACAGTTGATTGAAAGAGCAAAAGATTTTGTTGCATACTCCCTTGCCGTGGATGAAACTACTGACGCGACTGACACTGCACAGCTGGCGATATTTATCCGTGGTGTGGATTCCAATTTGTGCGTAACAGAGGAAATACTGGACATTAAATCGATGCACGGGACAACGAAAGGAGAAGACATCTTTGGAAATGTATTTCAAAGTGTAACCGACATGAAACTGCCGTGGGAAAAACTCGTTGGACTTACAACAGATGGCGCACCTGCTATGTGTGGTGAAAAAAATGGACTGGTGGGAAGGATGCGCTCAAAGATGCGGGAGGAGAACTGTGCCGGTGAGTTGACAGTGTATCACTGCATCATACACCAGGAATCGCTGAGTGCTAAAGTCCTAAAAATGGATCATGTGATGAACACTGTAACACAAACCGTCAACTTTATCAGAGCCCACGGTTTAAATCACCGCCAATTCCAGTCTTTTCTGCGGGAAATAGATAGCGAGTTTGGCGATATGCCATATCATACGGAGGTCCGGTGGCTAAGTCGGGGAAAAGTTCTCAAAAGACACTTTGAGCTGCGAGAGGAAATCTGCCAGTTCATGGACAGTAAGGGGAAAGACTGCACAGTTCTGCGGGATGAAAAGTGGAAATGTGAGTTGGCGTTCCTGGCTGACATAACGTCGCATCTTAGCGCTTTAAACCTTCAACTCCAGGGACGGGAGCACATAATAACCGATATGCATGATGCAGTGAAGGCATTTCAAGTGAAGCTGCGCTTATGGGAGACACAAATGCACCAATGCAACTTGTCTCACTTTCCCTGTTGCCAAGTAATACGGAACCAAGAAAGTGCCACAGTTTTCCCAAATGCCACCTTTGCTGAAAAACTCAGCGCGCTGCGCACTGAGTTCGCACGGCGCTTCAGTGACTTTGAGGCACAGAAAAGTAACTTCGAGCTGCTTCGCAACCCATTTGCAGTCAATGTGGAAACCGCACCTGTAGAAATGCAGATGGAGCTGATAGAACTGCAATGTAACGGGACACTGAAGGCAAAGTACGACACTGCGGGGCCAGCACAGTTCACTCGCTTCATTCCTGAAGCGATGCCGCAGCTCCGCCAACATGCGGCTCGAATCCTGTCCATGTTTGGCAGCACATATCTGTGCGAGCAGCTGTTCTCTGTGATGAAAATTAACAAAACGTCACACAGGAGTCGCCTCACTGATGAACACCTGCAATCGATCCTGAGAATCTTCACAACACAGAACCTAACCCCAAACATAAACGAACTTGTTGCAAAGAAAAGACTCCAAGTATCAGGCTCTGACTAAATAGGACAAGAAAATGGAATGTTATGATTTGTTATGATTATACTTTTGCTTTAAATTCAATTTTTTATTTATATTTTCAGATTTTTTAATATTCCAGCATGTACAGATTTTGAATGTATTGTATTGACAGGATATTTTTTTATGAAGAGCAAAATATTTTAAGTTGAAATGTATTTATTTTGGAATGATATCCTGTATTTTGGTTCATATTAATGGTTAAAAAACATAAATATTTAGTCTGTTAAATAAATGGTTATACTGTTCGGCCCGCGAGTTTTGAGTTTTGGCCCCCTGTGCAATTGAGTTTGACACCCCTGGTCTAGCAATTCAACTAACAGATGAATGAAGCATTGATAGGTCGTCTTCATCACCCCTGCTCTTACTCCTAAAATGCATTTTCCCACAGAATCACAGCCCACACTCAACCCTTCATTTTGTAGTACATTCATTTCTACTGGGCATATGCATGATATGGCAAA
This sequence comes from Chrysemys picta bellii, assembly GCF_011386835.1. Taxonomy (NCBI): domain Eukaryota; kingdom Metazoa; phylum Chordata; order Testudines; family Emydidae; genus Chrysemys; species Chrysemys picta. The sequence goes on along the minus strand of NC_088791.1, from coordinate 169,712,713 downwards.
GTGAACATTGTGGTAAGCCTAGCTAATTTCCTGACTTTCATGCTATTAAGTTTCCAACCTTAGTGCTCCATTAAATGTAGGTTTTTACTTTTAACATCTTTAAGAAAAAGAAAGCACTATAATAAACCAAATGAAATAACAGCAGGAAGACATATAATTACATGATAGATCAAGTCACTTAGTTGTTAGTTACTAGTAAGGAAACTGGACTGCACCACCCAGCTATGTTTCTACCACTTTCTCCAATTCAGTTTTAATGAAGAAGCCCACCCAGCGAGAGGCAGAGTTTACTGTCTGCAGTGTAAGGAAGGAGATAAATATAAGCATGAAGATGGGCTCCTACAGGTTGCTGAAGACAGAAGCTAGAGGGACTAGTTTACTGGTTTATAGCGTGTTTATCTCCTCTCTCTACACACATGCACACCACAAATTAAGTTAAGTTAGTACTACAAACTGACCCAGTGTTAAAGGACTCAAGCCCATTTAAACCCCAGTAAGGCTCAACTCATATCCCTCCCTAACCCTCCACTCTTTCCTGAAGGGTGAGAGTCATAAGCAAAGGATGGGCCTTGCCATGTGCCCTGTAGGTCAAAACAGCCTTCGACAGACCAGTGAGGGGAGTGAATTCCAGAGTCCAGGATACTTCACCTACAACACTCTGCCAGGAGCCCCCAGACATTAGAATCTGGAGGCTACTGATCACAGCTGTTGATAAATAACATGAGGAAAAGCAATATCGAAGGCCTTGGCTACACTAGAAAAGCTGTCCGGGTTTAACTAAATTGATTTAGTTAAGGTAATGCAAGTTCCCTAACACAGGATGAACTTAAAAAAAAAGTTTTCACCCTTGCTTAAACTGGTTCATCTTATATCAGTAAATTACTGAAAGGCTAACTCTACATGGTTATACATGGTAATCCACTGGTCAGGAAAGAAGGTCCGAGTGCAGCTTCCTGAACAGTCCTGTGTTCTTAAAGGTGCAAGCATCATGCACCTTCCCTGACCAGCTCCATGTTGATATCCATGAAGTGTCCCCAGTGATCCACCAACACTTGCATAACTGTAGATTTCTGTGGATGTACTCTGTGGCAAGGTGGGGTGGTGCCAAAATAGGGATGTACATGTCATCTATCACCCACCACAGTTTGGGAATCTCGTTGCTGCAAAGCCATCTACTATGCCCTGCGCATTGCCAAGGATCAAAGTCCTGCATAGCAGGAGACAATTAATGGCCCTGCACACCTGCATGACAACGTCCCCCCGCGCCACCTCCCCCCCCCGGGGAATTTCCAACTTCAACAGGATTTTCCACTGACTGGTAGCAATGCAACTTTACAAGTTTCCAGAGTATGATCACCACTCGTTTCTCCAGTGTCACTGCAGCCCTCATTCTGGTGTACCTGAGCTGAAGGGCTGGGGCGAGCTCAGGACATAGATCCAAGACTGTGACTTTTTGCATCTGAAAGTTCTGCAGCCACTGCTCATCATCCCAAATCTGTATTACAATACGATCCCACCAATCTGCTCATTCTTGGAACCAGAGCAGTGCTCTGCCTCCCGCAGCTGCTCCATGAGTACCACCACCAACCTTGAATTGTTTTTCCACTCTGTCCCTCAGCAAACTGTCCTTGAAGAAATCATGTCCTCAGTTGTTGCAGTACTTCCTGCAGGTCTGTAAATTCAGGATAATCGTGCGCCCTGTGTTTGCAACCTTCATGAAAATAGTACAGAGCTCTTTGGACTCTGTCTGCAATCTCTGATAGAAGCACGAAGTGCCACATGGGTTTGTGGGATTATTATTTTTAAAGGCATGAAAATTATGGGATATGGATGGCATTATGGGATGAAGAAAGTTGCCTGCTGGGAAGTTAACCTCTGGCTCTCAGCAATCCCTGGGCAAGTCAGTACTATCCCACAGAACATTAATGAAGTGTCCCAAAAGGCACTGCCCCAGACAGCAGCACTTGTCACACAGGGATACCTACCCATAGTGCACTGCGCTTTGCATTGACACAAGTTCTCCTGATGAGAACGCACAGCGAACACGCAAGAAGGTAAGTATGCACATGCCGGAGCAATATACAAACTTTGCTGGCTGTATGCCACCATAACTTGCATGCATCAAAGTTTGTAATGTCGACGTGGCCTAAATAAGGTGGTAACTATGTTTCCACTAGTCTTCAGGTGTAGCCCCACATACAGTGTACTGCAGTAACCCAATCTAGCCATGCCTTTGTCACCTCTAATGTGGGGAGGTCTACACATTTGCACTGTGACTAACAGAGTCAGCTGAGCACCTCATTCTTTCAAGGTCACTACAGATCCCACTGACGTAAACTGAAGGCGTGGGCATTTAGCACCTCTGAAAACCAGGTCTATGGGCCCTGTGGCAAATTTGCTGGGCATGCATCCTGACCACCCCTAATGGTAAAGCACAGACTAACCCCCTCCTTAGGGCACAGCTTTGGCAACAGGGGATTGTTCCATTCTTATGTTGGGGGTTTGGGGTGGAAGAGAACTGGAGGAAAGAAATTTTATTTTCTGAACACACTATTTGCAGCTGCTAATATAAACTGGGTCTCTCTCAGTCCTGAGATTTTACCTCATTCTCTGATCAGCCAACACACAAGAGCACAGCTTCACCTGATAGGGCATTTGATGTGGCTCAAGTTGCCCAAGATACCCATTACTGGGTGACTCCTGTGACAGATCACATTCCATGATGTTACAGGTGACCTCGAAGGCTGGATATCAACCAACCCCTGGAATTTGGGGTTCTGCTTTTATTCCTGCTGCAGTCAATGCCATCGTTATTCCTAAAAACCAAGTACAGTGCTTCGTTCTCTACTGAGGTTAGTGATGCACATGGCTTCTGCTACAGTTATGAACTCTGGTCTTGGCAGAAGGGCAACTCCCATTTGCGTTCGCAGATACATGGAGACAATTTATTAATATTTGGTTTTAAAATGCATTGTTTAAAACACATATTTTCCCCATCCCTCAGAGCAGCCAGAGTTCAGCTTTTGTGATATACAAAAGGTTTCCAAACTGTTGGTTTATTGGGAGCATTTATCTCCTAAGACATCTAATACATTTCAGTGTTAATACAGGGTGGCATGCTCATAATGAATTCACTTGAATCCCATTTAACTGTAGAAACAGATGGGGGAGAAGACAAGACACAGTATATGTTAGTGACAGAAAAGCAAGAAGGATACTCAAAGTTTAATATTTTATACTATTACAGAGACCACCAACAATGTTTATTTAGCTTGGACTTAAAGACAACTGTCTTCATATAACAAACTAGAATTAAGACACTGAACCTGGTTGAACAGAAACCCTGCATAAATGCTAAGCTCCTTTAAAGACTTACCAGGCCACCAGCTGAAGAACTGGAGTTACTTTACAAAACAAAAACAAAAGGATCTCTGTAGTGAGGCCAACATTGTACAATAGACAAGTGAACATTCCTCAGCCTTGTGATACAAATGACAGGACCAGGTAACTTAGTGTCTGCACTCTAGGGGGATTAAGCAAGAACCACCAGAATGTAGGTAAACCAAAGAGCCATGCTAATCATTTATCAGAAACATTTAAATGGAGCACATTTCAGTTGCTCACACCTTTTAATATACCCACCTTTTAATATACCCAGCATACAAATGCTTCATCTTGATCAGAGTGGCAAGCAACTTGCATCAAGATGGAATGTTGTATACTGGGACCTGTAGTCTCCATAAGCCTCATTGCTGTATTTAAGCTGAGGTCAGCTTGGAGGCACTCTGTAGTGGAGGTCACACTTCGGCCACCCCCTGGACTAGTGTCTGTTTCCCCTCTAATCAAGTTGTGCAGGTCCCATTATTGCCCTCTCCACTGTACCTGCCAAACAGTACACATTCACCTGCCCCCTTGGCTTCTCTCTCAATCACCTGTATGCACTGTCTATGTGTTATCCAATGATTAAATACATGCCAGACTGGAGATAGGGGGCTGGGAGGGTTAGAGGTAGAGAGGAGAGGAAAGAGATTGATTGGACAGGCTGAAGTTAACCAGACTATCTGCAGAACAGCTCATGGTTTTAGGATGGTGAGGGACAGATGAAGAGAAGTTTAAAAAGTATCTCACCTCTAAGTTTTGTACAAATGTATTCTCAATGACAAGGAAATTCCCAACCCAATTATCCCCTCCATCAATACCAGTTTGCAGCTCTTGCCTCAATCAATATGAGAATCCTGCTGACAGGAAGTGACGAGCACCCGATACCAAAATATTTTAGATGCTTCTTGACTACTCAGGTTTTACATATAGGAGAAGAAAGCAGAGAATCTGTAGAGTCACGTACGAGGCACAGAAATCTGGTATTCTGTAAGTAGCCCTTTTTCTTATGACACAGGCAGAGTGAATTTATTGCTAGAGCACAATAGACCTGGAGACTACATTGGGAGAGCACTCTGGTTTGCTAGCACCATAGGACTGCACACTAATGTTAGTTTCCAGATTAGAATGAAGCTGCTGTAATGTGTCGTATTACTCTGGAGGTAAAAATGTGTGTACTAAAGGTAATAAGGGAATCTTTTTATCTTCCTTACTACCCTAGCTAGTCCGTTCATGTCTCACTGCTGGGACTTGCTAAGCATGCCCCCCGTAGAGTCACAACAGAACAGGCCGCTGTTTTGGAGACCATTCTCTTGTAATAAGTTCCTTCTGTGGCCTAGACACAGCCACCTAATAAAAGGAGAACATGGTTTCAACAGGCAGGAGGGAGAAGGTCAACTCTCCATGTCAGCTGCTCAAAGGTAAGTGTGATGTGATAAGCAGTGGGATGCCAATTAAAAAGCCATTCAATAGCAAAAAGTAGAGCTGAAAGATGAGCAAACTGGCTGAGAATAAGCATCGTATGTCTATGCTCCAGACAGGCAATGATAGTTGAAACATCCAGGTGGATTCTTTCAACCAAGGCAACCATATGAAATGATATATGTCTGAAATCCTTCAGGGATGAACACACTAAAGTGCTTTTCAAGCAGATATACAATGGATGCTTGATTTGCCAATGAAATGCAGGCATGTCTGGGGTGGAACAAAGCATCTTTTTAACAGTGTACAACAATTTATGACAGGAAGAACACGGCAGCCAACTTTGAAAATAAATAGAGGTATTTAGGAAGGGAGAATCATTAGCACAGTTGCAATCTGGGCTTTGATTCAGTGCAGTGTTATGTCAAAGGAAAGAGTCCCCTTAGCGTATCATCAGCTGCAAACATCCAGGAATTGCGTCCACCAGCAGCTAGCTGACATGTCTCCTATTTCTAGCGAAGTGCCAGGTTTCCCACTTCCATCCTACAACTGAAAATGCACTAAACTTGTGATGCGCATGATACTTCTACGGAGTGGTAACAAGCCCTGTTCCTTACACCCCTTTTGCATTGCCAAGGAAACACCCTTGCAAGTGCATCAGAGCAGCCTTCTTTCCAGAGGAAGACTGGTCAGACCACTGTCAGAAACCATTCACCTGCCTGTCATCTATGGAAGGAACAGCGACTGAAGAGACAGGAGGGCTACCATTCCTCTATTAGCTCTCCTCAGCAGCACTACAGTTCTCCTTCCCCAGCGAGTGAAAGACAATTTGGTGCTCATCTCTGATCCTTCCATGCCGGATTGCCATTAGGCAGCTCCAACCAAGAAACAAATGCAGTAAGTGACAGAACCACCACTGGGAAGGGAAGAGGGAAATGAATGCACCCATACTTTGTGTCAAAACCCTCTGATATTATTGCTGTTACATACATTTTATTTTATAATATAACCTCCCTAAAAATGACATGTTTACACCAACACCGCAGTTTAAAAAAAAAATCCATCCAATTATAACCTTTATCTCATACTGCGCTTTGCAGTCTGGCAAGAAGTAGGTTAGGCAGATTGAAAGGAATTTCTCCGGGTGTCAGAAATTCAGCTAGCTACTTTAAATAAATTACTTTACTCATCTTAAATCTAATTAAGGGAAATCTCTTTCATTCTCCCTCCATACCCCCACTCACCCCAACACCATACCCCTCTCCCTAATGCAGACCCACACAAAGGGATGGGGTGTTGAGGGTTTATACTAAATGAAATGGTAGGCTCTCATCACTCCTTCCAAGCAACAGCATTCAGAGCACCTGGCATCTCATAATCAGACTAGAGAGAGCGCTGTGGGCTCCATTAAGAGAGGTCAAATTTGAGTCTTTATGGCCAAGCTGTAATCATGCTACAAGCACTGGAGTGTCTGAAGCGTGCAGAGCTCTGCACCCTGTCTCCTGACAGCGCTGTTATACCTCCCTTATTGCGGCACCATCTAGATAAAGCACGACTTTGTAGATTGTTATGGCTCGACAGATCTGCAGCATTATCATCCCAAGACATCAGTAAGGAGTGAATGGGAGAGTGCATGAGAGAGACATTTACATTGTTCTTTCACAGTCAGTTGGGGTTCTTTTTTTAGATAATGCAGAGTGCTTATCTAAAGGAATTAAGCCTGGGTGTAATTGCTTAAAACCCATTATCTCCATCAGGCTGAAGAAATGCATATTGCATCTTAAGTGAAGCCTCAAACATGTGATCAGAGACTAATTCCGTTAGATTTTTTAGTAACTCAGATGTCACTGAGATCAGAACAGAGACCTGCAGGTCCCTGCTGCTCAGCCCACACAGAATACCTCCTGGATCCCGCTCCACAGCATGCTCCATCCACAAGCTCTGACGTCCTGCTCCACATACAAAGCAATCAAGGTTAAAACCCCCACATTTCTTTCTATACAATATTGGCTTGTTATCTCATCCATCTCCCCTTCCCAGGAATGGAGTTTCAATTCACCTGAGCAACCTATAACCCAGCTCTGCTTAAGTGAGCAACAGGAGACCTGAGGTCCTGAGAAAAAATTCAGATTGGGAGGGCTAATTGGGCCCAATATTAATACCTGGAGAAAGGGGTCAACCTTTCCACAGGAAACAGAGTTCCACGCTTCCCAGTTAAGATGGGGTCCCAGAGAGGCTAAACTCCCAAGCCAGAGGATTTTGATACATTGCAAAAGTTGCTCTAAGGCAGAGGAGCTCTGCTGGAAGGACAGAATCCTAGACAGCCTCAACACGATGGGTCAGATGAAAATTCAGCTAAATTCAGATCCGTCTCCCCACCTGTCTCATACAAGTGCCTATATGCTGCCACCACCTAAGATATATATGGTGGATGGGCAAGATCAGGACCTGTAGGAACAGCAATAGGAAGTCCCCATGACTGTCAGGGGTGACCAAAGTGGAGACATGAGAAAATCTGTGTGCTCACAAGCTAGTAACTTCACAGTGCAAGACTAAAAATAGTCGCTTATCACACATTTGATCACTGGCCACAAGTCTGCCTTGGAGTAGTTCCTCCTACCTGCCAACGAGGAAGGAAGGATGCCTCAGACTCCTCCTTCCCAGGGCAATCATCACTCAGTTACCCTGATTCTTTTCTCGGCTGAAGAGTTATGGGACAGGCGTTCCAGCCTACCAAGCCACCAATCCCTGGTAGAGAAAAGGTAACCCCTGCCCCTTGCACTTCCATCTTTTAAATGACCCACCTATCCAAATAGTTCCTCATCTCCTAAAAAGCTTGACAGTCTATTTCTTCTGGCTGTCAGGAAGAACACTGCACCACCCAAGATGCAGAGACTGGTAAGCGAAGTGGCAGTTTGTGGAGAAGCAGTGACTGGTTGATGATGTGCCAAAATGGAACACTAAATATGGCTATAGTATTTTGTATCACAGCCTGCTTGAGAGTACAGGTCCCAAAGTGCACTGCTGTATCTTGATCACTGCACAAAGCAAATCAGATGAAGAAGTGGGCTGTAGTCCATGAAAGCTTATGCTCTAATAAATTTGTTAGTCTCTAAGGTGCCACAAGTCCTCCTGTTCTTCTTTTTGCGGATACAGACTAACACGGCTGCTACTCTGAAACCAGATGAAGATAGTACACCTGGTATTAAAGATGAATTCACAAGAGAGAAGACAACTGTAGCTTGCTGCAAACTGCTAACACAGGTCTTGTTCTAAATAGATCACTGATTGCTAGATGTTTACGACACTAAAGGTTGTGTTTTTAGCTTTCTCATAACATCAAATGCAACTCTATTAAGTGTTGGCTCTGTAGTTCCTTTCACTGCCACGGATAGTTAAAGACAATAATAGTCTGCAGAAAGTAGTGAAGAAATCTCTAAAATCCAAAAAGAAACAACTCTGCTTTTCACGGTCCTATCTGAAAGACGCTCACATAGCAATCTGCATGGAACTCAGTTTATCTAACTCCAAAGGATAATGGGCTGAGTTGCCCATACAGGTTTAGATACTCTGGTTCCAGGAAGTTAAGGTTATTCCAAAATTGATACTTAGACCTCTAAGCAAGGGGGGAAATTATCTGCTGTTCTGCCTCAGGAACTGAATTCCAAGAGGAGAGTCTGAATACATTAAATTTTAAGGAAGAATAAGCTGGAAAGTTGATATAGCCGCTCCAACAAAAGAACAAGTTTAAAGTGGAAAAGCTGGCATGGTTGGAAGCAAAGCTGAAAATGTTTGTGGAAATATTAGTTCCAATTGTCACTCCTAATTTTTGGGAAATACAAATGTCAAACCAAACTGTAAATATTTGTATATAAATTTTCTGACATTAAGATGTCTGCCAACTAGAATTTACAGGATTAAAATCAGAGCTGTTCAATAATAGCTAGTTTGTTATATTTATTATCCCAGTTCTTTCCTAAGCTGTTGTGTAACTGAGGCTATGTCTACACTACCACTTTTGTTGGCAAAACTTTTTGTCGGTCAGGGGTGTGTTTTTTCACAACCCTGACCAACATATGTTTCATCAACAAAAGCGCCAGTGTGGACAGCACTATGTCAGCGGGAGACGCTTTCCTGCCGACATAGCTACTGCCACTCTTTGGGGGCGGTTTAATTATCCTGCCAAGAGAGCTTTCTCCCGATGGCACAGAACAGCTACACAGGTGGCCGTACAGTGGCACAGCTTTGCCACTGTAAAGTCTGTATGTAGACATAGCCTAAGAGGAGCAGTCCCAATGCATTTTGACATGTACGTGTCTACATTTTGGAAGCAAGTGACTATTTTTGTGGATTGTACAGCACAGAGCTTTGGCACTAAATCTAAGCCATCGTCCTTAAAGGACAATTTTGAGATTGGAAAAGACCATCTGGTCCAGTGTATCCACCACAGTTAGGTTTTATCTGTCCGTGTGTAGATAAAGAAATGGTCATTATTGAAGACACTGACTCATATATTTTAATCAACATGATTTTACAAAGGACTTTACACCTAGCATAGACAGGGAAAGTCACTTTTAGAAACACAACACCTGTCAACCCTTGGCTTCCCCATCACCCAATCTATACTAGGTGGAAGGTCTCATGCAGTAGAGCCTCAGAGTTGTGAACTGACCCGTCAACCACACACCTCATTTGGAACGGAAAGTATGCAATCAGGCAGCAGCAGAGACAAAAAAAGCAAATACAGTACTGTGTTAAATGTAAACTACTAAAAAAAAATAAAAGGAAAGCAGCATTTTTCTTCTGCACAGTAAAGTTTCAAAGCTGAATTAAGTCAATGTTCAGTTGTAAACTTTTGAAAGAACAACCATAACATTTTGTTCAGAGTTATGAACAACCTCCATCCCCGAGGTGTTCGTAATTCTGAGGTTCTACTCTAAAGTCACGTTAACTAAAATGTGTCAGCTAACATGTTGGGGGGAAAAATACCACCATTTTTCCTGGTCTAGACATGCCCATAATCTCATCTTCCCCCTTTTCTTCTCCAATAGGTTTTCAATCCTCTTTTGAAAAACCATTCGAAATCAGTCTCTGGGTAGCCTGATCTTCTAGCAAGCTGCACTTTGGGTGACAAAAACTGGCATTATAACAAAATAGAACCACCCAGCAGAGCCAGAATATGGGCAACAGCAGCCACAACACCGACCAACCCAAAACATGCATGTCAGGCTCTAGCCTCTCCAGTTCGCCTTGGGCCCTGACTCTCTTGAGCAGCGGTTTCTTCCCCATTTACATAATCTGTGTTGATAATTGGAGGTAATGAGAGACCGGGCAGTGCGTTTGCTGGAGGTGCTAAACAAACAGTGAAACAGACAGTGCAGGACCACCATGGTACCAAGTTTAAGAGTGCATTTGCAAGCTATTTGCCATGAGGCAAAACTGCAGTGACAAACTGGTGATGAACTAGCGTTCAGACTGTAAATTCCTAGAGAAGAAGATTTTATTGTCTAGGGATCCATCTTCATTGTATTAGCTCGGGGTCCATTTTCACTGTAAAAACAACCATGCTAAGGACCAAATTAAGGCACAAACAATGAAAACAGAGCATGGTTTGTACAGCATGATGATAAAATTTCCTGAGCCATCTCCCCACAAGCAGTTCAGATACCCCATTACTGACAGTTGATATAATATGGGTATTTTGCTATCATGGGGTATTAACTGACTTGCCCAAGGTCATGCAATAAATCAGTGACCGTCAGGAATAGGAAACCAGGAATTCCTGGTTTTCAGCTCAAGTGTTTATTCTACCACATCATGCTGCCTCTTCACTGATCAAGAAGCCTGAAAGCCATGCACTCTGGCAAAGAAGGCAAATGTGTGATTACTAATTTTAATTTATCTCCTACAAGATGATGCTCCTGTAATTTAATAGCCCTTATCGAAGGGCATTTGGGCATCTTCCTGATGCAAGGCGAACTGCCACCTCATGTGTACAGTAACAATCTAGAAAACCAACAAAGACTACTGGTTTCAGACCCATTCTCTCACAACCAGTGGATCCTAATCAGCACTTAAGAGCCAATTTCAGGTCACGCAGAGAAGCACTATTTAGTATGCTAATCTCCTCAGAGTCTGGATGTCAAGAGCATTGATATCTCTCTTTGTCCCCCAACCCCAGGCAAGACAGAATCTCTCTCTCTCTCTTCTCTCTCACACACACACACACACACACATACAGTATGATTTGAGAGAGAGACACACTAGTGCTCTTCCTGCTTTAATCTAAGATTTTTATAACCATTCTGTAACTGAAAGTGGGGACACAAGACATTTACAGTCGTCATTGCTGAGCCTTTCCTATTTGATATGATCTTGACAAAGAGGAACCTCTCTTGTCGCAGGATAGGCACCTATTTCAGTCTCTGGCAAAACAGGTACAATGGAACCTCACTGCTTAGCAAGAGACATTTTTAATTTTAGCACAATGTGAAAGTGGTAGGTGAAGGACAGAAGTGAGCAGGCTTATAAAAACCTTAAAAAAGAAACACAGAAACAGGTTAATAGCTTTAAAGAGTCTATGCTCCAGACCCCACTGCCTCATAGCACATTTCTAAAGAACCACCAGATGTTTTTGCAAACCAGCCTATTTTAGGCTGACTATACCCCAATAGTCTTCATTGTGATCAAGGGACTTGGAAGCACAACATTAACTTGGAAAGGTGGAACAGAATTCTCGTGTTAGATTACTAGAGATTGAGGTTAAAGCTATTTAAATCAACAGGTATAACCCAAGACAGCATTCTTCCTTACTTCACCATGGGACCAGAAAGTATAAGATTTCTACCTCTTTATGCACAAACTATGACACACTAGTGTATTATTTATGGAGGCTTAATGAGTCATACTCACATTTTAACTCTAGAAACCTGGGTTTACATGTCAAAGTTCTACCTTAGCCCCTGAGGACTAAACTCTCCTTTATGGTATATCTGTCCACATCAAAAAATTCACCATGCAGTTTGGTATAAATTAGCCATCTCTTCCCAAGAGGTTGTATGAAGAAGGGAAAGTGTGTTGGCATATAAAGGGTCCCAAAGCTTGCAGCCAAGTTAGCTGTGTAGTTAATTGCCTCAATCCCGGAATTGCACCTATGGAAGGCTGTGCTGATGGTTAAAGGGAATGCATGGCAGGAGCTGCTAACTTATTAAAACAGATGGAAAGAAGAGTCTTTCAGTTGTGTGAGGAGACATGGAAAATGCAGAAGTCCTGCAAGAGAGTGCTAAACTTTAAATGCATGATCCTTACCTGAAGCACATTCCTGCTCCCTGCTATTTCAATCTTGGAGAGACAGAAATGCCAGTATACACAGAACCAGAGTTTCAAAAATGACTAGTGATTTAAGGCTACCCAACTTGAGACATCATGAAGCCTGATTTTCAGAAAGTGCTGACCACTAACCCTCTCAAAAATTAGGCTTCTTTAAAGATGTCAAGTTAAACACACAAAATCACTATTACTCCATTATATTTGATCTGTACTAAGTCTATTATTTCATACAAACAGGATTAATGGACTGCCAGGCTCACACACAGTACTGCAGATATTACACATGTACTGCTATGGTTGTCAAAAAAAAAAGTATATAGTTGAGAAACAGTATGTGACCATGTAATTTAAGACTGCATCATAAAGCATAGTCACAAAGGGGTTAGTAAAAGTTGGATGTTCAACCTTAAATTAGTAATTTCTCAACTTGTATGCTTAAATATGCAATAAACATTCTGCTTAAAAGTTATATATCCAAGTTGGATTTCTCTCTGCTGCGTCTTCTGGGAACACACTGCATGCTCAACATAGACGACAATGAGGGAGGGAGGAAGGAAAGAGAAACTCACATTCAAGTGCCCCAATTATTTCATTTAACTAGGTATTTATATGGCCACCATCACCATATAGTGTCCAAGATTGGGAACCTGGAACAGCAGCCTAATGCAGTACACATCAACGAGGATCAATTCAGTCTCATTCTCTGTGCCAACAGGGGAGGGGAGCACTGAGGAGACTGCACTTTCAGTGCATGAGTCAGCGGGGAGGGTGAAAAAGGAAGCAAAAGAGAACATGGAATTTTAGAAGAACTCCTTCAAGAACAAAGGGAACGGAGAATCTCTCAAACAAACTGGGGGAGAGACAGGGTGAGGACAGAGATTGAAGTAAAGGAGCAGAAAAAATGTACAGGACCTTGGGGCCAGCAGAGGAATTGTTTAATATTAGGATGGAGATCATGTTATTTTGTTTGGCTGCTGATATAGTTGTAGGACCGTTCTAGGTTATACTAGTTTGTTTGTCATCCTGCAAATAGAAAGAGAATTCTCTTTATTACAGTTAGGTACATGGTAAGTTGCTAATATCTGTATTATGTAAGTACCTGAAATTGTTTAGTAACTAAAACTGAGAATCAGCTTGTATGTTTATAGGAATCAAGACAGTAACAAAACAATGCTATTTGTTACAGACCAAAAAAAAACCCCAACAAACCCTTTACTGCATTTGGGGGGGGGGTATATCCAGTCATTTCCACCCCAATATATCTTGCTCATCTCTGTCATGTAAAGTCTAAGACATCATAATGCCTGCAGCTTTCATGAGCAAAAAGCTCCAGAACCAAGCTTTACCCAACCACAGAGCATGCTACCAACTGTTCAGGAGCCAGAGGGGATGCACCTCATTTGCCTAAAAATTAACTACAACAAAAATCAGCAGCAGCCTCATCACCAGAATGAGGGTGTGGCCTGTGAATACTTCAGATCTTGGCAGCCTTATGCTAATCACTATACAGTATCCATTTCTACAAAGGAATCCCTTCACCCATCACTGAAAAGTAGCCACTTCTGACCATAGTGTGGCAGCTGTTAAACAGTGCACAACAATACTGACAGCAGCTAAAGACAGAAAGTGAAGAACATCCCATTTAAAATCAAGGGGAGGGGGGCTGAGTTAGTAATTTTCTGCTGTATTCAAACTGGAATTTGATCAGGACTTCAGGATTAGCGCACACACACACACACACACACACACACACACACACACACCTTCTCTCTCACACACACACCCCAGGACTGATGAGAGAAGCAGAAGGGGGAACAATTATACCATGGTCCTGAGCTCAGGGCCCTCCGCAAAAGTCTGTAAAAATAAAGTGAAATGGGAGGGGGTGGGCACCCAACGAACATGATGTACTATGGTCCCCCCAGACTTATAAAAGATACTATGAGATTATTAATATATATATTCTATAAAGCCCTTTGAGACCCTTCTGAATGAAAGATGCTATATAAAAAGCTAATATACAGCCATTATAATCAGCTCCCCGAGCTGGAGCATCTGACTGTGAGTAGCGCTCAGGTTACAAAGGAGTTGCACAGTTCTATTGGAACCAGGTTTTCAGAAAAGTGTTTTTGATTAGGTCAGCCAACAAAAGCATACATCTGTGCCATCAAACCCAGGGCTAGTTTCTGGTCCTTATCAGAATATCATAACAATCGTACCAAGTCAGGGACTCCCACTCTGCTCTTTGTGACAAAGAGAACAGGAATACGCATGTCTTTCAAAACATGAGGCAAACAACCTCCCACCCCGCAAAAAGAGAAAAAAAAGCAAACAGATTTGCCATAGCATTTACCCAGCACCAACTTAAATCCAGGAGTTGCCTATCTGCTTCTGATCTTTTGACCTCCCATGCACAAAAAGTTGAAAGTTCTGTCCAAAAACACTGACCAAAAAATAAAGGATGAACAAACAAGAGATACTGAAATCTGCATGATGTGAGAAAATGGCCCCCTCACTCATGTCCCATGATAGTATGTATCTGAGGTGTTAACACCCACAAAACCCAGTAAGCAGGAGGAAAAGAGCTATGACATAATTATCTCTTAGAAACAGCTGTAACAGAAAAACTATCAAGTTATCACAGATTTCTGAACATTTAAAAAAAAATCTTTATTTTTAAGCAAAAAAACAACTTTGCATCTAAGCCATGTCTAAAGCCCACAAGATACATGTTGCTAGATTTAAAAGCCACAACAAAAAGGCTGACGGGTCCTTCCTAGGTAAACCTATTAAAATAGATATTTATTAATTCTTCATTGTTTGCAATTCCTGCTTTGAAGCTTGAAAGTAAGATCCCTGTTCATTTTCTCTGGTAAATGATTTTTTATTCTATTGTATCTCAAAGTTATCTGATTTTACCTTCTTGTTTATACCCCGGAATCAGTCATGTTAACAGCACCACCTTGCAATAAAGTTTGTTTAGTTAATTATTAAACAGTAAATCAGTTATTACTCTTATAAGAACAATCAAAAAAGTAACTAATAGGCACTTATCTTGCCTCTTGAGAACTAACGAAGAGCTACATTTGTGTGGTCCTAATTAACAAGTCATTTTTTCTTCCCTAATTTCTCAGCAACAGGAACTGAATTTAAAAAAAAAATATTAGTGATCTGAACAACACTTCCCAGGAGATAATACCACCATCAGATTAAGACATTTCGAAGTATTCAAATAGAACAGGCTTCATACTGTAAAATATTTTATGCAAGCTGCACACTTTGTAACGTACTAGTTGGTAGGTTTAACTGTAAATCTACATACAAAGTATGTGCTCATTGCACCAAAAGAGTAAAAGTGCTCATCCTTAGTCCTGCATTGATAGACAAAAAGGGAGTATTTTTTCAATTAATTAAAAAACAAACTCCCCTTTTGTCAAGACACACACCTTTCGTTTAACCAGTTTACAAGTACAATTACCTGTAGTCTCAGTTAGGATATTCATCACTTTCTGTCCTGTCCTGATTCATTTCATGTTACTGTGTTTTTTCACTCTATTAGTGGATGCATTAATTTATGGGAGATTCAGTTCTTATACAGCATATATAATTTGCAGTCAGTGAAAGCTTCTGAAGTTCTTCGGGATCCCATTGGAAAGCCCCTATATAAATGTAATGAATTAACTGTTCGTGATCTATCTGGCAGGTGTATCTGTCTCTCTCATTATTATATGTCTTTATAAGTCTCTAATAAAGCTGCTCTCACACTGCATTAGTCAGAGTTAGATTACAAGATCTTCAGAACAGGCTGTGTTTAAGTTTGTGAGAGTTACCATATACACACTCTACTCAAGTTTATAAATTCTTTACGGCAAGAACTACATACTTTTATGCACTTGTGCAGTGTCTAGCACACCAGGGCCCTAATCATGACTGGGCATCTGGTTGCAACTACAGTATTTATAATATAAACAGTTTGGAAGAAAAGACCTTTGGCCTTAATGAAACACCTTTACTTATAAAGTTTGTTCTCAACTTGAAGTGATAATCAGAGCCCTGTGTTTACACAGCTGCAGAATTACTGCAGAATCCACCCTCTGACAGAACTGTGCTCCAGAATCTAGTTTTTAAAAAGTTAACATTTAGCTCCTCTGGTTGGTGAGAATACCCTCCCAATGCAGTCATGAATCTATGCATAGCCTGAGACAGCAGCTCTGAGTCTCAGTCAGTTCTAGTGGGTCTGAACACTTAAGCTAAAGACAGCAAATGTAGTATCCTCATTAATTATTCCATTGCTAGCTTTAGCAGAAACATCCAACAAATGTACTTATTTGCTTTTGTTGGATGCAGATTTGAGGGCGGAGTGAAGATGCTGTAAGGGATCAAGAGTTATTGGAACAGGGCTCCAGAAAGTTTTGACGGGAAACGGAACTCCAAGTCACTTCCACCCCTGCCCAGAAAGAGGAAGGGAAGAGGAGAAGCCTCCCAGTGCCACGAGCTTAGCTGAACCTGGATGGCACTGACGCTAGGGTTGCCAACATTGTATTTCAAAAATAAGGGTCTCTTTTCTTAGCACCCCCACCTCTCCTCCCAATATTATTATTATTAATAAATAAAACAAACAACAACAACCAGTATTCCCCTACATTCGCCAAGGGTGTTGCTTTTTGCAGCAACTCCTGATCTTAATCTACAGAGATGAAAAAATAAGGGACATCCTTTGTAATAAGGGAACGTTAGCAACCCTCACGGCAACATGGCATACATTTCCCCAATCCCTTCTTGGATGTCAACAGCCCCCACAACCAAAGCCTTCACCTCATCCCCGTCAGCAGCTTCTGAGGTTCATATCGGAAATACAAATTTAAGCCACAGATTGAAAACATGGGAGCATTAAGTTGAGATAGTCTAAAAATGGAGATTTTGAGCAAACTGCACTTCAAAATAAATACAAGGCATACTACACTATTACCCATTTTCATGGCTAATTCAAAACCTCTGGTTTTGAGTCTACTTGAAGTTTATGCAGAAACTTCTACGTGTTGCCTATTTCAGCATGTATGTGGCAAAAAATATCTCAATTGTAATAAATCAAAATATAATTATGGCATAATTTAGGTCTGGTGAGACAGGGAGTACACAAAACACTGGTCTTAATCCTCCATCCAGTAAACAGCTTAAATTCAGCACAGGCCCATGGCTGTCTCATGATTCCTCACCTTTCACATTTTAAAGACAGAATATCACTCTGCTGCTGCTGCCCAAAGCAATTTCCCAGGAAAAGCTGCACCCAAAAGAGACCAATAAGAGCCTCATCAGTTTTGCAATTCTGACACTGTGAAGAAAGCACTTTGGACAGAAGCAGCAGATTCAACTGGAGGAAGAAAAGGAAAGCAAGAATGGAAGACAGGGTTATGATTTCAAGTGTAGAAACAGATACATTCCAAAAAAGCCAGATGAGATGCCATTTCCCTACAAGTGCCTCATAATAAAGAGGAAACAGATGAAGTTTCGGAAAGACAGAATTATGTGCCAGATAAGCAAAATTATCATTCTAAATAGAAAGCTATTCAAGTTTCTCAGCAGGCACTATCAGCTTTTTATAAAATCAAGTTCAGCGCACTCATGGCGTCATCTTTGTCAGAAATAGTAATGCGATTTCAGTACAACCGACTGGAATAGATCCACACTGTATCGCATTTATTGCGGAGACCGCTCAAACAAAGCCCCAGCTACAGAGTGACCCAGAGACACTCTAGATCTCAACAGGTAACACACCACCTTGATCCAAGTGACAATTCTATGCAGGAATCCGTAGTCTCCATGAACCACAAATATATCTGAGCTGCATCTGCTCTGTTTTACACAATTCTGGAGAACTTGTGAAGCTCCTGCAAGTTGCCACTGCAGTCTTCTACTAGGCGAAGTTTGGGCACCTCTCAATATGGGAAATTATTGGGAGCACAACGGAATTCTCCATGAACCGCCAATAAAATCATGCGCCTTGGAGACCAAGTCTTGACCTTCCCTTTAAATAGCTAACCATGGCCAATAGCAGCTTTTAAACAGAGTTAGAGAAGAAAAAAGTTTAAAGGCTACAAAACACAGAATGGGCCACCTGGAATGGCTTACTCGGGTCTCTCCCCAGAGTCAAGAACATTGTCAGGTGGGTTTTCTATCATAAGATGATGGTATGTGAACAACATCTCAGAGGAGTTCTTGGGTTTGGGAGTCAGTTACCCCACACGCTTGTTAAAGTCACTCTTAGCTGCATTTATTGGAAATAACTGCCAATTCACTAGTCTTTCAAATTACTGTATAAATATATAGAAAATAAAACACTTGAGGAGGAGGGGAAGGTGAAGTGCTAGTAAGAGGTGCTCAACTCAGTCTTGGACACCAAAGTCCTTTATTTACCCACAGGACAGACAGCAGGGACAACAGCAGTGCAAGCTTTTCCCATGCTGTCCA
The DNA here is from genome assembly GCF_011386835.1 of Chrysemys picta bellii. NCBI lineage: Eukaryota > Metazoa > Chordata > Testudines > Emydidae > Chrysemys > Chrysemys picta. The sequence goes on along the minus strand of NC_088791.1, from coordinate 169,694,116 downwards.
TTACCAGTGTGCCTCAACCATAGCCAAGAGGGAATACCTCTAATAGCTAGGAACAGGGCCGGCTCTAGGCACTAGCAAAACAAGCTGGTGCTTGGGGCAGCACATTTTTAGGGGCGACATGGCCGGCGCCAGAATGCCGCCCCTAAAAATGTGCCCCGGCCACCCTAGCTCACCTCCGCTGCTGCTGCCACGGCGCGCGAAACAGCTGATTCGCGTGCTGCTACTCGCCCTCCCTCCCAGGCTCTCAAGTCTGGGAGGGAGGGGGAGCAGCGGCGCGCGAATCAGCTGTTTCGCGCGCCGCGGCGGCTCGGGGTCTCCCCCTCCCTCCCAGGCTCTCAAACCTGGGAGGGAGGGGGAGACCCCAAGCGGCCATTTCGCGCGCCGCTGCTCCCCCTCCCTCCCAGACTTGAGAGCCTGGGGGGAGGAGGCAGGGCTGGGGATTTGGGGAAGGGGCGGGGTTGAGGCGGGGCTGGGGGTGGGGTAATTAAAGAAGGGGGGGGGGCGGCCAAAATTGTTTTTGCTTTGGGCGGCAAAAATCCTAGAGCCGGCCCTGGCTGGGAAAGAAGTACAGTCCCCAGGGCCCATTCAGATCTTGCTTTGAATTAAAGCTTATGTTCTGAAGAAATCCATTAGATCCCTGACTTCCTAGGGAAAATTTACTACTCAGCACTGGTGAGTAATAGGCAAGGTGACTTCTCAAGATCAACTGTTTCAGGTTCCTTTCCTAGTACTGCATTAAAGCAGCAAAGCTTGGACATGCTCTCTCTCACCCTTTGCAAGGACTGTTCCTTGGTGAAGGTTTTCCTACTTCATCCTTCACTTGCAGAAAAAACTCCCCTTCCTCCCCCCCCCTTGTTTTTGAAACAGCCTATTTTCTGTGCCCACAGTCTGTCACCTTGCTACACTTTTTGTTCCTCCCAGTATTCCCAAACACACATTTGTCAATAGCTGTGTATATTGACAGACACTTATCAATACAACTTCCTGTGCCCAGCACTTCGTCAATAACCCAGACAGGTCTATTCAGCCCCCCATTTGTACTAGGTCTCCCAAAGATATAAGGCAGCCGAAACTCCCTTGCCCCCAGACAAGCACAAGTGTTTCTAAGCTACCAAAATAAATGGTCAGGCTTGCTTGCTTTATTTATTTATTTTTTTAAAAGGCCGAAAAGAAGGATCTGTTCAAGAAATGTCACTGGTCAGAGCTTTGTCACCTGAACAGTTCGTCACCAAAGGAGCATACAAACACATGGACAAAATCTCATTGCCCTTAAGCAAGCTAAAGTTAAGGTCCCACATGCCTTAGGCCAAATCTAAACCTGGAGTTTGAGGCAAGTCACCTAGTTTCTGCAGCAGACTGGAAAGTCTGCAGCACATTCAAATAAATTTGATTTTTTTAAAAACTGAATTAAACAAGAAATGCACAATACTAGCAATGCAGCACTGTGTATTACTTAGACACTAAGGTCCATTTCTTTTATGCTGACCCCAAATATTCATTGTGGCATAAGGATTTAGCACTAAAAATACAACTCTTGTCAGGGGACACGCTAGAGGTTTTGACATCTGGGTGGGGACAATCGTGGTTTTTTGGGGCCTAGGAGGCAGAAGATGATTTTGCCAATGGGGAGGGAGATGCATCATCTCTTTCCACCCTCCATTCCTCATGTTATGGGTAGGGTTAGAGCAGACAGGCAGGAACCTTGAACACCTCAGTCCATCCCAGCAGTTCTCATTCGTAAATGTCTCTCTCAGTGACCCACCCCTCAATACCAGTCACTGTATTCAGCCACAGTGGATAAGTACGTTAGCTGGATATATTGCTATTATAATGATCAGCAGTGATATAGTTAGTGCTGGGATTTAAATAGTCATCTTTAAGCTTCAGAGTTAACACCCAAATGCAGGGCTGGCTCCAGCATTTCTACCGCCCCAGGCAAAAAAAAAAAAAAGCCACAATCGGCAGCGGCAGTTCAGCGGCAGGTCCTTCGCTCCTAGGGGGAGTGAGGGACCTGCCGCCCCCGAATTGCCGCAGGTGCCGCCCCTCTCCCTTGGCCGCCCCAAGCACCTGCTTGTTAAAGCTGGTGCCTGGAGCCAGCCCTGCCCAAATGAGAAGAAGAAACAGGGTACTTCTCTCTAAACGATTTTGGTTTCTCTGAAAATCCAGGAAGAGTGCTGGATTGGTTCAAGTTTGCTACATATTTGGCAGATATTCTTTGCCAACATATGGGCCAGAAACATTTTTAAAACAAGAGTTTAGATTCTGCTGAAAAATTCCATTTTACCGGGGGGGGGGGGGGGGGGGGGGAGGGAGGGGCGGGTTCCTAAGCCAAATTCCATAGCTAGAGGATACACTGGTTATCATGAAGGGTAACGTGTCAGTACAAATTACTGAACAGGCCAGTAAGAACAAGCATGTGTCCTATGTCACAAACACTGAACCCCAGCTGATGACAACTCCCTCTTCTGCAGCATTCAGTCCAAAGCATGCAGAATGTATGGGAGAGCATTACAGTTCCAACCTGTTCAAAGATTCCCCATGGCCACATTAGGTCAAGAAAAAAAAAGGCATGATGCTATATCCCTGCAGTTTGAGCCAAGGATGGAATATACACTGAATCGGCTTTAGGCCCATTTCTTTGCTGACTGATCTTTTGAGACTGGTAAGGTTAGCGGGAGCTAGCTTGTCTGAGAGTTAAGACCTTGCCAGCCAAGGCAGCTGCTTTCTCCAATGGATGGTCCCAAGTAGGGTTCCCAACAGGCTCTTATTACAAGGGTGTCCCTTCTTTTTTCATCTCTGAACAACAAGATCGGGAAATGCGGAGTGCTGCAAAAAGCAGGAAGAAATGCCCCTGGCGAATGTAGGTGAGTATTGCTTATGATTATTATTACTGATAATAAACAATAATAATATTTTTCTAAAGCTTATAATTAAGCCAAACTGGGGCATTCATCAAAGGCAAAAGGCACATTCCTGACACAAAGGCAACTTCTGGGCCAAATTTCAAGTCTTTGCCCCAAAGCATGAATGTACATTACTTCTCAACTTAGAAGCTGTAAAGATTCTTTTTAATATGAGCAAAATAATCTTGTCAGAAAAACTATTTTTGCTGAAACTTTCAAAAAACAAACAAACAAACAAAAAACAAACGATTCAGCCTGACTCAGACACCCAGCATGGAAAATTTCAGCCTGAATGATGAAAGCTTGGCAATGTTGTAAGTAAACTTGGAAGGATTTGATTTTTATCAACAAAATCAATTTCTCTGTACACAGCCAAACCAACAAAGAATCTTTCAATCTATAATCACTGAAAATACAGATAAGCAAAGTAAGAAAAACGCTGCTTGAGAACTTATTACAGTTTGACTTGAGGATATTTACTTTTTATATTTTGACATGTGACATTGATCATTTGTGTTTCAATAGTTATAAAGCTTTAACTTTTTGAATCTCAACATTTGCTGCCATTAAATATTGTCTGACCCTCCCCTTCATAATTTCCCACAACTATGAAAATTTAAATTGATACAAATCTAAAGAAATGCTTGAAGTGTAGATATTAGCCATCAAAATTATGAAAAACTGAAAAATAAAATTCAGCCAAGCCTAGTTATAAACAACTAAAACATAAAATCATAGGGCTAGAAGAGACTGCAAGGGTCATCTAGTCCAGTGGCTCTCAACCTTTCCAGACTAGTATATTTCTGATTTGTCTTGCATACCCCCAAGTATCACTTCACTTAAAAACTACTTGCTTACAAAAATCAAACAAAAATACTTAAGTGTCACAGCACACTGTTACTGAAAAATTGCTCACTTTCTCATTTTTACCATACAATTATAAAATAAATCAATTGGAATATAAATAGTGTACTTACATTTCAGTGTACAGCATACAGAGCAGTATAAACAAGTCATTGTCTGTATGAAATTTTAGTTTGTACTGACTTCGCTAGTGCTTTTTATGTAGCCTGTTGTAAAACTAGGCAAATATCTAGATGAGTTGATGTACGCCCTCCTGGAAGAACTCTGTGTTCCCCAATGGGTACACGTACCCCTGGTTGAGAACCACTGATCTAGAATAACCCCCTGCCAAGATGCAGCATTGTTGTGTCTAAACCATCCAAGAGAGATGGCTATCCAGCCTCCTTTTGAAAATCTCCAGTGAAGGAGCTTCCACAATCTCCCGAGGCAAACTGTTCCAAACATTGTCTTATACTGGAAAGTGTTAGGCAACCTGAACTATAGGCACTGCTAGCTGCTCGGCATATAAACAGCTGTGTAGTTTGTCCCTTTGATATTCATAGAGTGCCTTAGAATTCAATCTAACTAGTTCCTCAGCTATTATTCCTGGTACTGAACTTCACTGGTCATTTAATTCCAAAACCCATCTTTAGGACCATTTTAAAATTGGCCAACTTTCAGTCTCCTCCTTATTAGTTATTTTTGTTAGTAGCTCAGTTGATTCTTCAGGTGTTTTAGAACACCCACATAAATACCATCAAGTCCAGTGAAATTTTGACTTGTTTCATCATTTATTGATACTTCTCTGTAATAGTATAGTATTTCACCTTCACTACCTGAAAATAAGAAACTCCACAGTAGTTTTCTCATTATCCTCTTTGGTAAAGCATGATGCAGTCTCCTTATAATCTCAGATTGCCCCTTCTATAGCCTGGGGATATTATGAACCCACTGAACCTCCCACAAATTTCTCATTTCAAATGAAACATAAGAGTTATATTTGGCTTTGCTTTTTCAAATTTCCTCTTGGCACTTAAACAGCCCTGTATTCCCCTCCACAGGGGGAATTACCAATGATTTCAGTTGCACTTTTCCCTGGGCAAGTCCTTTGGATCAGGTTCTTAATCACCAGTTAATGGTCAACAATTATTCTGGGGGGCAAGGAGGGAGAGGGAATATCTTCTATTGGATCAGCTTCTGCTGCTGAAAGAGATACACGTTCGAACTTACACAATCCGTCTTAAGCTTGAAAGCTTCTCTCTCTCTCACCAACAGAAGCTGGTCTAGTAAAAAAAATACTACCTAGTCTCTCTAATATTGTGGGACAACAACAACAACACTGCATAGAACAATTCTGTTCTATTAGCATTGCTTAGGCTGGATCTCCATCTGTTAAAGGACTTTTTTAGGGCCTCGATAAACTCCTATTCATTAACATAACCATGCTAGGATTCTTCCTCCATTTGTTTCCTTTTTATGTTCGGGAATAGAAAAGTCTTCCATGATGCTCTACAGTATGTCTTAAGCAGCCTCCATGACAACCCTACTGTATCGATTCTAATTATGAGATATGGAACTTCTAAAATTTAGTAGTTTTTCACTTTTCAAATGTCTTAGCTTTTATCTATTAAGATTTAGAAAAGAAAGGTATGTATCCAAGGCTCTAGGTGCCCTCACATTGTTATCTAGAAAATCCTATCTCAAAAGCATTTTGGTCTAGAAACTAATAGTTTGTTTTATTCCTTTGACCTCAATGTAATCTGATGCATCAGGACTTTACAGGTAGCTGGTTACTTTTAGAGTTATTCTCTGCAACTATATGAACCTCAAGAGGTGTCTGAAACTTGGAACTTTTGGACTGAATTAACTTGATAGTGAACACCAAAATAGTTGGCAAACCAGATATCTTGTGGTCCGAAGAGCAAAAAAAAAATTGTACACCTCTCAATGTCCTGACCAATTCGCTTATACATTACATCTCTTTTCCCCAAACTTTTGTCAGTCTGTCTTTTTATAAGTGAGACAAGATGGATGAGGTAATAATAAGGGTGGAACAGATAAGGAGTGAACATGTTGCAAGAGACCATTCAAGGTGAAACAGTCAGTTAACACCTCTACATTCAGAGGACAAAGGAGGGTTAGTGGGTTACAGAATGTTGTAATGAGCTATAAATCCACTGCCTTTATTAAGACCATGATTTTTGGTGTCTAGCAGAATTATGAATTTAAGTTCCTAGGCTCATCTTTTGAGGGCATTGTACAGGTCTCCTCTCACGCCGAGGACTGAGAGGTCAGATATGGAGTGATCATTTTGTGAAAAGCGTTTGCCCACAGGAAAGATGGTGCTTTTGTCTTTTATCATTTTTCTGTGTGAGTTCATTTGAAAACATAGTGATTGTCTCATTTTACCCACATAGTTGTTACTGGAGTATTTAGTACACTGGATAACGTACGCCACATACTGTGATAGGCATGCGTAGGACCCAGGGATCTTGGTGTATTGTGTATTGAAAGGTATATTGTGGGTGGTACTGATCATGGTAACAGTAGAAATATGTCTGTAGATTCTGCATCTGCTCTTGTGGCAGGGGCTGTGGCTGCTTGAGTTGGTGGGTCCTGGTCAGTGGGGAGCTTGCTTCTGATGATAAGCTTGGTGAGGTTGGGGAATTATTTGAAGGCCAGAAAAGAGGGTTTGGGAGAGGTTTCCCATAGAGTCTGAGTTGTAATTGTTTAATGATATCCCGCATAGGCTCTGGGATGGAGCAGTAGGTGACAAATAGGGGTGCGCAGTGGGAGGGGATTTTATTTCTGTATAGAAGCAGCTTTTCTCAGTGTATTTGGATGACCCGTTCCATGATGTGATCTACTTCTCCAGTGGAGCATCCTTTTTTGGTGAGGTGGTTTTAAGTGTGGATCCCAGACTTTCTCTTGAGAACATATACTGTGATATCTGAGTGCCTAGCCCTAGATCAGTGACTCTTAACCAGGGGTACATGTACCCCTGGGGTATGCAGAGTTCTTCCAGGGGCTACATCAACTCATCAAGATATTTGCCTAGTTTTACAACAGGCTACATAAAAAGCACTAGCAAAGTCAGTACAAACTAAAATTTCAGAGCAGTATAAACAAGTCATTGTCTGTATATATACACTATACGATGAAATGTAAGTACAATATTTATATTCCAATTGATTTATTTTATAATTCTATGGTAAAAATTAGAAAATAAACAATTTCTCAGTAATAGTGTGCTGTGACACTTTTGTATTTTGATGTCTGATTTTGTAAGTAAGTAGTGTTTAAGTGAAGTGAAAGTTCGGGGTATGCAACACAAATTAGACTCCTGAAAGGGGTACAAGTAGTTTGGAAAGGTTGAGAACCACTGTCATGGGTAACATTTCTTACTGTGTCTGGAGTGGTTACTAGACCTGTGAAAGTAAGTGTGGTGATCTGTGGGTTTCTTATATACAGTTGTCTGTAGAGCTCCATTGTTGAAGCTAATCATGATGTCCAAGAAGTTGACAGTGGTGTGTCTTTCTATAACTATTTTTTTCAGGACTGTGGCACATGTATTGGCAAAAGGCCCGGTACTCTTGGAGTGCTAATGCAGTTTAGATGACAACCCTCACTAAACCACCCCAACCACCAAAAACGCTCAAGAAATACAATTTACCAATATGAAACATTCAGCATCTATAAGCATTTTTGTCTTACGAAGTGTGCGGACAATAGGTACCATGCCTACTCCTGTGGACCCTTCCTGGCTCTTATAAGTTTGGGTATAATTGCAACAGCTCTCTAATTTTTTTTACTCTTAAATTACTGATACATATTTTTAATCTTAACTCCATTTTAATGTAGGGTTTTTTTTGTCCATTTGTTTTGGTTTGGGGGAATTATTGAGCTAGAAGGTAGTGACTGTTAAAACTGTGAAATACTCCATTATAAGCCTGATTCTGACCCAACGAGCTTAAATATATATAAAGCATTTTTGACTGGAATTTCTAATGATTGGTCTCTAGCCAGATCAGAATAATCTGTACCCCTCCTCCAACATGCGACTTTACCAAAAGCATTAAAAAGACTTCTGAAACACTGAAGAGACAACTACATTTTCCACTTTCTAAAAATCAGTTCTTGTAACTGCTCACTGGAAAGAAAACTTCCAAATTTGTTTCACACATTTGTGTGTAATAAGAACTATAGAACAGGACTATTTTATTTGATTTGGGTGGAAAATTTTTAGAGTTATTAGATGGACCTGGAACCTCGGGGAACACTACGAATGTCTTAACATTAAGGAGGTACTGCAGAAAATATAGCCCTGCAACAGTATCTACAGAGTTCTGTAAAGTCCATGAAACAAATCATCATAGAAAAATGGAGTTTTTGTAATAAGCTTGACTTTTACATGCACATGTACCCGTTTTAAAGGGGTTCCTTTCAGTAGAGTATGGCTGCACTTTTTTTTTAATTGACCCTCACTTTTTATCCTACCTTTTGCTCAGGCAGGCTTATACATCAGCAGCAGGGCACTGGGCCAACCACAGCAGTAGCAGCCTGAAGACTACAGGCTGCTGCTTCAAAGAGCGGCAATCAAGGGGGGTGGGGGAGAGAGTTCTAGGAAACAAACGTATGTGCTAACTACTTCCATGCTGAACTTTTGAATAGGCTTTTGAGAAACATCACACCAAGGATGGGAAAGGATGAGGATAAGCTATTATTTGCCAGCCTGTCAGGTGTGGTGGGAGGGCACAAGCAGATATGGGAGAAAGCAGCACTCCCCCCTGGTGAAAGTCAGCCTGGAATACAGGGGAAGAAACATCTTACAACCATGTCAGGGGCAGATTGTGGAAGGGGGATGAGGATAAACAGCTGTGCCTCCCATCTCTTCCTCCCACCCCTGCTTTCCTAACTCCACCCTCCAAGAACATAAATCAGACTAACAAGATTATGTGGAAAGTATTTCCCCTTCCTAAAGATGACAAAGACTGGGCTGGATACTCCCCTCCTGGTGGGGCTTTCATCCACCTCTGGTGGGAAAAGGAAAGGAACTGGACTGATGTGTCTCACCCCTCCAAACACCAATGAGGGGACAGCCCTTTTCCCCTCTCTTACCCCAAGTGGTAGAATAAAAGGCCTGCCAGCAGAAGCATGCCAGTGAGGTAGAGGAGGATTAGGGAGCTCAGTGCTGGTTTCACTGTATTAGGTTTGGTAAGCTCCTGCCCCTCCCCCCACCCCTCTTACATCCCATTCCCTAGAATCTCAAGACTCCACCATTTTCTGTTTTTTCTAATGCTATCTGTAGTGTAACTGCAGTTGCCAAAAATGACTAGAAAAGGCTTGAGGTTGACAATTATAACAATACACAGGCGACTAACTATTGGAAGCCTTTAATTGCCAAGTTTGAATTAAACCTTGAGTCAAATTATTAATTGTTGTAGTAGTTGAGAAACCAAACAATTTCAGATGAAAGTCATAACAAATAACCCGAGAGGTCCATACCAGAAGGTTTCTGGCAGGGATCTGTAATGCTGGACAGATCTCTGGAATTACAGAGGAGAGGAGCTGTTGCAAGGGCTTCTTGGCAATGAAGAACATTGTACGTTTGGAGGCAGAGCAGATGTGCCAGTAATGGGACCTGACTATTGTCTCCATCTGCTTCTCCCAAGTTCCTTCTCACACAAATAAGAGCAAGTTTTGTTTTTTAAATTAAGTTTAAATACTTATCATGATTCATTCCTAATTATTTAAAAGTAAGAGCTGGCAGTTATTCAGGGTGCTGATTAAACACACACCGAATGTCAGCAATAATAAAATAATCACAAGATCATTATTTTTAAAAACCGAGTCCTATCCTGGATGTTTTCCGTTTTTTGCGTGATTTTCATACTGACCAACGGTGTTGGCTTGACAGCCCTGCAGACTGAAGACATGGGCAACAGCAGAGCAAGTTTCCGCTCCCACTGTCCCAGAGAGACCTAAGCCAGGAGAGAGGAGAGTTCAGACCTCACAGCCTCTCTGCTGAGACTGGCACTAATAGGCCCCTCATTGGCAGCTGTGATGGTGGTTGTTTTCATTAAATAGCCATTGACTCTGCTAAGAATATAAGAGTTATTCCTAATCTGGCAGACAAGTGCTTCAGCCACACGCATCTTGAGCTGCACTAGAGCAGTGTGCACAGTACAAACCCCTATGAAGGGCACATGAGCAGTGAACAACTTTTCTAAACTCCAAAATCCTTTCCCCATCCCACTTACACAAATGCTCTCACTGAACAAACTGAATGTCAGAAAAACCGTTCTTAAAGGACAGTTGTTTGGTGCAGGGGAAAGATTTTGTTACCTGCATTTGTTATACATTTAACTGCTTGAAAATGCACCACTGGATAGCGAAAGCAGAGACTGTTCATCCCAGTATGAAGAGAAGCACTTCCCCAAGTGAAGCCCAGCCTCCCTCTTTTCTAAGTTACCTCAGCTCTGAGCAGTTTATACCAGAAGAAAACCAAGCCTAAACAAGGCAACGTTGGCTCAGGATCTTCTGGGTAACAGCAGCATTTCTAGCTTTAATAGAACAATCCCCAACATAAGGGAAAATCAACAAGCAGTTATAACCACCCAGAGTACTCAAGCAAACCATGCTATGAACACAGCCTTCTAGTCTGCCTGCTGGCCATTAGGTCACACTTTAAAGAGGCGTTTCATTCACGTTTTATCTCCTACAAGGGCAGCACTAGCCTTTGAAAGCCTTTGGGGCTTATCTTAACCTAAGATTTAGTTTCTAAAGCACCATGTAAATTCAGTGTTACACTCAGGGATTTTTTTTTTTTTTTTTTTTTGGGTAAACCCAGACTCCATCTAGCAAAATGCGCGCGCGCACACACACTGCTGAGAAGCCCAGCCTACACCTCAGCTGTTTGTAAGGCAGAGCGTACTCTGTCTGCAGCCTCAGGAAGACAAAACTAAGAGCTTACATTCAGGAGATTAACTCAGCAGCCATGAAGGCTAGAAAATTTGTTGTGTTTAAATGAAAGGTTAAATTCTGTAAAAATCAAAGGCTTAGCAGCCATTTGCTACTAGCAACTAATAAAATAGACTATTCAAGTCCTGCCTATGATAACAATGCAGCAACACCTCTAGTACCGCTATCCAATTAAATGGATATAATGTAGTATAATTTAAATACTGTGTGTAATTCTGTTCTTACTTGAGCAATCTTTGGTTTCTTCTTAAATATATCCCTATTCCAATACTATTGTCAGCTGCAAAACACATATTTAATACATCTGCAGAAAAATACTTTTAGATTGTATGATCTTCAAGGCAGGAATCATCCTCATTTTTGCCCACTGTCAGTAATAGACGGTCAAAAAAATAAACAGTACTACAAAATGTAAGCTAATCAACTACCCAGGGAGTTCATATGTTGTTACAGGTGAACACAGGAACATAACAGTTGATGTATCAGACAAAATCATTGGACTATCCAAGTCCAGTATTCTGGCTCTGGTAGTAGCCAATACCCAGTATTTCAGAGGAAGCTTTAAACACTCCTATAACGTACCTTGCCAACTGTGCTTGTACAGGAGAAAAATCTCTTCCTGACTCTGAAGTATAAGATTTCATTACCCTGATCTTGAACAGATAATACTTTTCTACAGTCTAGTAGAATTGGTAATTATTACTAGAATGTCAAAATTATCCCACCTCCTTATAAATTCAGCTACACTCTATATCCCTGACCTCCTATGGAAATGAATTCTACAGGCTGACTATACACTGTGTGAAGTAATATTTCAGTCTCTTTTTAAAGAGGAGGAAAAAGCAGTATTTTGCATGTCTCAGTTATTTTATTGAAGCTGTAAGAATCATAGGAAACATTCTAGTCTTTAAAATGAATGCCAATACGGCTAGAGATTACTGACCTCAATTAACTACTTTGGGGTTATTTGCTCACACACACCTGATTTGACAATTAAAAAGGTGTCATTAAATCTACAGAGAAAAAACAGCACAGTATTTGGAGACCAGGGCACAAGCACAGAGTACACCTCCTGTTTTGTCTAGCACTGTCACCCATATCTAGCATAGCTACTCAGGAGATTTATACTTTAATAAGTAATTATAGATGTGCCAAGAGTTAATCAGTTTGGTAGATTCAGAATGGTAGTTAACAAGGCTAAAATTAGTGCCAGAGAGCCTTTGAATGCCAGGGTGTGAGCTGGATTCCCTCCTGAGCTATGCCAGCCCTTTCTACTGTTACCTTGCCTGGTTCCAGTAAAAGGGTTCTGCATTTCTGTTAGCCTAGCTATCATAGCAAAAATACCTGGAGTAAAAACAAGTGCTGGAGACATTGCCATGGCAGAGTCAATAACCAAACAATGAGAGAAAGGAACCTGGCAGAGGTTATGGAAGGCTGAATCATAGCAATGTGCACAGGGCATGAACGCAGGGAAGCAGCAGCTTTACTTTGAACTACAATACTGAGACTAGTAAGAGACTGGAAAGTTCAGTGACTCCCTAACACCCACCCCTACCCCTTCCAAGAAACAAACGCACCGTTTGGAAGCAGGATATAGACGATTACAGGCCACCCTGTGCCAAGCTCCCTAGCCCAAAGGGAGGGGCTCAAGGTGAGCTTCCCTCAGGCCCTGCCAACATGCAAGGCAGGAGAGGAAGCCAGACGCGCTCTCAGCTCCATGAATCAATACAAACCGGGGGGCGGGGGTAACTTCTCGGGGCTGTGCGATTTTCTGGGAAAGGGAGGGGGTCAGCTCCAGCTGCAGAGCAAATCCAGGGCAAGTGACCCGGCGCCGCAAACGTGCTGCCTCGCACAGCAGAGCCCACGGCGGAGGGGGCACTCAGCGCTGGCATAGGCACCGCAAGGAGTCGGGACTCCCCAGAGGGCACCTCGCCTGAAGCCCCCCTGGCCGGGGCACCTCCGCAGCAGCAGCTCCGCGGAGTTACACGGCGGGGGGAGGGGGGATGTAATATTCCCAGGGGTCCCAGCGCTCCCTCCCCAATAGCCCCCCAGCCCCCGCGCTGCTCCCCAAACCCCGCCCCCTGCCCGCGCCCGGGCTCACCCAGCAGCAGCAGCAGGAGAAGGGGCGCGCTCCCCACGCGGTGCCCCATGCTGGCCGGGCTGCGTGCGGGGCGGAAGATGCTGCTCAGAGCCGGAGCCCCCCGCCCGGCCCCAGCCCGCGGGCACCGACCAGCCGGGGGAGCCCGCGCCCAGCTCCAGGGACTGCTGGACCCGCCGCCGACCCGAGAGAGCCGCGCACCAGCCGCCCGCCCGCTGCTTCCCTCCGCTCGCTGCCCTGGCTGGGAGCCGCCCGGCCGCGCGGCGCAGCCAACCACAGAGACAAACTTTGCCAGCCCCCGCCCCCGCTCCCCCTCCCGCAGGTACCGGGGGGAGGTGCTGGGGTCCGGCCCGGCCCCCGCCCCCTTAAAGGGGAGGAGAGAGCCGGCCACCGGCCCGCCCTGGAGCCCTGCTCCCCGGCCCTGCTCGCAACACATCCCCGCCCACCCCCGGAGGGGATGCCCTGGTCCGGCCGGCAGAGGAGATTTCCCCACACACTGCCCGGGGCGTGCCTGGTCACAGTGATGGGAAGGGAAATCCTGCTCCATTGAGAGATTTCCCCCCTCGTCTCCTCTCCCGCGACATGATGGGGGATCTCTCATGTAAGGGACAGAAACAGAGGAGAGGGACCTCTTGGTCCCAGACATGGAGTAAGCGGTGTTCCCTGGTCAGTGGAAGGTGCTCGTCCTCCACCTGCCTTCATAAACACACATACACATCATCCCCTCCTGCCTCAACACACACTCATCCTCCCCCTGCCTACACACACACATCCCATCCCACCTACACACACAGCTTCCCCTGCCTATACACACACACATCTGCCCCCTGCCTACACACACACACACACTCATCCTCCCCCCCACACACACTCATCCTCCCTCCCCGCCTACACACACACACACACGCACACACAATACCCATCTTCCTCCTGCCTACACACATACGCACATGCACACACCCTCCTCTGCCTACATACACACACACTCATCTCCCTCCTCCTGCCTACACACACACACACCCTCACATACACACACATGAGAGAAGAAGAATTTCCCTGATCTCAGAGAGGTTTCCCTACTCCTCCACACACATACTCTGGGTGACACCCCAGTCGCAGAGGGGTCCCCATCCTCTTTCCGCTCACCAAATATGTCCACGTCTGAAACAGTTAATTCGTCTGTTCCATAACACTTGAGCCACAGAAGTGTCGCGGTGACAGACCCTCAGCTCCATGTGAGAGGTGTCAGGAACCTGCCCCCCGAGGACAGGACTTCACAGTGTGTTTGGGGGTTATTCCCCAACACCGTACACCAGGGTTCTCAAACTGTGGGTCAGGACCCCAAAGTGGGCCATGACTCCATTTTAATGGGGTCACCAGGGCTGGCATTAGTCTTGCTGGGGCCCGGGGCCAAAACCCAAGCTGCACTGCCTGGGGCCAAAACTGAAGCCTGAGGGCTTTAGCCTGCGTAGCGGGGCTCAGGTTACAGGCCCCCTGCCTGGGGCTGCAGTCCTAGGGCTTTGGTCCCTCCCCCACCTGGGGCAGCGGGGCTCGGGCTTCGGTCTCCCCTTCTGGGGTCGTGTACTAATTTTTGTTGTCAGAAGGGGGTTGCGGTGCAGAGAAGTTTGAGAACCCCTGCCGTACACCAAGCATCTCCCCATGAGCTTCTACAGTCTTTTGGGAGTTCAGTCAGTACCTTGATGGTTCCCCACAGATTTAGTGGCAGGCTTCTGCACAGCCTAGTCATGCTATCTCTGCCGTCTCTCTCATTTTTCCCTGGGTTAATTAAATTATTAAGGAAAATTAAATTATTAAATTATTGAGGAAACCTGATTGAGGAAATATTTCTTGTACTCTAGTATTTTGGACACTATCTTCTGTTTCAGTTCCTCTGCCACATTACAAGTTGTTTCTCATCTCTCTTCCAATTATGCTTTATGCCTCCTGATCCCCACCTGGGTTACTGATTACCAATTGTTTGGTAAGAGGAGCCTGCCTCAGGTTTGCAAGTTTGACTGTGCAAGGATCTTCAGCAGTCTAGCTTGTTGGGTTTGTTTTTTTCTTCCCAGTGCTTTGTACAATCAATTGGTGTTTTAGGTTTTGAGTATTCTTTGGTTTGATGCCAGAGTGTTTGCTTCTCTGCTCAGGACGTTAGTATTGTTGAGACCCGGGTATGATTATAGGAATGGATTTTGTTTTAGTTTGGATTAGTTTTTAATCCTCTAGTGCTTTGCAGTGGAAGGAGCATTTGCTGTCTTGGCCAAGATGGATTCTTCTTGTAAATTGATTAGGAAGGTGAATTATGCTGTTTCTGCCCTGCCACCAGTATCCCTTGGGTTCCTCCACACATGTAGAATTTGTTTGCAGAACGGTACGTGTCCAATTTCTGTTGGGTTTTTAGTCCCATTTAGTGAATTTGGTTGGCAAAGTTGGGCTCCAGACTTTGCTTCTGGGTAAGACAATTTTTCAGTTCAATTGAACAATGGTTCATTGACATGACAAGCTAAAACAGTGCTTCCAAGTGTGAATAAGACAGAAGCCACAAATATCTGTTTGAAGAAGGGCTATCCAGGATAGGGCTTCACAGTATGTTTAAGATATTATCCCATGTTCATCTGTCATTACTGCCTACTCCTGATTAGCTCTGCTGTAGCTTTCCTTTCTCTCAGGGTTATGCTGTTTTTCCCCCCTAATCAATTACTTTAATCTGATAATTTGTGGGCTCCTGTCATTTGGAAAATAGACTAGAAAATTTCTCTCTACCTCCACTGTCCTCTCTCACATTGGTTTAACAGTCGTTCCTCTCTCAAGCATCAGTCCTGCAAGTACTTACCCATGTGCTTAACTTTACTTGCATGTGCAGTCCCACTGATTTCAGTGAGATTAGCCATGTACATAAAATTATGCTCATGTATGCCAGCATTTGCAGGATCAGAATCTCACTTTTCACTGTGCTTTGTGTCTCTGTTTCCATCTCTAGCTGATGAACACTGGTTCATAGCCTGAATTCTACTGTTGAATAGTTTTAGCAGTAGTTTTATCAGAGTTGTGGTTTCATTATGTCAGAGGAGGCCTGAATAACTTTTCCATGTGATGCTTTAATAGCCAGTCTGAAGCTTCCAAAGGCATTTATTATAAGGCCCAGCTGCAAAGGCCCAATCCAGAATTGCCCTATCCCTTGTATAGTCATTTACACCAGTGCAACGGAAGTGAAAAACATTACCATTCTGATTTGTTAGTATATTGCATTCATTTTGCACAGGTGTAAATGACTGCGCAAGGTAAAAGACATTAAAGATGCAGATCCTTTAACTTTGCGTTTAGTGGGAACCCTGAATTTGGGAACTGTTTCCATGAGATTGATAGTTCATTGATGTCTAAGTTGCAAAGAGCATGGCCAGGTTCCCTGTTTTACTTTTCTTTCTTGCTTGGAAGTTTGTTTGCTTGTTTATTTTTATCTCAAATTTGATGGATTGGTACATGGATTTAATTATGTCAAATTTTCCCACCGATTTCATTTTGTAGCATCTTAAGGTTTAGTCTTGAAAGCCGGATTGAATCAAAAGCTTTTAAAATATCTATAAAGCAGGCAAATATCCTCCCCTGTTTGGCTGGTTGGTTTGTTTCTACATGTTTATTTATGACATGCAGGGTAAATATGTGGTCAGTGGTTTGTTTCTCAGGAAGGAATCAAATTAGACTTTCATGCATTACGTTGTTGTTGGTTAGATACTGTATTATTCTTTTACTGATGCTGTTGCAGAATAGCTTACTGACATTTCTTCGAAGCAGAAAGAAAAGTAAAACGGGGAACCTGGCCATGCTCTTTGCAACTTAGACATCAATGAACTATCAATCTCATGGAAACAGTTCCCAAATTCAGGGTTCCCACTAAACACAAAGTTAAAGGATCTGCATCTTTAATGTCTTTTACCTTGCGCAGTCATTTACACCTGTACAAAATGAATGCAATATACTAACAAATCAGAATGGTAATGTTTTTCACTTCCGTTGCACTGGTGTAAATGACTATACAAGGGATAGGGCAATTCTGGATTGGGCCTTTACAGCTGGGCCTTATAATAAATGCCTTTGGAAGCTTCAGACTGTCTATTAAAGCATCACATGGAAAAGTTATTCAGGCCTCCTCTGACATAATGAAACCACAATTCTGATAAAACTACTGCTAAAACTATTCAACAGTAGAATTCAGGCTATGTATTCAGTGCTCTGTAATTATTGGGCTGAAGGCATCTCTCATTCTATCCAACCATATCGCAGGGAAGTGTCCAGACTTGAGGGTTAGGTTATAGTACACACACACATACACACAGTGATCCTGAAGCACCATGCACACATGGTAAAGCCCCATGCATGATATTTCTCATGGACAAGAGTCAGTTATTCTCCCTGCCTAAGTAGTAGAGGGCAGGGATGGTGTAGATCAGTGGTGGGCAACCTGCGGACCACACATGGCCCATCGGTAATCCACTGGCGGGCCAAGAGACCATTTACTTACATTTGCACGGCTGCCCACAGCTCCCAGTGGCCGCGGTTCGCCATTCATGGCCAATGGGAGCTGTGAGAAGCGGCGCGGGCCGCAGAGACATGCTGGCCGCCACTTCCTGCAGCTCCTATTGGCCAGGAACGGCAAACTGCAGCCACTGGGAGCTGTGGGCGACCATGCCTGCGGATGGTCAATGTAAACAAACTGTCTTATGGCCCGCCAGCGGATTATCCTGACAGGCCGTGTGTGTCCCGCGGGCTGCAGGATGCCCACCACTGGGGTAGATACATACAAACTCACCTGGAGCAAGTGTGAGTGGAAGCTCAACACTCCCTAGAAGCAGGTGGCAGAAGGGCCCATGCACATAAGCACCCAGGAACCCTAACTTGGGGAGGGGAAGTTCATAGTGGTAGTGGGAATGCAGGAGAAGGTGGGGAAGAGCCTTAGGCAGGGAAGCCCCTCGCCTGGCATTTTGTCCTGCTGCATCTGCTCAGCTCAGCTTGCTTCTGGCAGCTGCTCTATGGTGGCTACCAACTCTGAGGGGGAACCACAGAGACAGAAAGACACTTAGCCACCTGCTCAGCAGGCACCACAGTGCCCAACAATAGCAGGAAGGAACAACTTCTAGGGAATACCTGTTGCCTCCCAGCTGGATGCATGAGAATCCAAGGGGAGGGGCACCTGTAGGTATGAGCGTCCTGTGAGATGCATGACACTTGGCAGTCTTGCCCCCAAGCCCTAAGCAATCCCTCAAAAGCCTCTAGGCACATACCCTAGAATCTGAAACAAACTCACTGTCTCTACCCCTCAAACATGTGACACTGAACATTTTTGGAGTCAAGTGATGAAATGAGTAAGTAAGTGTTTCTCCACAATCAGGAGGGCTAAAAGTTTGAAAACATGACCCAAATGACCTCTAAAGGCTCAGGTCCAGGTCCTCAAAGATATTTAGGCACCCAATTCTCATTGAGGATCTGGGCCTCAGAAAGCAAATAAAAAGAACCAAACTTTTTTTTTTAAAGTCTCATGATTTGTAAGCCAGTCTCATGACTTGCTGTGGTCTGACTCATGATTTTTGAATGCATGGGGTTGGCAGTACTGCATATACACACCTTAAACCAAGCCCTATTTATTCCCACGCAGCAAAACCAGCACTCATTCACCTTCAGTGAAACAAGACCCCCCCCCCACCATATACACACACAAACAACTCACTCTCCCTTCCCCACAAATCCCTTTCAGTAGTATTTTCATGGAGGGCACCTAGGCAAAAAAAAATTGAAGGGACTATAGCTCTCACTAGTTTGTTACCTCAGCACAAATCTTATAGAGCTGGTCATATTTCTTTTATCAAAATGATTTTCCAACAAAAAATGCCCTTGTTGCAAAACCAAAATTTTCTGCAGGAAAGTTTGTTTTGCCAAAAAATTCAATTTTCCATTGGAAAACTCCAAATGACACCTCACCAGCTGCCTGTCTGGGAAGTTCCTGTCAATTTCACTTTCTGCCAGTGAAACTGACAAAAGCTTTTCTGGAGGATGCCTCCCTGGCTCTTACCCGCCCCATCACCCCCCAACCCCCAAGGTCTGGGGCTGCAGAAGCAGAGAGCCCATGAAACTGACAAGAGCCTTCCAGCCAGACAGCTCAAAAATTCTGTTTAAGTTATTCCAAAACTCAATTTTTCTTGGAAACTGTTCATGTGAAAAATGTGGTGGTGATGGTGGTTTTGTGGGGTTTTTTTACCTTTTTCTCTTGTTCTGGATGACATTTTTTTAAAAAACATGACATTTTTCATGGGATGGGAATTCTATTTTCCAGCTGCCCTACCAGGCTTAGATGGTGAGTAAAGTCTTTATTTGCATAGACCTCTGCACCAAACCCAGGGTGCTGGAGGAAGTGGAGATATCAATTCATTAGTTGCCACTCTTCACACTGACTCCATACTTAACCTGTGCCCTAGCATTGTACAGGGAGGCACATTACAGGCAGAAGTGCTGTCTTGGTCTTGACCATGCATGATCATTAAACATCCTTTGACATTTTTCTCAAGAGCTGGAGGAATGACCCCCACTGTACTGACCAAATTCCATTTTGCTTGATTGCATTCTTCCTCTAGTTCCCCTTGTAGTTTCAGGGGAGTACAGTAGTTTTCACTTCTTGTCCTAAACTGTTGTGTTGCCATGCAATATTAAACAGCTTCCATGTTCTACCCCCAGAAGTTGCTGCATTACGGTGGTGGATGACGGGATTCCTACATATTGTACACTCTACAATCAGTTTTGTAAAATGCTTGGTATCCCTTTGGATGAAAAATGCATGTCCCTGTTGTCATTCTGATCTCAGTAGCTGAACAGAAATATGGGGAACAGCAGACAGTTCACAAAGAATTGTGAAAAGCTCAGCTTTCCTATTATATAATACGCACTAAAACTTGTCTCTATTGAGCTGTCCATGATAAAGTCATCTTGGCATTTGATAAAGAGAATAGGCATTACGCTGATTTGTCCTGGCTAGAGAGTATATAAAAATTTTTTTGGAATATGTTATTGCTGACTGATGGGAAAACGTGTGAGTAATTTGTTGGATAAATATTGTTCAACCATATGTAGTTAGCCAAATCATGAAGAAAAATATTTGTGAATGATTTATTTGAGAATTTACCGAAGAAAGTGGTCAAATAAACTATTTGACAATATTATTCAAACAGCACTAGACTTGGCTAACATTCCCCTTCTCGATAAAATAAGCTTCAGTGTCCTAGACAAGAGCCTCATTGAGGAAAGCACTTAAGCATGAGTTTAAGTCCATCCCTATCCAGGAAAGCACTTAAGCACAAACTGTACTTATTAAAAGCTTTCCTGAATTGGGGCCTAAGTGCTATTTATTACTAATCATAGAATAGATTCTACATTTGGAAAAAATGCCCAATGTAATAAAATAATACTAGTCATAGTTAGGAATACCTTTTACTTCTCTAGCGGCTTCCAGTTGAGGCTCTCAAAGCACTTTACAAACTTAATGAATTTAGTGTCACAGCTGCTCTGCAAGGCAGGAATGTATTATGAATTCAGAAGAAGTCTGGGTCCTTGGAAAGAAGCAGGCAGACATTGTTTTCTGCAGGAATCATTACTTCATAAACTCTTTCTCAGACTTCATGATCAACTTCATGTGCTACACTCCTTACAAGATTCCTTGACACAGCATATAGGCTAAATTTTCAAATCTGGGTGCCTAAAGTTAGATTCTTAAATCCAGATGTAGACAGCTCAATATAAGTTGCCTGATATTAAAACATGCTGACTTAAATATAGGTAGCTTGAGTTTTCAGAAATGCTGAACACACACACACACATCCCATTTAAGTGTCTACACATGGATTTAGCAGTGTAAATTTTAAAACCCAGTGCCTAAAATTACACTGCTAAATCCATATGTAGACTCCTAAATAAATTGTAGCCATAATAGCTAGAGACATGCAGGTTACAGAGACACATGTCAGGATGCTGGCTGACCCCAAAGCATGCTAGGAACCTAAAAGGCATCTTGTCTGACCCTGGAGTGTGGATGGGGGGAGGTGAGGACCATTGGTCATCTCCTGCCTCAAAAGAAAATAGAAGGGAGCTCAGGGCCATTAGGGAGAGCTGAATCCTGCAGAGTAGAGATCCTGTTGCAAAGGCTGCTCCTGAGACCAGAATTGCTGGGATCTTCCTGCTCTGCTGAGACCAGAGGAGGGGATGCTAAGGAGAGCTTTCTGGTTTCAGATGAAAACTAAGGAAAACTTGGCAGCTTTGGTGGAGTTTTGATATGTACTTTTAGGTTTATTTTAACTTGAAACTTCAAGCATACAATAGAAGATGCAAATTCATGCAAAATAAAAGCAAGATAAAGATTCACAGACAACATGGCAAAATGAAACCTCTATTTTTCACACAGCTCCAGCAGCAACCCAGAGAGTGTGACGCTTAAATAACAACAGTGTACAAGACAACCTGTGTATGCATTTCCCTTCAATTCTTTCTAGGTGCCTCTTCATGCTTCAGCATCTCTTGCTCATTGTGATTTGGTGCCTCTCTATTTTGCTTCCCCATTGGGTGACCAATTAGCTAGTTATCAAGCCAGCAGGAAATTGGGTCAGGAATTGCAGATGTCTCAGTCTTCACTGCCAGGGGGCATTTGATAACAAGCTATTGCAGACTGCCCTGCAAATCTATTGGTTGGCATGTCATTCTTGAGTGTTTGCATAAGGACTCATTGATTCCAGAGTCTGGCATTTTGCTCTTGACCCTGCAGCTGTTTTGGGTATCTACGATGCAGCAGACTTGTCAGCTCGTCCAACACTTCTGGCGCGAGTCTTGGAGAATTTTCAGAAAGGCAGCTTGCATGATCACTTCTCACTGTAGCCATATCTGTTACCAATCCTTCCAATTAGCCTTTCACTGGGGAATTCTGCAGAACTTTATGATACTGCCCAGTGCAGCTGTGCCTTTGTAAATCTTGTATTCCACTTCAACAACTGGCTTCGAATGCGGCCATTTGGCAGAACAATAAGCATGTCTGGTGACCGAGAGAGTCCTAAAGGTCAAATTATTAGGTACAAAAAGGACGGTGCATTATCATAAGATGAAATATACGGTGAGTATCTTGGCAGAGGAGCAAGTGTCCGCACT
The DNA here is from genome assembly GCF_011386835.1 of Chrysemys picta bellii. Taxonomy (NCBI): domain Eukaryota; kingdom Metazoa; phylum Chordata; order Testudines; family Emydidae; genus Chrysemys; species Chrysemys picta. The sequence goes on along the minus strand of NC_088791.1, from coordinate 169,672,117 downwards.
ATGAGCTGCACCAGTTAAGAAAAGAGATTCATTTCAAGGTCTTGCTCTTGGCACATAAAGGCCTTAATACTGTATGCCTCAGTTAGTTGAGCAACCAACTCTGTCTGTGGCTCTCTTATACCAGGGCAGAATTTAACTTTAAGAGAGACTGTAATGCGCTAGGAAAAGCCTCAAAGAGATGCACATACCATAGGCACCAAAATTAATATCATTGTGGAATGGTTAGCACACACCAATCCAAGATATGGGTTACTTGTTTTAGGAGATTAGGTGACTGGTCTGTAGAAACAAAATTAATAAATAATGTTAACGTTGTTTTAAACAATCCCCTTAGCTAGGCTTTGAACAGTTCGGAGTGTATCACAAAAGCTGTACGGTTCAGGTCTGCACACAGAGGCTACAGGCAAGGGGCTGAATCATTATTCCTTTACATTGTTTTTGGCGCTCCGTTCAAGTTAATGAAGTTACAATGTACAAATGGACAGAAGAATCAGGCCCAAGCGTTCTCTCAATCATTGGAACATACAGGAACCTTTGGCTATCCCATATTCTCTTGCAATTCATACCCCCAGGGAGGCTCTCAAGCCATGGGATCTTTAGATTGGCCTGCTGTTCCTCGATCCTGTACAAAAGTGAGGTTCTGGAATATTGAATCTAGCTGAGAAGGGGGAGAGGGAGCAGTGTGTTTGCCACAGGGATGGGGTGGGGAGTAGAAGGGGAAGAGGACTGGAAACTTGTCAAATAATGAGATGGAAGGGGTTGGCACCTTAGAACATTCCAAACTTATCATGGGGGATCGGGTGAGCTGAGCAGCCACCGAGACAAGGGATGTAGGTTTGTCATGGAGGCTTGGTTACTATGAGAGAGCATCAGGCCCTGTTTTTGGAAGAGTTATGTAAGTCTGAGATCATTACTGGCATGTGTGAAAGCCTTCAGGAAACTGGCTCTTTCTAGTTGGACTCTACACAAAGTCATTGGACAAGTTCAGCTGATCAGCAACAGAAACTCTCCATTCTTGGAATAAAGTTTGATCAGAAATGACCACTGTAGAGAGGAAGGTGCGGGCCTTTTCTTTTAGCAGGGATTTCCCAGCCAACAATTGTAGGGGCTCCTAGCTCTCTCTTAACAGCCAATAAGCAGGTGCTGTGCTTGCTGGAGTGGAATGAGTCAGGAGGAGGCTCTGCCTGGGAAGATTTGCTTTAGGACATGCCCAGATGGTGACTGTCCCAGGCTGTAAAGTGCCAGGCTGCACAGAAAGCGGAGGAAGCTGCTGCAAGGACATATTTGGATCTGGAAGTGCGAACATAGAGGTGATGATTGTTTCCCTGGCCGTGAGAATAATTCTCACAACTAAAATAGAGGCTTGGCCGTTGGAAGAGTTGCTCCTAATGCCTAGAATAAAGGTCTGGAAATGTTGGCATTTCACAAATGAGATCACTGAATGGAGGAGTCTAGTTCCAAAGGTTAAAACTCCTTCCCCGACTCTTGGCTACAGGCCTCTTTCCAGGCCTTTCCCTGCGTCAGTTGGAACAGCCTCCCACTTCCCAGCGTCTTACAAATTCTTCCTCAAAACCAACTTATTTTGAGAGGCTTTCCTATGTTCGTCTCCTCTGTGATTACATGTCTGCACCTTTTCAGACCTGAACAGCTGTCCCCTGCACAGGACTGGTCTGAGTTAGACTATATTATTTGGCGCAGTGACTCTCCCATTTATATTTTCTGTAAACTACTACATCCCCTTTGAATAACTGTAGCTCAGGTGAGCTAACAGGGCACAGGAGAGGGAGAATTCCAGTGTCATCTAGTTGGTTCTACAGACATTTCCATCCATCACAAATCCAAAAGCACTCAGGTTATCAAGTGACATCCATGCATCCGCAGAACAATTTGTCACTGGGTGCTCAGAAATGAAAGGGCTCAAAGAAAAAATGGCAGAAAAGAAAGGACCAGGCTGGGCAAAACAAGGTCTCACAAACTTCTTAGATACCAGGAAGCTCCTGTTTAATTAGTTAATGTATCTAATCTTCTTAGATTACACCCATCATACTTATTAAAGCCAACACAAGCAAATCTCTGCATCTCACTTTGTTATTTGGGGGTGGAGATTCTATCGTTGATTTTATTTTTATTGCTGTAAAATAATAGAAAGCTTTGTGAATGAAGCTGACAAAATACAGTAAGTGTTATTTTCCTACAGTAATATAAAGTGGTAACATAACACTTAAGCAGGTAATGAATAAAACCAGAAAAAAATGAAACAAAAGAAAGAGAAAATAAAGGAAAGGAATAAGTTCATCAACTTTTCTCTTGAGGGAACATTCTAGTTTACAATCTTATTTTGTTTTTGTTAAAATAATTTGGCAGAGAACACCACATGTGCACAAACATGTACGTCTTCTCAGATTATAACTGTGCTGATCTGCACAGAGTCACAAGGTTCCAGGCCTGTTGGACACATTCCAATATGGAGGAAGAGTCAGGATTTTTCCATTGCTTACAAATGAGTGCCAGTAGCAGAAGCTGTTAACCCCAAGTTCACTCCGTCACATTCCTTAGAGTTTAACTACCCCAATATACAAGATTCCGGAGTGGTGGGCACCAAAGAGCCAGTGATTTCTTTCCGTGTAACACAAACCAAGCAACCTATCTGGAGGTAATTTTGGATAGGACCAGAGAACGTGAAGCAGGGGACCCTGTTGAATGCAGTGCCTACAACATCTGTCAGAGACTTGCCAACTTGTCCATTTTCACTTATATCTGGCTGAAACAGAACAAACGTATATGAAAAGCACTCTGGCATCCTACATCTCTGACTTGAGAGGATAATGGGAGGGGGGTTCTTTTTTGTTATCTAAAGAAAAGTATTATTTTAGCAAGGTTACCAAGGGAAAGTTAGATTGAAGAAATGTATTTAGTTCTGAACATACTGAGGTTTGTGGATGTCAAGCTGTCTAGAGTAGCTCATGACCATGAGTGCCAATGTCAGGGCACACTGTCAACGGAACAGGGTACAAACCCCAGACTAGTGGTATGTTCTATAATGCGATTTCACCAACCAAGTAACAAGTGTGAACTCCTAAAGCACCATAACAGCTTTAACATGGAGTGACAGACCATCCCCTTGGGCACTCCAGACAGCTATCTTGCCACCTAGATGAGCCTGCCTTTGTGATAGGTGGTCCTTTACACCAAAAATCCACAACAATATTCACGTTACTCACAGTTCTAAAGGACTAGGCACTTACCCCAGGTCAATTGTACCTTAGATCTCTTACCAAAGACAATGCTTGTAGCCAATCCTGTAACAAACGTACTAAAGATTTATTAATTAGGAAAAAGAAATGAGAGTTGTTTACAAGGTTATAGCAGGTAAACCTAGGACTGTCTGAGGTTTCAAAAAATAATAGAAGCTGCTTTAATGTGCAAGCTCCATATGTCCTTTGGGGCTAACCCAAGCTAAAGAGCTTGGGGATCCCTCGCTTATGCTCAGAAATATTGCCCTCTCCAAATTCCAAGCAGCATAGTGATACATTTTCTTTTTTTTCTTTTTATCCCTTTCCTCCAGAGCTCAGTCTGATGGAATGTGGATTTCTACACATCTCTTCATGTGTGGTGGTGGTGGTGGGAGAATTAATGAAAGTCTTTTATGCACTGATGTCCCACAACGGTTTGTCTGGTGTCTGTAGGTCTTCTTTTGTTGGGCAGGAGGGGATACCTTGTGTGGCAAACTTGTACTTCCATACTTGTTAATGCTTCTCTCCTGACAGTGGGGGGTCTACAGTTTTAGAGCAAACACTTTTATAGTTACAAACACTAAATTATTGCCTTATAACACACGATACAGATATTATAAGTGAGATTAATGCATGCAGCAATATACAAGCATTTCATAAAGTCTAAATACTCAACACATTATCACTTAACATCCATTTTAACAATGCTAACACACAGGTGAGTCAAACTCAATCCCAGCTATGCATTTGTCATTGTTCAGTGAGGCTTCGGAGCCTTGGCATTAGCTGGCACGTGGTCTGTAAGCGTCACAGCAGTTGTCACAAGGCGGGCTGATCTTTTAAGAGATTGTGCTCAGCTTTACCCATGCCTTGTCATCCAGTCACGGGTGATGCAGTTGGACCTGGTCATGGGTTTGATCATCACATGATGGTAACCCAGGGGCAGGGCTTCCTAGAAGGGGGAGCCTATTCCATCAGAGAGCGAGAGAGAGAGAGAGATCAAAGATTAGGAAGAGTTTGTGGGAGGGCTTTCCAGAAAACTCTCAAGTGGGCCTGAGCTCCCCTGCTCAGAGGAATCTGGGAAGCAAAGAGCAAGCAAGCTGGGGGTGAAGCCCTAATACAAGGGTAACCGAGGAGAGAGACTTATGGAATGATCCCGCAGAGGTTCCAGAAGGGACCCAAGGTCAAAGAGGGCTGGAGAAGTGACTCACCATACCAGCAAGGTGAAAAAAACCAGCTCAAGCTACCTGAAGTGAGAGACTGGAGCAGAAACCTGAAGCAGAGAGTCTTTAGGAAATCCCATGTAGCAGGACCTGAGTGCTTGGAAAGAACTGTTCAGCCCAGCAAAGGGCTGAAGATATTGTGGAGCAGGGGAAGACTTGTTTTGGTGTAAGTTAGCATATGAATGGTTATAATAAATTGGATTCGAAGAAGTGGGAAAATGAATTCTGCTTCTGGAAGTTAGTTCCACAGTCATGGGCCAGTTGCAGAGAAGTTCTGTCTCCTGTACACATAAGACTCACTCTTGAGGTTGACAGGTCCTAGCTGCCACGGCAATGCCAGCCCACAACATTTTGGCACCTGAGGCAGGGAGCTCAAATGACGCCCCCATGCCCCCTCGCCTGGGCCAAAACTTTGAAAGGTCTCAATTCTGCCTTCTTCCTGTTCTACTCCTCTCATGGTACTGCTCTGCTACCTATCCCAATAAAGGAGAACTAACAACTTAAAATGCCTTGTTCAAAAATTTTAAGTAACACTTAACTTTCAAATGCCTGAACAGCAAATGTAACTTTTCTTGTCTGCATAGTAAACAGTGGCATTTTTATCTGTTTGAATAATCAAAGTGGTGCTTTCTGTGCCTTCTTGGTTGCAAAGATTTGAACTGCTTCCTGCTGAAGGTCACAGTCTGGGCCAGCTCATGCTCTATTGAAATGGCTGCAAGGCCGACCAGCCTCTCCTGTGTCATTGTGGAGCGTAGATGTGTTTTTATTAACTTCAGCTTGGAGAAGCTGCATTCTCCACTGGCAACTGTTACAGCAAGTGTTAGAAGTATGCGCAGAGCAACAAAAGCATTTGGAAAAAGGGTGGTTATCTTATTTGTGCACATATATTCCAGAACAGCCTTTGGAGTTGATCCCGCTGAAATGTATCTTGAAAGGGCTTTCAATTCAACACCTAAATCACTTGCATCAATGTCACGCATGTCATCATGTGGCAACACTGTCTCTAGTGCCCTGCATTGCTGGTGTAGGTCTTCTTCAGGTATAGTGAGGAGTTTTGGAATATCATACAACTTCCCAAATATACTGCTGTGTTTCTTGAGCTGCATGACATGTTCTTCAACTGACTGTATTGCACAATCGAACACCTGGTCAATTTTGAATTGTTGTTTGGGGTCTTTTATGAGATTATCCCGTGCCTCGTAATCAAAATGTCTTCTTCGGTGACTCTTGTATTCTTGAATGGGGGAAAATAGCTTCAGTGTGAAGTTCCTCTGCCAACTTCTGTGCACTCTTCAGAACGTTTTGAAATCCCTCATCTGACTGGTAAGACTGTAGGTATGACTTTACTTTGTCCAGTTGTTCCATTGCTCCAGATATATCAAGATCAACACCTTGGAGTCTCTTGCTTACAACATTTATTTCAAACAGTATGTCATGCCACAACACTAAGCCACATAGAAATTTGAAGTTATGTATGTTTCTGGTGATTCAATTTCCCTCTGCCACTGTTCTCCCATGAACAGTTCCTGTCATAGCATTATGCTCCATAATAGCAACTATGGCATCATCTATCTTCTCAATTTGGTGTATGATAGGCTTTATCGCCTCCACTCGACTTTCCCATCATGTGGCACTCAGTGGTTTCAGTGTCAGAGAGGACATTCCCAGAAGCTGATGCTGCATCACTGACCACCAAGTTCAATGAATGAGAACTGCATGGGACAAAAAAAGCTCGAGGGTTTAACTCTCGGATCCGTGTCTGCACTCCTCTGTTCTTTCCTCCCATGTTGGCACCATTATCGTAGCCCTGACCTCTCACATCAGCTATCGCAATTCCCGTATCTTCCAGCTTTTTAAGAAGCACATTTGTCATACCAGCTCCTGTAGTATCATCAATGTCAATAAATTCTAGAAAATGCTCTCTGACAGTCAGCATTGCAGGGACATTTTCACTAGGTTCTGTTGCTGTTACAAAACGCATCATTAAAGTAATTTGTTCCGTATGGCTGATGTCAGGTATGCAGTCCAGAATAACAGAGTAATATCTTGCTGACTTCAGATCTGCCACAATCTTCTATTTGACTTTTGTTGCCAGTAACTATATAATCTCATTTTGAATTGTTTATCCAAGGTAGTGGTGTGTGTACATTTCTTGGGTGGTGACTCTTCTTAGATGCTCCTGGAGTAAAGCATCAAACTCAGCCACCAGCTCCACAATTTTAAGGACGTTTCTATTGTTTGGCACACACAGCTGATCTGAAGTGCCACGCAGTGCTAGGTTTTGGGTAACAAGCACTCTCACAATGGCAATGAGCCTTTTCAGAACATTTTGCCAGTAAAGAGACTCTGATGCAATCTTCTCTTGATGCTGATCATCTATGGTGGCCTTTAACCTTAGTCTCATCTCAAGCTCTTTCCACTTATGGAATGCTCTCTGGTGATTTGCTGCCTTCTCATGACATGCCAGATTTCTAGCCAGATTTTTCCAGTCCTTTGTTCCTGTAGAACCCAATGTTGCTAGAACATTAGACTGGAAGAGTTTGCAACAAAAACAGTATGCAGCATTCTGGGTTTTTGAGTATATAAGCCATGGCCTCTCCACTTTGTCACCATTGGGGATTTCACGCCAGTAACATGTTGGATGGAAACTTCTATTTTCATTGTCTTTGGGGAACATGAAGTTTTTCACTTGCTGTGGCCCATGCAGTACAAGGAAGTCCCTCAGGCTACTGTTCAAGTGGGTCCACAGTCCTGGATCATCTAGACTTAAGGAAATAAACTCAGCAGCAGCTGTTTCTTGCGCCTCTACCACACTCTTCTCTGATCTACACTTTTCTCAGGAATGTTACATGCATGGTTATATCCATTTGAGATGGAGATATGGATGTTGCAGTAGCTGCCAGGTCACCTGCACTCTGACTAACTGGAAGATCAGGCATCTCCTCACCACTCACATCCTCACTGGGGCTGGAAGGCTCACCATGAACATGTGTGTCTATGTATCTCAGGAGAGCTCCTTCCTGCTTAGATAGAAAAGCTTCCTTTGCTTTCTTTCTTTTTCTGAATGCTGCCCCAGAGGGGCATTTTCTTCTTTCACTCATGACTGCTGTTCTGTGCCAGCTATAGTGACTCTCAACACTCAATTGAAGGGGACAAATAAACAGGCTGGTAGCAGGCCCTGAGTGAGGGAAGATATCAGGATCTTAAGGGCCTAACTGGCTCCTACTACTTCAGTTGACTGCCTGTTCTCCTCAAGTGGGTTCAGGGAAGCAGCAGGAAACAGGAAGCAACCTGAGAAGCTGGTGTTAAATCAGTCCAGGCTCCTGGGAGTGCTAGAGAGGTACATAAGAGGCTCCTCTTCCTCTCTCTCCCTGCAACTCCTGCTGCTTTCTGTTATTCCCTGTCACCTTTTCTCCTGCCTTCTTGTTATGTGTTTTGTGCCCTCCTTCCTCCAGCACAGTACTCCGCCATCTCTGTGTATCTAGAGCAGTGACAATACATATGCACCAGCAGCAGACTGAATTTTCTACACTCTGGGTCCTAGGGCTGCCCTTCCCCTCCCCCCCCCCCAGTCTGGTACCAGAGGCGGCCGCCTCAGTTCACCTCATGGTAAGGCCAGCCTTGTGCCACGGGGTTATCATACTCTCTGAAAATGGTGCCAATTTCTCTTCCTCTCTGGCCTGTATAACAGGAAGATTCTTTATAAGCTTTCTGATTGTGATCAGGCCTGGTATCTCTCTCAGCCAGAGCCCTGAGTAGCTGTAGAATCATTCTTGTTTGGTAGTAATCATAATGAAGGGTCCAAGGTGAATGAGAACAATAATAGGATAGCATGCGAGAGACAATTCTGTGCTATTCCGAAGAACTCTCCCCCCCAAACTTTCCAACAGGATATCAGCTGACACCACACAACCAATACAACACCAAGTAGAAGTCTTCCTTCATCAGAACCGAATGTCATTGGCTAATCCATCCTAAAGGTAGGGCTTTTAGAGGATTCTGAATTCTGACTCCAAATTGACCCTTCCATTGGTGTCACCTGTACCATCATTCCCGCATACTCCAAGGTGGAAAGCAGCATGGTTTACCAGGGAATTTTCTATAAATTAAATAGGCCCCTTAAAGTAACAAATTATTTTCCCCTTACCACATGAAAAACTGGTTTCTGAGTCTTCTATAACCTTCTGGGTTTATCCTCCCCCTATTATGTACTTTTAGATGAGCATATTGTCCGAATATAATGTAGAAGAAAGAAGATAGTCCCTGCCCCCAAAGAGCTTGATTCTGTCAAGTAATATTTGAAGAGCAACTAGGAACTTCTCAATGAATCTTTTTTGGAATATTTCCTAAGCAGCTGCTGATTCTTTCAGACAAAAAACAGAAAAGAACTCAGAGGAGAAACTGCAGCTGCTGCTACAACAGAGAGAGCTTATTATGAAATATTGAACTCTTGGTTTTTCCCCCACTTCATTTGTTTCTTTGTGTTTCTGCCTGAGTGATGAATTACTAAGGAGAAGCCACACTAGTAAATTGATATGTAGCCCACCAAGGGGCCTGTTCCCCTACTACCGCAGAGAATTTAGAGACAGGTTTTATTTAGTAACAAATTAAAATGCCCTGTTTTCTGTGTGTGTTGGTTCTTTTCCACCCTCGCTGCGCTTTGGCAGGACAGTTGGTACCAGGAAGGACTGATTAAGTCACTGGGCTGGGACTCAGGTGGCCTGAATTCATTTCCTGACCCTTTCCTGTGTGACCTTTCCCAAATCACTTAATTTCTCTGCACCTCAATTCCCCATAAATGGAGATGACAGGCCTTCCTTTCTCTTCATCTACCTTGCCAATTTGCAACAGTGATACTCAGACCTCAGTGGTTCAGGAGCCAAACTGGTGATCAACATTACCCAAGAGCCATAGTAGTGTGAATTCATAGTTTCATTTACTATTTTTGTATTTATATATAATTCTCACAGCAGAATGACTGACCAAGTATTCTACAATTGGTTAATAACATAGGAAAAGCATCCTGATTGGTTAATAATTAAACCACACCGTGTTTTAATATCATGTCCTGCAAAGAGCCGCAGGAGACGCATTAAAGAGTCACTTGCAGCTCCTGAGCATCACTGATTTAGATAGTAAGCTCTTCAAGGCAGGGACTGTCTCTGTGTGTATGTACAGGGCTTAGCACAATGGGACACCATCCTCAGTTGGGCCTCTTAAGGCAGTGGTTCTCAATCTTTCCGGACTACTGTACCCCTTTCAGGAGTCTGATTTGTCTTGTGTATCCCCAAGTTTCACCTCACTTAAACTACTTGCTTAAAAAATCAGTCACAAAAATACAAAAGTGTCACAGCAACTATTACTGAGAAATTGCTTACTTTCTCATTTTTACCATATAGTTATAACATAAATCAATTGAAACAAATATTGTACTTACATTTCAGTGTACAGTATATAGAGTAGAATAAACAAGTCATTGTCTATATGACATTTTAGTTTGTACTGACTTTGCTAGTGCTTTTTATGTAGCCTGTTGTAAAACTAGACATATATCCAGTTGAGTTGATGTACTCCCTGGAAGACCCCTCTGCATACCCTGAAGGGTACATGTACCCCTGGTTGAGAACCATTATCTTAGGGTATGTCTCCATAGCAAAGAAAATCTTGCTGCCTGCTTCTTATTTACAATGTCACCTGAAAGTGAGAACAGATGTTCACATGGCACTTTTGTAGCCAGTGTTGCAAAGTATTTACATGCCAGATATGCTAAATATTCGTGCTTCAGCCACCATTCCGGAGGACATGCTTCCATGCTGATGATGTTCGTTAAAAAAATAGTGCATTAATTAAATTTGTGACTGAACTCCTTGGGGGAGAATTGTACATCCCCTGCTCTGTTTTACCCGCATTCTGCCATATATTTCATGTTCTAGCAGTCTCAGATGATGACCCAGCACATGTTGTTTGACTTATGAACACTGTCACTGCAGATTTGACAAAACACAAAGAAGGTACCAATGTGAGATTTCTAAAAAAAGAGCATCTCTCCGATGCAGAAACTACAGAACCCAAACCACAACAACCACCACTTTCTGTGGGGGGCATCTGACTCAGATGATGAAAATGAACATGCATCGGTCCGCTCTGCTTTGGATTGTTATCAAGCAGAACCCGTCATCAGCATTGATGCATATCCACTGGAATGGTGGTTGAAGCATGACGGTACATAGAATCTTTAGCGCATCTGACAGGTAAATATCTTGCGACGCCGGTTACAACAGTGCCATGCAAATGCCTGTTCTCACTTTCAGGTGACATTGTAAACAAGAAGTGGGGCACCATTATCTCCTACAAATGTAACCAAATTTGTTTGTCTGAGCAATTGACTGAAGTAGGACTGAGTGGACTTGTAGGCTCTAAAGTTTTACATTGTTTTATTTTTGAATGCAGTTATTTTTTTGTACATATTTTGACATTTGTAAGTTCAACTTTCATGATAGCGATTGCACTACAGTACTTGTATTAGGTGAATTGAAATATACTATTTCTTTTGTTTTTTACAGTGCAAATATTTGTATTCAAAAATAAATAGAAAGTGAGCACTGTACACTTTGTATTCTGTGTTGTAATTGAAATCAATATATTGAAAATGTAGAAAACATCCAAAAATATTTAAATAAATGGTATTCTATTATTAACAGTGCGATTAATTTTTTTTAATCGCTTGACAGCCCTAGTCACAATGCTGCTGTCTAAATGACCTCAGAAAATCAAAAATCCAAAAAGAACTGAAATCCAGGCAGCTACCTTCTGCAGCTCCAAAAAGGAAGACAGATTGGAAGCATAGGAGTGTACCCAGTAACTATAAGCCAGGTTAAATAGACATCAATTTGCCCTTCCTCCTGCTTTGGTGTCAAACACGCACAAATAAACAGCTGTAATGGTTATGTCCTCTCTGATTCAGTGGAGCCACTTCAGCTCAAAAGTTAAGTAGAATTTGGATTTAACGTTCCCAAATAGTTTATAACAAATTAGAGAACTTGATATGGATAAAATAATCCCTCTTCCAAATCTTCTCCTTTCTATCTTCCCCCAAATTTAAATCAAGCCCAATCTGACCTTTTTCAGGGCTTTGACAATATTATACTTAATTTAGCATTGCTGGGGTCTAGCAAGAACCAGTAGAGAAAGTAGCAGGATACCATGAAACAGGTTGTTCACTTGCCATTTCTAGTCCAGTTTTGCACACACAACAGATTCAGATACCCCAAAAGTTAAGTTTGTTTATTTGAACCGATGCTTCAAATCTTTTGAGTTTCACACATCACTGCTTAATGTTCAGATTATGGATCCATGTGAATTCTGAGGCCTAGACCCTAAAGGAGGAAGAAATCCTCACATTGTGAGCCAGATGGACCTTAATTTTGTTAACTTCGGATAGTCATCCAAGGCTCTGCATGCAACTGAAGAAACTACCCACTAATCAGCAAACTTCTGGGTGCTTATCTGAATGGAACTATATCTTCAACCCCTCTTTCACCACTACTATATAGCTGCAGTAGCCAACTAGTATTGAGAAGGTTATGTTATTTGCTTAGCAGACAGTGCACTAATGTTTTCTAGATTGCTCCCTCTTCTTCAGATAACATGCTATGTGCTCCAAAGAGGTCAGCTGAGAAAGTTGACGTAGGCATTTATCAAAAAGTGGGGTTGCTTAGCAAATCTGTAAATGCTGATGTGTGACCTCCATTCATGGATTTCTAATTGGATTAATTGCACTATCAACCCACTTACTGCTCACACACCGTCACTGTGCATGATACATTTTGGTAACAAAGAGGAAGGAAGCACTGGACGATGGGAGGTTACAACCATTTTTAATCTACACTTTTCAATATATCTAAGCAATTTGTCAAATTATGGACTAATGACTTACTATATTATAGTTTTTAAATCTACAATTTTAGACAAAAGCCATACATGGGGAAAAGTGTTCCCAGATTCTAATGTGGTTACAGCCAGCAAAATGACTTTGCAAAATAATGGCCCTTCCTTATTTGGCATTTCTGTTCATTGTGTGTCTTGGAATCACAACTGCTCAGTAACATAAGATGAGTTTCATGATGATTCAATATGTTTTAAATTCCTTGTGGCTCCACACAGCCAGCACAGTACGTATACACACACACACACACACACACACACACTCTCTCTCTTCAGTCTTGTGCAACAATATTGTCAGCTCAATTCCAAGAGCAGAATTTCTATTTCATTCAGTCTGTAAGAGAGAGAAAGAGCACAGCTAGATTAAAATCTTCAGCGTTGCCAGTTACAAAAATTAGCTTGGATTGTTGTTTTTTCCTGGACACAAAGAGCAAACGACAACGGGCCAGCTCCTTAACTAGTTTCAATCCCTGGCTTCCAGGGAACTATGCAAATTAATACTGATTGACAATCTGGCCCATATTTTCAGGTGAAGGAAACAACAAGCAAACAAACAAAGAACAAATATGAAGTCTCCAAACAAGAAAGTAAGTGATTAACAATTCTGTATCTTCTGAACTGAACACAACTGGCAGCTGCCCTTTCAGGCAGGCAGATGCCTTAGAAACATGAAGGTGCAGTAAGTAGGTAAGTCATATAGCTATATGTATACCACACATTTGATCTGCAAATAAGTACGACAATATAAACCAAGAACTTCAGAGTGCTATTTTGACAGAGCTATTTCCTGCTACTCACTGCATTTGGGGCTTGATTCTGCTCCCACTGACACTGGGGCCAAATCTCCCAATACTTAACAGGGAGCAGCATCTGACCTTTTATGCAACTCCATAGGGGAATCCAGTGATTCATACTTTTTTGAAGGTTATGGCACCTGAGCCAATGCCCACTAAAGTCAACAGGAATCTTTTCATGGATTTGAAAGGGCATTAGCTGTTGGGTAAAGCCCTAACTTGTCATCAGATCTTTTTGAATGTAATTAGGGCCATATTGTGTGTAGATGGAGGTGGACACTTCCTCAGATAATGCATTTTTCTATCATTGGTAGCTTAGTAAGACCAAGGATGATATCAGTAACAGAAACATCCACTTTGTCTATGCTGTGAGTCTGCCAGGTATTACGTGGTTTGAAGAAAAGTGCATTTTCTTCAGTCCACTTTTATGAAAATTCCAAGTGAAAGGATATTTGTAATCTCTTCTCTGGTGTCTGCTCTCCTAAAAACAGTCTCTCAACCCCTCGGTCTGTTGTCAGACTGTTTCTTTTCTACTCAAGTCTGTTTCTTGTCTTTTCAATTCTGGCATTTTCCTAACTTCGGAGTGCTTGACTTTGCAACCCTAACAATGTCCTTTTAATGTAGTTCTGTGTATAACATTTTTACTAAGTTGAGTATCTTTGTTAAGGAATTCCAAATGGGTGCTTTAAAGAGGAAGGATGGTCCAATGGTTACGGATTAACATTGGCGTTGGGAAACCTGGGTTCAAGTCCCTGCTCTGCCACAGACTTCCTGTGTGACCTTGAGAAAATCACCGAATCTCTCTGTGCCTTAGTTCCCCAACTGTAAAATGGGGATAATAGCACTTCCCTATCTCACTCTGGCCCTGGGACTGGGGAGGATAAATACATTGAGAGGTGCTCAGATATTGTGCTCAGAGATCACAGATGGATGATAGCTAGCTTGGTTATGTATCCAATAAACAGCATTGTAAAGCACTTAATTTAATATTTAAAAATCAATTTTAAAACTTCTAATTCTTCCTGCAAACATCTAACGTAGCCTAAAACAGGTTGCAGACTGATGTACAGTTGGAGCTCCATTGCTGCCGACGTCATAACTGGGATCGCCTTCTATCAAGTTGGTCATCCTAGCCCTACGCGGAGACATGCCAATTGGAATTTTAAACTTAAAAGCAGTATTATAGATTTCACAGTATGTTGTCAGTGCCTCGTGCATTTTACTCAGCGAACCTGTTCAAACTGCTGTGCTGAACAAAATGGGGGCAATTTTCCCGTCCACGAGGCAGCTATTCAGCTCTCTAATAGCAATGCTGCTGAATGGCAGCTTTTACATACTCTTACTTTTGGGGCTCATTGTGTTTCTGGATCAGAAATTGCAATGCAAGGAAACTAAGGGTTGAAGCCTGTGTTTTCCTAACACTTTGAAAGACATTACCATCTGCGGCATGATTCAGATCAATGGTTTAGTGAAATCCCGTTGGCAGGGAGACATTCTCTAGATTAATTTTTTAGAAGTTCTGATCTTTCTAAAAGGATGTTTTGTCTTCCATCTGCCTCTTTTGCTCTTTTCTTACGTTCCTGTGGGATGGGCTTGTCAGATCACACAAATGCCTCCTTAGCATGTCTGGACAGGTTAAGAAATACAGTCTCTGTCGGCAAGAAACATGACACAGAACCGAGATCCTTCCCCACTGTCTCTCTGAGTGAGGGAGCGAACTGCTGAACTGCCTGCAAAGTGCACATCACAAACACACTGTAAGCATCCTGTACAATGATACTGCGAGGAAGCCAGCCTTAAACTGCCCTCGCTGTAGCACTGGGGAAAGGCAATGCCATTTTAATGATGCCCAAACTTTGTCCAGCCAAAAAAAACCCAAACTCCCCAACACAACAACAAAACCTACCATACCTTGGCAGCTTCCCAAGAGCCTGTGAGATGCAGCTAATTTACATACATTGGAACAAATTTCAGCCACCATTAATTTGAATACAATGTGTGGCTGATAGAGACTACAGGTCTCAGCATGCCATCTCTCCCTTTTCAATTTGCAAGCAGCCAAGATATTGTCATTATTCTTTTGTATGGAGATCGTGCTCAGAGCCCCAACTAGCACAGGGGCACTGTTGCGCTAGGTGCTGCACAAACATGTAAGATGTGGTCCCTGCGCCTCTTTTGCTCTTTTGCTTGCGATCTAACGCTACATTCAAAACATACTCTCTTAAAAATCAGAGAATTTAAAGATGGTAAAGATCTGTTAGGTTGTCCCTGCCAACTGTTCCTTGCTATAAGATATTCTTATATAATGGCAAAGAATATTTTAATAGGACTCATACCTTGGTATGGTGCTGGGAGGTGCCTTCTTACTACCATCTGGTTAAAACTGAAGTCCTTACTATCTGTGGTCACTAAAATATCCGTAGCACTTTCTGTTATAAGGTTATTGTCCTGGGTTTGGCCTGCTCAGGTATTCCCCCTGTAAAACAGAAGAGATATTTGTAATGGGAAGTAGTGGTTAGAATAAGTGTCATCACCACCACCACCCACCTTGACAAGTCACCAATGCCATAACATAGGAGCATTCCAATAAATCTCAATGGTTTTCAAAGTATCTGACATGTCATTAAAAAAATCCCAAACCCAGATTAACAGTCACATTGGAAGCCACCATCTGGCAATCTGATGATGTAGAGTTGCACTCCATGTAGGAGGCCCAGCAAGATATGGGCATGAAAGAGGCAGGAGATTCTCACAGGAACTGTTTGGTAAAATAGATTATTTTTAACGTCCGCATTTTGTTCCTATTTAGGTTAATTTAACAGTGTGTTTGGTCATTTTAAGAGTAGTAAATTAAACAGAACAATTACAAATAATGTAGAAAACCTTCCTTTCCAACAGCTTGGAACGTCTCCTGTTTCTGCTGTGCATTCACATAGGAGCTGGTTTTCCCATGTCCTGCCCTACATCAGACTAGAGCTCCTGTTAGAAAGTTTCAGAGAGGACCAGCAGCATTCACTGACTAGAGACAATGAAATAGCAAAAGGTTTCTAAAAATCAGACCATAGTGAATGTTTTTGGGTCTCTGATGAATAATCATTGCAGTTTTCCCATAAAGAAAGTGTTGTGAGTATCACACAGAGCGATCTAAGGATTCACCCATACACCAGGGCTGCATCAATTAGCTGTTAGTTGTAAAAGAGATCGGGTTTTGCTTGTCTTTTTAAACATAAGCTCTCTCAGAACTGTTACCATCTTCTGGCTGTTTCGTGGGTCATTAAGTGACATGAATTGGTGGGGAGGAGGATGGATGGTCTCAATCCCATTCCTCGTGGACACGATTCACAACACAGAACCAGCCATCAAAGCTGACCCCTTCTGGGTGGTCACAGCCCAGACGCCAAAGACTGAATGGGTCGTGGAGACCACAGTTTCTCCTTCCACTGTAAGTACTCCCTCTGGGGCCTTGGCTACGCTTGCGAGTTATAGCTCAATAAAGCAGCCCTGGGCGCCCGAGCTCACTCCCTGTCCACACTGTCAAGGCACGTAGAGCGCTCTGATTCCGCAGCTACAGCACTGCTGGTACTCCACCTCGGCGAGTGGAATAACGTTTGCTGCGCCCCCGCTGGAGCGGTGGTGCCAGTGTGAACGAGGTGTTGCGTTACTGCGCTCTGATCGGCCTCCAGAAACGTCCCATAATCCCCTTAAGTCAAGTGGCCACCTCTTGTCATTGTGAAATCGGCTGCAGGAAGGCGGAAATGCCCTTTCAAAGCTCCGTTTCGGAGAAGCTGGCTGCTTATCAGCTCCAAGGAAAAAGCAAACATTTACTGTTTGCTTTGAGTGAGTGAGAGAGAGGCAGGGGAGGGAGAGGGGAGTCTGAACTTACAAGACAACATGCTGACACACTCTCAGCACCCCAAAACCCCACTGTCTCTCTCCCCACATATACACCCTGTCACACTCCACCCCACCCACCCCCCATTTGAAAAGCACGTTGCAGTCACTTGCATGCTGGGATAGCTGCCCATAATGCACTGCTCCCAATGCCACTGCCAGTGCCGCAAATGTGGCCACACCAGTGCGCTTGAAGCTGTCAGTGTGGACAGACTGCAGCGCTTTCCCTACTGCACTCTCCGAAGGCGGTTTTAACTCACAGTGCTGTACATGTGCAAGTGTAGCCATGCCTGGGTCAGGGTTGTGGTACATTATCATCATCATCTAACATGTATATTGTTGGTAGCACCTCAAAGTCTGAGCCATGTTGTGTCAGGCTCTGTATCAACACACAATAAATGACAACCCCTGCTTCAGAGAGCTTACAGTCTAAAAGGTGAGATTTACCGAGTGAGCCAGATTGGGGGAAAAGGGGAAACAAATAATAGGATTCATGTAATTGATGGGTTTGTGCAGGGCAGGTTGTACTTCCCATGCCCTTAAAGATTATGTTCTGTGGAAACACAAAGTTTCAAAAAAGGTGTCTAGAAACAAAGGGTGCAACAGGGAAACTCAGAGTTATTTTTCATTAGCTGCAGTTCCAACTACCACACTACCACCTTTCCTTCCCCTGAACCTCCTTTCTCCCATGGAGGAGTACTGAGCAGAGCTCCCATCATTGCCGCTAAATGGCAAAGTTGAGTTATGGTTATAAAATATTTATTTAGGACTATAAATGTACACAGAAATGTGCAGTCACCAATAAGCCACATTCCCTGCCCCAAAAGACTGACAATCTATGAATAAGGTAAGAACTCAAGAGGAAGGAAGTGCGGGGGGATTATTGATGAGAAAAAGAGAGGAGGGATTGCTTGAAGAGGTGAGTTCTGAGGCGAACATTGAAGGAAGAGAAAGAGGGCACATAGTGGATGAGGGCAGGGAGAATGTTTCAGGCACAGGTAACAGAAGGCAACCAGGCAAGAGTGGGAGGAATAAGGTGGGAGTATTCGGGGGAGAGCTATAACAGGAAGAGGAATTGAGAACAGAGATGACAGGCCTGATTATGTAGGACTATGAAATGAGGAGGAACTTGAATCCAGTGCAGTAAGAATCAGGAAGGTTGTGGAGGGATTTAAAGAGGGTGAGAACATGGTCGGAGCAAGGGGGAGAAAATGTCAGCAGCAGCACTTTGGACAGACTTGAGTGGGGAGATGTGAGAGACTCCAGGCAGGGGATGGCTAAAGTAATCAAGTGAGAGAAGGCCAGGGGGATGAAAGGAATTTCAGCAATTGTACAAGGACCATGAGACGAGAGAATGGATTTTTAAGATACTAGAGAGAATAAAGTGACAGAACTGGGAAACTGAGATTGGTGGGGAAGGGGAGGGGAACATACATCAAAGGATCTCTCCCAACATAGGCCTATCATTGAAGCTATTTCCTCACTGGTCCCAGATCTAATCCAGGAGCATACAGGGTTTGAAGCATGTCTATGTCTCTCCCTTGTTTCACCTGGCAGTGTAAGGTTACTGCAAGATCACCAAGTGAGCTCTATCCTACAGAGGAGTACTGCGGAGCTAAGCCTCTTACTCCCCCTTTAACGCCCTTCATTCTGTGTAACACATGATATCATGCAGCAGATGAGCGACTGCAGTATTCAGATAAAGCTGCATAAGTTCTTTTCTTTCAGCGGAAACCTAAACCCAAACTTCTGGCCACTTGTGGAAAGTGCCAGAGACTCTTTAGTAACTACAAGCACTGGGGCGTTAGCTCTGGTCTTCTGGCTAACCTCCAAAATGAGGTAATTAGAATCTGCCTCCAAAAATTCCCCACACAGTTTCATTGGAGACTTAGATTCTCAATCTGCAGAAGAAAGTGGCCTTAAACTAGGCAGAGCTAGCAGGAGAAAAATTCCCCCTGTGTAGCAGAACTGGTGCTGGAAGTGGCTCTCCTGCCCCCTACACCAGGTACCTCTCCTTACCCACAGCTAAGATGTTGAAGAGGGCATGTTAGGGGCATTCCAAGGGACTGGAGGGAGCATGACAGGGCAGAACTCTGCCACACCCAATCCTCTCCTGGTGTAAAATTAGAGCTGCCCCTGTCTTAACTTGCAACAGGGCCATACAGCTCTGAATTAGGGAGACACAATCGGTTCCCCACTCCCACCCACCTGTGGCCTCCCCCACTCCCACCAATTTGTGCAAAGGGAACAGAGAATAAAGGGCATTATTTTCGCTTCTTTAAAAAACTGTCCTGTAGTGTAGTGTAGCTAGCTCATTCCACCCCAGAGGAACCAGCGTTTCACTGCTGGGCAGACCATCCTCATCTATAAAGCACTTCAAGATTCTTCAGGATAAAAAGCACCTATAAAAGGGTTTATTATTATAGAGTTTAGGAAGCATAGGGAATCTTCTCTCAGAATCTCACCTGGCTTTTGTCACTTGTGACATGACCTTAAGTAAATGATGTTTAAAAATACAGCACTTTGCATTAAGTCTGTTTGTTTTGGTTAACAAGGGTATAATCCTTGCATACTTCAGCACACACACACACACACAGCTTTGTTACTGCCCATCAAAGCAGCTAAGCGTATATATTTCAGATTTATATTCTAATCACTCAGCTCTCAACAAATGCTGCCTTTAAAAATTGGCTGTACACTCAGGCCAGTCAGACTTTCCATGTAGTCATAACCTCCGAGATTCCCTGACTGAGAAGGAAACATTGGCCTAGTCTGGATACATTTAACTAGGGAAGAAAAACACATGCATCAATTTTGTCTTGTTAAATGGTACTGGCTTGAAATTCTACCTTCCAGTTTTGTTAAACTTTCCTATGCTGGTTGACATCCTAAATCTTAAAGCATGGATACGTTATATTTATAAAAGCAAATATGGAAATACTAAACACAAATAACTACATTACAACACTGTTCAAACATAGGCCCTGATCCTGCAGCAAGCTCCATGCAGAGCCCCTGCACAGAGCCCAATTATAGTCAGTGGGGTTCTGCCTGGGCACTGGGGTGTGTTCATGTGGTGGCTATTGCAGGATAGGGGACTTATGTATGCAAAACTCAGAAATACAAAAGCTAAAAGGCTAGATCATTGCCCCCTATACAGTCCTATAGTGCCACTCCAGTAGCACAAGGGGGCTGTAAAGCTGCCCTGAGTGAGCAGATGAGGATTCCCCAGGTAGAGTAGAGACAGCTGGTTCTACACCAGCCCCTCCCGTGAACCAGTCTGTGCTGGGGGCATGTATCACTCCAGTGATTCTTTGCTAGTGTAGCTGACCTTTGGAGGCCATTAGCCACCAATGTAAGTTATAGCAGCCTTGGGGCATGGGAGAAGGAGGAAGCAGACAGGAGGGACTGGTGTAGAGCTAGCTATGATGACTTTGCCACCTGGAGGTTCCTCCATGCCACAGGACTCCTCACAGCTTTACAGCTCATTTGTGCTGCTGGAGTAGCACAGAGGGGCCATACTGGAGGAAAGAGCCGGAGTTCATTTTTGGTCATGCTAAATTTAAGTTTAAGGAGCAGCTGTCAAAGAGAAATGCAGAGAGGTGAGACTGCGGTCAGCAATGGAGAAGGGGAATTGTGAGTCACCCATGTATGGACGGGAGCTGAGACCAAGTCAGGGTTGAGCACCCAGCGGCAGAGTGTAAAGAGAGAGTAGGCCCAGAGCAGAGCCTTGGCAGGATCCCACTGGCCAGTGGGGGAAGGAAGCAAGATGTCTCACCAACAGAGATACTGAAAGAACAAGCAGAGAGGTAGGAGGAGATTCAAGAGTGGATGGAATCACAAAAGCCAACAGAGGACAAGATACTGAGAAGGGAAGTATGATGAAGAGCATGAAGAGCAACCAAGAGGTTAAGAAGGGTGAGCTCCTAGGAGTATCAGTGCAATATCAGACTTGTGTCACCACTCCAGATAATTTCACGGTGGTATCCACTCTGGGTCAGTTCTTGCAAACTCGCCCCCATGCCTTTCAGAGGAACCAAGATTATTAGAAGTCTATTTGAACAAGCTGCCCCAACCATAACATTGTTAGAGTAAAGCTATTCCATCATGGGGCAGCGACAGAACTGGCCACTTGAACCACTAAGAAGCATTATTACTCCCTTTCTCCTCCAAAGGATACCCCCCTGACAGAGCCCAGAATAGCAATAGCCATTCAAACTGCTGCATCACATTGCATTGACAGTTCATGATTGGTTTGTAATCCACCGTCACCCCAAATCCTTTACTGCCTCTCTCCTCTCTAATCTCCATTCTCCCCATTCGTGTTTGTGCTGGAAATTTACTTCAAGTGTTTTATTGTACCTGTATGTAAATTAAATCCCATCTCTCAAATGGCAAACTCCAGATAATTCTGTAAATTAACTCTCCCTCCATTGAGTCTGAGATAAATCCTAGCTTGATATGACCAGCAAATATGATCAACGTTCCACTTATCTTCCAGATGGTTGATGAAGTTGTTATAGTCTCAGTTCCCAAACTGCCCCTTAATATACCTACTTTTTACCTCCCCCAAAGCAGTGTTTGTAGCATTTATGATTTTTCTTTGTTTACAGCCAGCTGACACATTTTGTCTCCATGGTACAGTATTCTTAACCAGACATGGGGTCTTAATCTCTCTATTTAGTTTTTCCACACCGGACTGTATCGAAAACCTCACTAAAGACAAATCAGTGCCCAGGGGATTTACATAGGCAATGCCCATTAGCATACATAAGTCTTTCAGGCACTGATGGAGAACAGATCTCAGGATATACAAGCGCAGCAGCAGAGTTCTACCAGATACAAGGATACTGCCATGCCCATTTTAGTTTTTCCTTGGCCATACAGAAGAATTATATCACATAGAGCGGCCTTTCACATAGAGTGGTGAGACATGTTCAAGCCTGCCACTGAACAAATTCCAGGGTAGTCCGATGCCCATTCCATGACTGCAGAGTTCAGCCCAGGATTTAGGAAGATGCTGTGCGCTGACGCTAGGCAGCACAGACTGTTAGTCTGGGATCTAGGAAGAGCTACAGGGCTGTCTGGCTCTACCAGCCTCCATGGAGCATCACCTTTGTATTCAGTACAGTGAAGTCTTGTATCTCCTCTACCATGTGGGACAGATACCAACATGTCAGTATCCCCCAGCACTATGGCACAGATGCCCAAACTTTGCAAAGGACTGCATAGAGTGTGAGTGTACCTCACTAAACCCGTGGAACCAATTGGAGTTCTCCTCAGCCTTAATAATGATCTGTGGTGCAGAGACTACAGGCCCCAGCATGCAGTTCTCCATCTCCATTAGAGCTGCCAGGCTGCTTTGCATGCTGGGCCCAGTAGTCTCTTTTGGCCGCACCTCGGCCACCTTGTAGAACTCTGAACCGATTGTATTTAGCACATGACCTGCACTTTGTCCACCTTTGTGCTAATCATAATGGGAAAGGCTGGCATAAATCTCCCTTGCCCCCTCCTCACCAATGCCATGAGAGGAGGAGACAGGCTCCTTAGGAAGGACTTTATTTTTCAAGTGGTATAGAATTCCTTTTCCCTACAAGAACCGAGCAGCCAATTAGGGCACTGTGGCCATGAGAAGAGAGCGAGGGGAGGGAAGAACGGTCTGATTAGCATGGCTTAGGGTTACCATATTTAACAAATAAAAAAAGAGGACCCTCCACGGGGCCCTGGCCCCGCCCATTTCCCGCACCTTCCCTGCCCCAACCCCGCCCCCTCCTCCCTCCCACTCCCAGCCACGCGAAAAGGGCTGCCCGAGCGCTACCGGCTTCACGGTTTGCCAGGCAGCCCCCCCAGACCCTGCGCCCCTGGCCAGCGCTTCCCCAGCGCAGCTGGAGCCCGGGAGGGGAAGCGCCCAGCCGGGGGCGCAGGGTCTGGAGGCTGCCCGGCAAACCGTGAAGCCGGTAGCGCTGGGGCTTCGGGCAGCCCCCATGCCTCCGGACCCTGCGCCCTCAGCCGGGCACTTCCCCTCCTGGGCTCAGGCGGCGCAGGGTCCGGAGGCATGGGGGCTGACCAAAGCCAGTAGCGCTCGGCTCTTAAACCGAGCCGAAGAGTCAAGGGAGGAGCAGAGCCACCGCGGCCGGAGGCTCTGCTCCTCCCCTGACTCTTCGGCTCTGTTTAAGAGCCGAGCTGCCCCAGCGCTACCGGCTTCGGGCAGCCCCCATGCCTCCGGACCCTGCGCCGCCAGAGCCCGGGAGGGGAAGTGCCCGGCCGGCGGCTGGGGTCCGGAGGCAAGGGGGCTGCCTGAAGCCCATAGCGCTCGGGCAGCTCGGCTCTTAAACAGAGCCGAAGAGTCAGGGGAGGAGCAGAGCAGCCGCGGAAGGGGAAGTGCCCGGCCGGCATTTTCCCGGACATGTTCGGCTTTTTGGCAATTCCCCCCGGATGGGGGTTTGACTGCCGAAAAGCCGGACATGTCCGGGAAAAACCGGCCGTATGGTAACCCTAGCATTGCTGGTTTCATTGCTACCGTGAGAGAGGCTGCAGAGTACAAAGCTGTACTGGAAATAAAGTGTCCACCCCTCCCCTTATCCATCAAAGCAATGACATCGTTGCATCGTGGGTTTATAGCTCTCTTGCAGTAGTAACAGCTTTTCCACGTAGGGCTGTTTTTAAAACAAGGCCCGAGTTAGTGCCCTGCTGCTCTGGCATGGACAGACAGGCCCCTTTTTCTATGCATAGACATTTCCTGGCCCCTAGCAGCAACTCCAAAATTCATTTCACCCTTTAATTTGATTTCATGGAGCGCTATGAGGAGGGAGGTGGGAAGTAGAAGAGGCTGGGGGATGGGATATGGGGGTATCAGACATCCTTCAGCAGAATGCAGTAATGCTCTTGATCAGGGAGGGGTGGGACAGTGGTTGCTATGGTAATGTATTCACACACACATACATGCTCTGTAATGCATCTTTTCTAGCAAGGAAAGAATCTAGTGCCCTATTTTTGGTATCAAATTTCAGCAAACACAAGTCACTTTCATTTCATCACACACAAACTGCTGGGTTTAACTAGGTCACATTTTCTAACCGTATCGGAGGCTAAGACTTGTCTTGCTTGAGTGGCTTAACCACCCTAGAAGAATTTCACTAAGCAATGCCATATACACCAGTGTTAACAATGAATTCCTTTCCCCCTGCTCTGGCAGAGTGAAGACGACCAGGGAAAGTACTCCAAAGCTGTTTCACAGCTAAATCAAAACTATTTAAGATCTTAGAACAGTGACAGATTCCCTGTCAGTGCAGAGGTCAATGTAACAGAACAAAATATTTGGAAACACTTCCTCCTACACTAACCTGCATACGCCAGAGCCCATTTACCCTACAACCATTTATAGCAGCCCAGGAAAATTCTTTGCAATTGAAAGTTATCAACTGGTTGCCAAGAAACACAAAGCCCTGAGCTCAGTTCCTTACAGGTAAATAAAAATGTGAAAATATTTTGATTTCAAATCTAATTTGCTTTTAATTATTTTTGGAGGGAAAAAAAAAAACAAAGACACACATCACACACCACCTTATGCCTGAGTTATTCTTTGAAGAGAACAAGAAGCCAGAACCCAGAAGTCTGGCCTTGCAAGCAAAGCAAGTGATTACTCAAGGCCTCACTTGTTTGAAAGCCCCACTGTTGTGTGCACTTACGGGAATTGCCATACCAGATCAGACCAGTTGTCCAGTATCCTGTCTCTGACAGTGGCCAGCAACAGCTGCTTCAGAGGCAGGTGAACTAAACCCCAAAGTGGACAATTATGGAATAACCTGCTCTCACCTGTCAATTAGAGGTTGACTTAGGTCCTAAAACATGGCAATATATAACCCTTATTGTATCTAATTAATGATAGATGTTCCCATCATTCACGTAAATATTCAACTCTTTATTGAATCCTGCTAAATTCTTGGTAGCAATATTTTGTGGCAGTAAGTTCCATAGGTGGCTTATGCATTGTATAAGAGAGTTTTCCTTTTATTAGCGTTAAATGTGTTGCCATTCAATGAAATTGAAGCCTGGTCTACACTACACAGTTAGGTCAACACAATTTCGCTCCCACCAATGTAACTGTCTGGCTAAACGGACGTAACTCCTACTTCACGAGACGCGTAGAGTCAATGTCGATGTAGTTGGGTTGACACAGTGTCAGTGTAGACTTACACTTACATAGATTGTTACTGGGTTTCAGGAGCCATCCCACAATGCCCCACACTAACTGTACAATCAGTACAAGCACTTCTGGTGAGGATGTGCACCGCCAACACAAGGAGTATAGTTGGACACTCAAAAGTGATTTAATTACTGTGGTGGCTGTATGCCGACGTAACTTAAGTCAACATAATTTTGTAGTGTAGACTTGCCCTGAATGTCTCCTAACTCTTGTATTATTAGAGGGTAAATAGGTTTTACCTTCAGTCATTATTTTGAATACTTCTGTCATGTCCGTTCTTATTCATCTGTAAATGAAACAGACCAAATCTTTTCAGTCTTTCCTCATTTTGAAGTCGATGTCTGTGATCATTTCATGGCTTGTCTCCGGACCCCTTGTATTTCTGCTCTCTCTTTTTTGGAGGTAGGGCAGAGGCGTAGCGAGCGCCCTCTGTACCCTCCGACCGGAGGGGGCCCCGCAAGGAACGGGACCCCTAAAAGTGGCAAAAAAATGTAAGGTATAACTAGGTAAGTGACATTTATTGACGCTATTGCACAATCCATGTCGGTTTTACTGACAAAACCGTGAAGTTATTATGATATATCATAATGCTATTGGCTACATCAGTTGTCTGTCGGTCAGTTTCGAATTTTAGTTGGACCCATTCAAAGAATGTGTATTTGCGTTCATAATGGCGGTCGGCGGATAAATGTTATTAATTTAGTTATTTAATTTTTTATCGTTTGAAACGATTCGTTTCCAACGCAGAAGCGTGCTTTGTGATGTCTAAGAGAACGTATAAGAGCGGAGATAGTAAACGAAAGGCAGCAAAAGATGCTGAGAAGGAACTTGAGAAAATTCCAAGGTTGTCAACGTATTTTGCGCTGCAATCCAACGTACAGGTACAGGCACATGAAACGGACAGCGCTAGCAGCGACGAATCATATCCAGAAGTATCCAGAAGTGCTTCAAGTGAGGTCGAAGGTGAAGCCAGTTGTTCTACCAAACAAACTGTGACAGATATTCCAGCTGCTGCTGGGAAAGAAGTATCTGAATCTGAACCACTGACTGATGATCCAGGAGATTGGCCGTCTATAATATCGGACAGGCAAGTGTGTGACATTGTTGCACATGGCCCACCGCAGCAGAATGAGTTACGAATTTCCATTTAACGAGGAAAGACGGAGGTTCACCAAGTACTCATTTCTATCAAACCATGGCAAATGGCGAGAAAATAAGACGTTCATGGTTAATGTACTCAGTTCAGAAAGATGCCATTTTTTGTTTTTGTTGTAAATTATTTGGCACTGGCGACATACCGCTACGTCGTGGAACATCTGCTTGGAAAGCACTGTCAAAAGGACTTCAGCAGCATGAAACAGGCAAAGGTCATCAAGACTGTATGGTGAAATGGTTTGACCTTCAGTCAGGCATAGTAAACCGTACATCTACTGACCAACTCGAATTGCAGGCTTTTCTGAAAGAAAGAGATTTCTGGAGAAATGTTGTCAAACACATGGTTGATGTCATTATTTTCTTGTCCGAAAGAAACTTGGCATTTCGAGGAAGTAATGAAAAGCTCAGCGATCCTTCGAATGGCAACTTTTGGGGACTGTTTGAATTGCTTGCAAAGTATGATACTGTCCTCAGCGAACTTTTACAGAGGATTAAGAAGGCAGAGACACATGTTCAGTACCTCAGTCCACAGATCCAAAACGAGCTGATTCAACTTGTTGCCAGTAACATTCAAGAGGCCAACATAGCGCAGCTTAAAAAAGCAAAATATTATTCAGTTATTTTGGACTGTATTTCCGATGTGTCACATGAAGAACAGATGTCTGTGGTCTTACGCTTTGTTGAATGCAACGGTGAAGATGGTGTCAATATTCGTGAAGCGTTTGTTGGTTTTCTTAATGTTCATGATACAACTGGCGAGGGCTTATTGGAAGCGTTTCTTGAAAAGGCAAACGACTTAGGAATAGACATTGCTGACATGAGAGGCCAAGCTTATGATAACGGCGCAAATTTGAGAGGAAAGAATAAAGGAGTTCAAGCCCGCATGCTAGAAATAAATGACCGTGCCTTGTATGTACCATGTGGAGCTCACACTTGGAATCTTGTGATCTCAGATGCGGCAAAGTCATCGAAATATGCCGTTGACTTTTTCGGTCTGATTAACAGAATATACGTTATCTTTTCTTCTTCACCTTCACGTTGGGATATACTTCAAGAACATATGCCAATATCTGTTAAAGGGTTATCGGACACTCGTTGGGAGTCGAGAATTGATGCTGTGAAGCCATTGCGTTATCACCTTGAAGAATTGTGCAATGCTTTGTCATCTTTGCGAGAATATGCGCTCGAAAAGAAAGGTGGCAATACAGCAACAGAAGCCGGTGTGCTTTTAGACCATGTTACTACGTGGCCTTTTGTTCTGACTATGTACACGTGGTACGATATACTATTTCACGTTAATAAAACCAGCAAATTAATTCAGTCACCAGATGTGTCAATTGACATACTGCAGGCAGGAGTCGGTGCTACAAAGAAGTTTTTGGAAGACTATCGAAATACAGGATATCTCTCTGTGGTCACAAATGCACGTGAAATAGCAGAGCATATGGGTATTGAGCAGGTGTTTCCAGAAACCAGGGTGCGACGTAAGAAGAGAATGTTTGATTACGAATGTGCTGATGATTCGAGTCGTCTTTCTGCCAAAGAAAAATTCAAATCGCAGTTCTTTCTTGTTCTCACTGATCAGGCCATATCTTCTGTTTCGTTGCGATTTGACCAACTCGTGGAGTGGTATAAGTTGTCTGGATTTCTGTACAACGCTAACAGCGTGAAGCAGTGTCACAGAGAAAATGAACTGGAGAATCACAGCAAAAATTTTGAAAGAAAAATGGGAGACATTGATGCCAACGAACTCATAATGGAATTGAATCGTTTTATTTATGTCATTGAGAAAGAGAGAGGACTTGTCACGGCAAACAATTGATGACCACACCAGTTACTGTCGCTGGTGCTGAAAGGAGCTTCAGCAGAATAAAACTGATCAAGAATATCCTGCGCTCAACCATGACAGATGACAAGCTTTCTGCGCTTGCAGTTATCTCAATCAAAAACAAGATTGCCAGATCTCTGGACTATGACGCATTGATTAACCAATTTGCGGAGAACAAGGCTCGAAAGAAGCGCTTTGCGTAAATACGGAATACATGTACACTGTAGGCCTATGTATACATAATATGAACCCTGTATATTGTATAAAATAAATACCGCATTCCATTTTCTGCATTGTAAGGGGCCCCGCCCGGACGTATGTTTGGAGGGGGCCACGTTCTTTGTTGCTACTGCCTGAGGTAGGGAGATCAGTGCTGCCCACAGCCCTCTAGGTGGGCATGCTGCATTGATTTATATGAGCAATCCTAGGTTTTCACTTATTTTCTATCCCATTCCTTATACATCCAGCTATTTTGTTCTCTTTTTTTAGATCACTGCTGCAGCGTGAGCAGATGTTTTCAATGAACTACCCACAATGACACCCAGCTCTCTTTCCCAAGTGGTTACAGTCAATTTAGAACCCAGCAACATAAGAGTAGCTCAAACAATCATAACCCTGCATTGTCAACAATGGATTTCATCTGCCTTGGATCACCTAGCTTGGATTGGCCCCTCTGAGAGTCCTCACAGTCCTCTCAAACCTAAAATGTTGCGCCATCTGCAAATGTTGTCACTTCACTGCTCCCCCTCTTTTCCAAGTCATTAATAAATATTTAACCACCACCAGCAGGCTCACAGCTCACATGCCAGCAGCAGTACCAGAGGAACAGCAAACCTACGCCTCAAAGTCAAAGTCCACCTCAAGCCACATTTGGCTCATTGGGTGGATGTGGTTAAGACACATCAGTTTCCATAGCCAACGCTACATGAAGAAGTGATGTGGCTAGTAAGGTGACCAGACGTCCCGATTTTATCAGGACTGTCCCGATATTTCCTAGTTTGTCCCGCGTCCCGACCGATGTGCGGTTGGGACACTGGACAAACAAGGAAATGCTCCGGAGCCCGGAAGTGCTCGCGCACATCGGCAGCCCAGGCCCGTTCGTTCCCCTGCGGGACCCGAGCGGGACGGGGGGCTGGGGCCTGCTGCCCCCACTGCGGGGCTGCCGCGGGATAGCACCAGCTGGGCAGCAGCCCAGATGCGACTGGCCAGGGGCTGGGCGCAGTGTGCGCGCTGCTAGGTCCCCACAGCAGGCCCAGGCTCAGAGGGTTCGGGCCCGGGCGCCAGAGCCACAGCCGCAGCCGCCGAGCTTGGCCATCAGCCGCTTCCTCCCCCCGCGGCAGTGGGAGCTGCAGCAGCGGCTGCTCCCTAGTCCCGCTGCCCAGGGGGGGAGAACAGCCGCCGCTCCCTACCGCCCAACTGAGTCCTGCCTGCTCGGGGCCAGGCCGGACTCTCACTCACCCTGGCCCCACGCTTCCCCTGCGTCTCCCAGGCCTACCTCCAGCGCTTGTGGAGGAAGGGTGGTTTTTTTTTTTTTTGCCCTGCCCCCTCCCGCCACGCCTCCCCCCCCCATCCCGATATTTGACTTGGGTGATCCGGTCACTCTAGTGGTTAGCATCATGTCCAACTCCCCTAACCGCATGGATCAGGTACCTATTCGCAGTTCAATGGACTGGAGGTGGACTTTCTAGATGAGGCAAGTCTCCCTCATGAGAAACCCATGGCTAACTCATCAATATTTGTATTACTACTATTTAACACCCAGCCCACAGGGTGAGGTGATTCTCCACTGGAGGAGGAAGGAACTTCATCTCAATTTCATTGCCCACCGGCCACACCCTGACATTAGCTTCAGGCCTCATTTTTGCTTGAATCCCTGAGCACTCAGCACTGCTGTGGTCTCAATCTAGGCACAGCCAGTGTGTGTGTTTTAAGGGTGAATATTGGTTGCCCAACCTTGGATGGCAGATTGTGCTTGACTCTTTCACATCAACAAGCCACTCAGTAATTCAGAACATTAAATGGACCTTTCAGTGCAAACTGAGCTTCCCAACCTATAGGAAAAAATGAAGCCTGGAAGAGCTCCATCCCCTACAGCACAGCCATCCCCGGCCCACTCACATTATTCAAACCATCCCATAATTGGGCCCAGCTGGCTGTATGAGAGACAGAAGCCCCTTGACTGAATTACCACAGGGATCAAGTTACTGCTCAGCCCAGGAGAAAAATTGGTCCGTTTGCATGAGAAGAGGACATGCACAAGGAGGAGGAGGTGGGAGGGCATGGGGGGAGCTGGAAACTAAATTGTTTACAGAATACCCACAAGAAAAGCATCTTGTAGGGAGTGCTGTGCCTGTAATGAAGTGAGGGAAGCACAGGGCAGACTGAACTAGGCAGATGCACTGAGGAAGACTTATCACACTTTCTGCATAAATAACTGGAGAGTCAACTTTCTCTGGGATCTTAGAGCAGATCCACGCGCACCTCTCTTCTCACCATTACACCCCCAAAGCCATTCCATGCAAGACTGCCTTCTTCTGATTTACGCACATGATAACTCACTGCATTCTGGAAACCCAAGCCCTCGGATTTGAACTCTCAACACTGTTGTCCATACGGTGATGGCTCTCATTAGCACCCCTGGCTCTAGCTGCTGTCAAAGAGAAGCTGCCTATCAGCCTGTGGGATTTGTCTAAGCTGGTTTGTTTAATGAAGAGTGTGACCGATGTTGATGCATGAGGGCTTTTGCAGAGAGAAACCTCCTTTCACAGCTTAAAAGCCAGTGGCACAACACTCGGTGGCCCAATGAGTGACAGCAGGAGAATATATCAATAAGAAAAGCAATAATGGGGTATTTATCCCATAACTTTACATTGGTCTGAGGCACAATATGCAATGACTAGGTCCAGCATCTCACAACCCATCTATGCTCAACATCACCATCTCACTACCCATCAGAGCTAGAAATCCAGCTGTATCCTATTAGAAAGGTGCTCAGTAATGTTCTCTTAGGATAGTTTTCTATGGTGCTTCTTGAAAAGTGAAAAAACAAAAACTCCCTAGGCATGGGATAGAAAAAAGGAGGAGGAGTTCTTTAGGAACCCACTGACACTGATCCAACTGTAGGTATGCATGCAAGCCTGGAATCTTTTAGCCATCAGTGATTATTAGGGCTGTGTATGCACCCTGCGCACACTTGCACTCCTTACAGTGAAGGCATAAAGGACAGGGCAGCCCCAGATGTCATTCAGTTCCTTCTTACCGCACATGGGAGCGAGTCAGCGCCTCCTGCTTTCCCATAGCCCCATGATAGGTTTAGAGTGTATCATTAGTCTTGGTGGGAACTTAAGACATTTTATTGAAACCTGTTTATTTAAAATAAAAACCAAAAACCATTGTTTTCTTCTGAAGCTCACCTCAGTACTGAGAAGTAGGGTCTGATGACTGAGATCAGGTCTCCTGCCTTTAAAATCTGCCCTGCCTATCCGGCTGCTATGCCTGCCAACAATACACATAGGAAAAAGGTTTTGTTTGGCAGAAAGTCTCATATCCCAGACAAGCATCCTATTTGTAATTCTTCTGTCGAACCCTTTGCCAGAGGATGTTGTGAAGGCCAAGATTATAACAGGGTTAAAAAAAATACTAGATAAATTCATGGAGAATGGGTCCATCAATGGCTATTAACCAGAATGGGCAGGAATGGTGTCCCTAGCTTCTCTTTGCCAGAAGCTGGGAATGGGCGACAGGGGATGGATCACTTGATGATTTCCTGTTCTGTTCATTCCCTCTGAAGCACCTGACATAGGCCACTGTCGGAAGACAGGATACTGGGCTAGATCAACCTTTGGTCTGAGTCAGTATGGCCGTTCTTATGTTCCAAGTGCCCACAGAGGGCTTGTGAGGCCCAGTTACAGTTATTTCTGATGGAGAAGACAATGCACAGTATCTCTGATGCCGGCATTACTCCTCAGAAGCAGTCTGCTCCTACTTCAAAACCGGTTTCAATAAACGCTCTGGCTACAGGAGACACCCCTTTTGGGGCTAAGGGGTCTTCTGGCTCAAAGAGACCTCATGTTTCCCTCAAACACTCAGAGCCTTCTCGTCAATCCTTCTTGGCTCAGCCAGTTGCTGAGTTCTGTGGATAGAATGGCTGTACAGGAAATTTCATCCCAGAGCAGAAAAGCGTCTACTAGGAAGACATACCACAAAGAGTGGAAATGATTTTCACAGTGATCCATTCAGCCCCTGGACTCTTCTAGTCCTTCTATTTTGGATTATCTATTGTCTTTGAAACTCAGGACTCTTCATTAACCATGTTGGAGTTAATCTCGCCACTGTGTCTGCATATCCACCACCTGTTGTAGGTCATACAATTTCCCCCAACTTAACAGTCTAAGTTTTTAGAGGGCCCACTTCATGCATTCTACCAGTTAAAGAGCCATTTCCTACTTGGGACTTGACTAAAGTACTCCTACCTTTAATGGACCGTTCCTTTTTAACCCTTTACATCATGTTCACTATATCACCCCTCTGTGAAAATTGCTTTTTTTGGTAGCCATCTCCTCAGCTTGCAGGGTAAGTGAAATGCAGGCTTTGATGGCAAGTGCTCCGGATACCATTTTTCGTAAGGACGGGGTTACTGTCAGGCCACATCCAAAGCTGTTGTTATTAAACCAGAAGTGGTCTGGGATTTTTCTATAGATCCATCTGTCATTTACCAGTCATTTTTTCCTAAAGCTCATGACTCTGCTGCAGAGACTAATCTCCACACACTAAACATTCTCAGGGCTATCCATGGCTATCTTTCCAGAACAAAGCCATATCGTAAATCAGCCAGACTGCACCTTTTGGTGATAAGTCTACGGGAGAGGCTATTTCCCCTCAAAGATTCTCAAAAAGGGTTACAGACTGCATTAAATAAACTACCTCTTCCCTCTCAGGCTAGAGACTTTCTGCTAGCTTGTTTCTGAGATCTGTAGGGCAGCTACTTGTAGTTTGGTTCATACGTTTACCAATCGCTGTTCTATGATGTCAGCTTCTAGAGCAGATGCTCAGTTTGGGAGGGCTGTCCTACAGTTGTTATTTACATAGGCCTCCTATTGCCCACCTGCTAGCCCTTCACCTACAGTGGGATCCATGTGTACAAAACTTTAAGACCATCTACTGTAAGGCTAGTAACCTCTCATGTCATTCTCCAGGACTTTAATGCTCCTACACAAAGTTTGCCATAATGCATATAAATGTCAGACTTGGGAACTATGACCCAGAGCCTCAAAGGTATTTAGGCACTAATTCCCTGGGAGTTAGCTGCCTAACTACTTTGAGGATCTGGGCCTATCTGGCTAGATTCCAGAGTTCTGCCCCATGCCCCTAATGCCTTGCCTCTTATAAGACCGGGAGAAGGGCTCCATCCTGTGAACACCTGAGCACAGAGTGCCTCTCCTGTGAGCATTAGCAGCTGCAGCTCTTTAAGTGTATCAGAGCAGTGTTCTCTCCGGTCCGCCTTGCAAAGTACAGTCTCTATCTCTTTGCTCCTTACAAGGGCTGCAGGAATAAGGCCAGGGCTCCACTTTGTGTCTTGCAAAGTCCACAGTATACTTACCTAGACTTGTAATTATGCAGTGATACCAATGACTAACGCAGCAAAGCCTTCTTCAGCTTTGCGCTTTGAGCTTAGGAAAAAATACTGTGCATGCTCAGTATGACTTTCGAGAGACCAAAATGTGGTCAAACCAAAACCAACTTTCCTGGGGCAAGCCAAGACACTTCTCCTTGGTGAGCACCTATTTCCCTGCCAAGTTTCAACTTTCTGTTCTCAGCTGCTTTTGGGCTGCAAGGCTGTTAAAAGAGTTGCAAGAATTTTGTTGATGAAGGAGAAAGTATTTATACCACTCTCCTCATTCTGAAGAGTGGCTGAACCACATTTCCTCAAACTTTCCAGAAAAATTCACATTTCAACAGAGACCAACCCTGGAAAATTACAGCCTGAAAAATTGAAGTTTCAGAAAGTTCTGAGAACTGAAAACAGGGTGGGGGCAGAGGTGGAGGAGAGAGAGAAGTGGACCTAGAATGAAAACTACTACACAACCTTAACATTACAGCAGTCATTGCTGCTCCCAGTAGAATACATAAAAACACACCTAGTTTCATTATCTTGTTGGTCTTCTTGCTATGTCCAATCCAGTTTTAAATGACTTTAGTAATGGAGTATCCACTATTTCACTGGAAAGGCTCTTAAAGTCCTCACCAGTAGGGGTGTTTTCCTCCCAATATTCTCACCAACATTCACTCACTTTCATCATATTTCTTCAAGTTCTACTGCATTCCTCACCCCTATCCCTTCTTGGTGTCACCCATACTTATGTAGCATGGCTCTCTTTCCCCTCTAGAGGGTGTCTGGCACTGGCAGGCATTTATGAGTCTGCTGGGTCTTTCAGTTCTGGAAGTCGAAGCTCATGATTTTAATATATTCAGGGGTCACTGGCTAGATCCTGCTGTTGACAACCCACCCATCCACAGGCTTTGCATTACATCAGTGTTTACGCTCTTCAGAGACTGTAATTAACATGCCACCCACTTTGTCATCACTTGGCCAAGCTGTAGCGCCAGATCAGGAAAGCCTTTAAGCATGTACTTGACTGCTAGGAAAAAATGGTTTCTTAAAGGGAGGGCCTAAACACTATGCACAGCCTTCAGTTATTTAACCTGCAGCAAGAGAGAGAGAAAATCATGCCAGACCCATTTGTCATTTTTGTTGTTCTTCACTCAGTTCCTCTCACTTTATGAATGGCTATTTGGCACTGGGGTACCCACCGCTGAAGCCAGTATGTGAGGTGCTGTGTCATCTCAGAGACAGACTCATCTTCACTAGGGTTACCATATTTTGTGCCTCCAAAAGGAGGACACTCCACGGGGCCCCGGCCCCGCCCCAGCCCCGCCCCCTCCCCAACTCCGCCCCTTCCCCAAAGTCTCCGCCCCCTCCCCTGCTTCCCGCGAACATTTGATTCGCGGGAAGCCTGAAGCAGGTAAGGGGGGTGTGGGGGGAGGAGGCGCGGCCCAGTCTGGCCCCCCCGGCGTCTCCAGCCTGGGTCGGCTCAGGCCCTGGGGTGCCGGCCCCGGGCCCAGCCGAGCACCCCCGGCCCGCCCAGCACTGCCGGTCCCCAGCCCGGCCCCCGGGCCCCGGGCCCCCGGCCGAGCACCCCCGGCACCGCACCGCAGGTCCCCGGCCCGGCCCCCGGCACCGCACCGCCGGTCCCCGGCCCGGCCCCCGGCACCACACCGCCGGCTCGGCACCACACCGCTGTCCCGTCCCCCGAGCCCCCGAGCCCCCTGCCCATCCCGGCACCACCGGCCCGTCCCCCGAGCCCCCGGCCCGGCCCAGCACCGCCGGCCCGGCCCCTGAGCCCCCGGCCCGGCACCGCACCGCCGGCCCGGCCCCGGCCCTGGAGCCCCCGAGCCCCCGGCCCGGCACCGCACCGCGGCCCGGCCCCGGAGCCCCCGAGCCCCCGGCCCGGCACCGCACCGCACCGCCGGCCCGGCCCTGGAGCCCCGGAGCCCCCGGCCCGGCCCCGGAGCCCCCGAGCCCCTGGCCCGGCCCGGCACCGCACCGCCGGCCCGGCCCCGGAGCCCCCGGCCCGGCCCGGCACCGCTCCGCCGGCCCGGCCCCCGAGCACCCGCACCGCCGGCCCCGCATGGCCCGATTTTCCCGGACATGTCCGGCTTTTGGGGATTTCCCCCCGGACGGGGATTTGGAGCCCAAAAAGCCGGACATGTCCGGGAAAATCCGGACGTATGGTAACCCTATCTTCACCCCGGTAATGCAATCCTCCACATACTGATCCATAGCTCTTAATCTGTTGGGAGGAGGGGGGTGGGGTTGCCCGTATATCAGATTGCAGGTTTGCTGTCCACTCCACACAGCTCTCATTCAGCATTACTGCTTTCCAGCTATTGCCCTCCCATTGAAGATCTGTTTCAGATTACTTCCCTCCTACCCCCGATTGAATAGCTTGCATTTGTTTAGGTTATTCCCTGCCCCTATTGTAACCTTTGTAGATCTGGTTAAAAATGAAACATTTTGGCTGAATAGCTGAAAGGAAAACTTGCTGACAATGCAATTCTATTGCACTGTGTAAGAAGGGACGCCCCAGCACTCCAGGCATACAGAATTTGATCAGAGAAAACACTAGAAAATATTCACTAGGGATAACAGTGCAAATGACCAGAGGTAGATGTAGTAGACATCACCTAACAGCTCTTTTCTATCTCTACTTTTTATGATTCTGCACGATACATGCTCATATAAAGAAAAATGCTGACTATTCTAGGGAGCGATGGGCATGTCTGTGGATGGGGGTGAGGGGAGAGGATGTTCCTGCTGGTCACAGGATGAGCGAAGAAATAACACGGACCATCCCTGAACTTTGGCATAGTGACGTGACAGACCCACCCCCTAGCAGAAGAGACTAATTCAAATGTATTGACCAAAACAGTACACTCCAAGTCGCTGTCACATATGCTTAAAGCTGGTTAAATCATTCACTGCAGATAAATTATCTGACAGTCTCTTTTTCTGTTCCTGGATTATCCAAGAGCAGGTTGTAGGTTTACAAATGTGATTGCTATTCACAATGGGTTGACAAATAGTTTGTGTGGACAAATTTTAGCATATGGATTATTCGTGAACTGCTTGCTGAGATTATTTTATTCCTTAGTCAATGTTCACACCAAGCGATGGCTCATTTAAGTCACATGGTAGAATATCTGTTCCCTGATTGGATGCCTTATGTTTTATAAACTGAAGGAATCTCCTTTTCTGGTCGCCAATTATCTGTGAACATACGTAACTGTGATGAGTGTACTGTGCAGCTAGTAAAAAGAGCTCCTCAAAATGGCCATGAAAGCACTGCCAGTGTGAATACTCGCATGCCTATTTATTCATGGTGGTATGCATGACAGCTTGTGTTCTGTGAGCAGCTTGGGGAGTCAAAGCCAGTTCACCTGCATGTGTGTGAACAAGACAGATTCCAATCACCAGTGAAGTCCATTGGCAGGCATTAGTCACAAGAACACTCATGACTACTTTGTTCTATTTGCCCAACTCAAGTAAGGATGAGCACCACCTTGTTTTCAACCAGGTTTGTCTCTGGCCCTCCAGGATGTGCTCTTATCTCAGCCCATATTTATTAACCGCAACTTGCTGACATCAGGAATAGTGAACTGGAGAAAAAGGAGGCTCCAGAAAACTTCTGTGTGAAAGCAAGCAAGCTTTTCCCTCATGCTCACCCACTCGCCTCTCTCCGAGGCGTGGCAGCCTGCAGGCTAAGTACCTAATCAATA
Source organism: Chrysemys picta bellii (assembly GCF_011386835.1). NCBI lineage: Eukaryota > Metazoa > Chordata > Testudines > Emydidae > Chrysemys > Chrysemys picta. Next base: position 169,634,507 of record NC_088791.1, on the reverse strand, counting down.
GTAAACAGAAGGAGGGGCAGCATGCCGCCACGCTGGACATCATCATTGGAGTCCAATAAAATGTCAGGCATTTTGGTGGGGAGCAGAGCCTGCCAGTCTCCCAGCAGGAAGTGGAGCCAGCTACCATGCCCCCTAAAAAACAAACCTTGGGGGCAGGAGGTGGAAAGAGTGAGGAAGGAAAGAGAACCCTGGGCCTCCTCACTGCCATACCGAGATCGTCCACCTGAGTCCGCATTGCTTTTCAAAGGCTGCTTCCCAAAGTCAGGGGGAGAGGACGATCCAGAGCCTCCCTCAAATAAGATGGGAGGGAGTGGGGGAAGGAGAGGGGTTGAACTAGGGAAAAAGTCCATCAAATAAACAAATACAGCTCTCACTGAGGGCAACAGCAGCACAATATATATATATATATATATATATATTCCTTCAGATAAAGATAGTTAGTCCCTTTCCTTGCACACACCACCATCTCAGCCATGAATCTTACCTTTGGGGAATCCTTTATTGCTACTGCTCAAGGAGTCACTCAATATTTGTGATAGAGCGGGTGCGTCTGTCATGGGACACATAGGTGTGCGCTGGTTTTCCACTGCGAGTCAGAGGAAGCCTACAGATAACTACACACGCAGCGGATGGCGGGGCCAGGGAAACAGCCCGTTATCACCAGAATAGAACTGATCTCACATGTCTGCTGCTGTAGCTGCGAGAGGCACAGGGCTCCATTCACAAGCAAAGACACAAACACGTGTCAGTCTGTCGCTGTGTTCCAGTGACAGACAATCCCCGACAGGAACAGGCCACTTAAGTCAGAAATAGGAACCCTTGCACAAATCTGATAGGAGCCCTTGGAGGCTGCTGCATTGTTATGGACAGATGAGAACATCTCTCTCTGGGACTTGCTGAAGCTGATACAGAATGAAAAACATCCTGCAAATTACAACCTGTTTCTGCAAGGAGTAATAGCATTTCCTTTGTACTACTTTTACTGAAAAGGCAGATTTGCTAAATATATGAAATTAAAGATCCATTGCCCTCCTACAGCACCTTCCATCTGAGGTTCTCAGAGCACTTGACAAATGTTCACGAATTAAGCCTCACAACCCCACTGCGAGGTAAATAAGTATTAGGGTTTTACAGACAGGGAAACTGAGGCAGAGTGCGAGTAAGTTATTTGTTCAAGATCACACATTCACTGTCATGAACCTCTGCATTTCCGGGTTCTGGCCTGAGCGGAGGCAGAAGTGCTGATATGCCATCCAACATTTGTTCTCATGATACTTCCAGACCAGCCAGAAGCAGGCAGCCCAGGGAACTCTCTCAAGGAGCTTGTTTGTATGTGTGGGAGGTCTGATGAAGGAGCTAAACCAAAACAATTGAACGCTGAGGCTCAGCCAGCACTAATTCTAGGTCAGAAATATTCACCTCTGGTGGACACTGTGGCATGGACAAGAAACACCTCCTTCAGAAGGACATGGCATGCCACTGTACTGATTCTGGTGAGGAATAAGACCCTCTTTAAGGAGGCAGAGTTCCAAGTAACTTAGCTCCTCTCTCTTCCCTCTCTTTATCTGATTACAAAGGGCGGGGCGGGGGAGGAAAGAGCAGAAAGCAAGCAAAAAAACATAGGAAGAAGCCAGCAGCAAGGGAAAGGCCACTGCCCAATCCAGGCTGTTGGATGTCCCTCCGGAGCCTCTCTCCAACTACTTCAGCTTGTCTCTGCGTGCATGCACATTCCATTTAAGCTACATCAGTGACTTCATGATAGCGATTTACATTCCTCTAGTCTCTTTTGTTCGGAAGGATCATAAAGTACTTCACAAACTTTAGGTAACAGTCACTTCAACTGCTACTCAAATGTAGCCACCTCTGAGGAGGAAAGGGGCAGTTATTTAGCAGTGTAGAGCATCACTGAGCAACTACTTTGGACAGGAAGCAAAGAGTACTGTAACCAGTTGACAGGGGCATTGAGGAAGACAGAATGTAAGTACCTGTGATGGAAGTGGGGGATGATGCTTGGATTAACACTGTTACTCTTAAGAGAAGTGCCGTGGGAATTTTAAAGATCACAGGGTAGTCAGCATCTGGTGGAAATCCTGGGCTCTCTGATGTCAATGGCAAAACTCCCATTGTCTTTAATGAGACCTGGATTTCACCCCAGGCTTCGCTCCTCATGCATAACATGATCTCTCCCACAACAGTGCCCCTCTCACATCATCCCGGTATGTTCATTCTGTATGGATTCAGAGGAGTCAGTTTAGCCTGGTTTACCCGTAAGAAGCTGTGTCCTGATGGTGTCTGAGCAGCAGCCACATTAATGTGATCGGTCACCCAGAAATCCATAGACACACCAAATGGATCCTTCCATTTCACTTTGAGACAAGGACCCACTAGGTGCTATATCTCTCTGCACTTAGCCTCAGCCTGGAAGCCAAGGTTGTGATAGGACAGGGAAGGTCGTTAGATGAAAGTTTAGATCTCCCCAAGAAGAAGCCTACTTTTGTACTGGACCTTTAAACCTGAATCTCCTCCAGGATTAGTGGAGTGGTGAGGGAGAGTTCCCCCCCCCCCCAGGCCATCATACTGGAAACAGTGTGAATGACTGCCCTTGTTTTCCAAGAGGTCTCAAAACTCTGCTTTCAAAGCAAGGATAAGACTAAAGAGTAAACTAGCATGACGGTCCAACCCGTGTTTAGGAATTTAAATACATCCACCCCACTGCTCTTGGGGAGGTTTCAAGGAACTCTCCTCTCAGAGCTCTTTGTGATTGTCTCTGTGTTACTGAGACCAGTCCTGAAAATATGGCCAAATGCCATTCACCTCCATCCAGTTTGACTCATTCATCTTTGCAGCTTTGGAACAGGTTAATGTGCTATAGCTCTCACGCATCTTGCTCCTGCGTCATCTGTGCTAACCCCCTCTCCTCCCTACACAGGACAGCTGGCTTTGTTCTGACTCACAGGAAGCAAGTCACAGGGTCTTGAAGTGATTTCAGAGAGCTTTTCGGTAGGGGAGAGAAGGCTGCATCAATTCTCCATGAACGTGAACATACTTAATTTATGCACAGAGCTCTCTAGTTAAGTTAGCCTCAGTGACTGAGGATTTGAGTCATTACTCTACTATATGTGAGATGCTTCCAGCTATTATCTTTGGTGTGGCTGGAAATCCTTTGGAAGAAGTGAATGGAGCATTGGAGAAAGCTCATTACAAATAAAGTTATTTGCTAAATGCTGACTATTAAACTTAAATGTGAGCCTGTGCTGACCTAACACAAAGCAGTGCACAGGTACGAATGCCTTTATGGGAAGCTGCAGTTAGGGTGAAGAGGTGAACTGGGGGATGAGGGAGTAATCCTGACTCGCATAACACAGGGCAAAGAACCTCACCGTTATGGACCGGGGTATAGACAGTCTGGTCTAGTGGTCAGAGCAGGAGTCAGGTCTAGCAGTCAGAGCAGGCGGCCAGGCTGGGGAACGAAGCTGAGGGTCAGCACCAGAGTCAACTGCCGATTACCAGAGCCAGGGGCCAGAGCTTGTTCAGAAATCTCAATCAGGCACTTCACGTAACTCAGGAAGCAACCAACTCAGAGAAACGTCTCATGAAATTGTTAGATGCCAGTCCCTGCCTAGCACAGAAAGAGCAGGGTAGGTAAGAGTAATTAGCTCAGTAGCAGTTGGGAACAGAGGACAAGCAAGCCTGCCCAGTAACCCTTAGAGCACCGAGAAGTGTATGCTCAGCCTCAACTTTCAAGGCCTTAACCCTTCCTCGCACCTAGCTCCCTTACCCTTAAAAGCCCCCACCCCAATATCACCCCTATGCTGCCATTCTTCTCCCACTTTCTACTCCCTTCCCCACTGGTTTCACTGACACGTGATGCTGGCCAAATCACATACACACGCCCAGTACTGCCTTCCCACCTAATGGTCACAAGAACAGCTGGCAGCCGGGAGGCACATCACACAGGCAGAGGGTTTCCAACAGGAGAAAGGCGAGGCATGCTGGGAATCAACACAGGGAAGAGTTCTGCCCTGCCCCAGCTTCCCACTGCTAGAAATCCTTGCTGATCCCAACAGGCCTCTGCAAAACCCTTACGTGCAATCTATTGGCAGGTGTCATTTGCTGTAATTTGCTGCACCCCCAAACACCAACACCTCATGCAAATAGGTGGGAGGAAAGAAATGTACATGACATCACGCTCAATCCTTCATGCCTGGGTAATGCACAGTCTAGTGCTAGAGTGTCATTAAATGCAAACCCAGAATGCTCAGGCAGGCCTAGGCAAGCTGGTTGTAGTAATGCAGCCACGCAGTGTTTGTGAGGGAGAGTGTTTGCTAGAGCTATTCAGAAAATACCAATATTTCCTCATAGGTTTTTCATCGCAAACTGTCAAGAGTCAAAATATTTTTCTTGGCCAAACTGTTCTGAAAAAAAAAAATCAATCAGATTCAGAACCATCCAAAGGAAAAGGTTCAACATTTTCTAAACAAAAACATTCTGAGTGGATTCCTGCTCCCTCCATCTAAAACTTGGAAATTTTCATTGAACGTATTTTCTTGCAAGAAAAAAAAATAAGGGAGTGGGGGAGGGAGTTCAGCTGTAGTTCACCTGAAAAGCCTTTTTGGTCAGACACATTCAGCCAGCTCTATTGTTCACGAAGATTCAGTTGTAACTAACAACCTGAATGAGAGGGAGGGGCAAGGAACAGGGAAATAGGGAGAAAAAAAAACACAGAACAGGTCAAAGAACAGGGCATAGCCACAAAGGCTTGTCTGTTCAGGAGAAGGTATGTGTATGTGCTATGGGAACGCGGCGTGTGCACCTGTAGGAGAGCTGCTGTGTGTACAGTGTTCATGGTGTGAATTTATGCTAGATCAGTGTCTGTGCGCATGTGTGTTGTGGGGAGAAAAGGTGCACGAGCCTGGAGAAGGTGTGAATGGGTGTATTTATGATGTACAGGCAGGCTAGTGTGCTTTATGTAGTGTATCATACATATGGTGCAAGGGCAGCTGTATACAGGATGGAAGTGTGCCTGCGAGATGCATGTGTGCATATTGGGCAATGGAAAGGTGTGTTTTGCCTGTATGGAGGGAGATGCAGACACAGTGAACGCGTGCATACATGGGGAAGTGCCAGGGGGAGTGTGTGTTGGTCCATGCGTGCATGTTGGGGAGAGTGCACGGGCCCACAGCAGTATGGGGACAAGGGCATGAGGTTGTGCATGTAAATGTGAGTGGTACGTGCATATGTATGTGTTTGAGACGTACACATGAGTGCATGAATTAAGTAAAGAAACAAGGGAGGTTCAAGTATGTGGGAAGTGTATTGTGTGACAGTTGTACGTATGTGTATGTTGAGGGGCTGCCTATATGCTATGAATGGCACTATTGGTAGTGGCCAAACCCCCACAATTTCAGAGTCTGAATTAGATTTGAATAATGTACGTCTATCCTGCACTACGTGAGCTTCCTGTGCCTGCTAATTTAGCTTTGAAAGCTCATGTGCTACAGCCTCTTCCCCAGCATTTTAGCTCTTTCAGGTCTAGTCCTGGCCAGAACTCAGTAGAAAACACAAGCTTTTCCAACGGTGTCATCAGTTCTGTTTGAACGCAAGTCTAGGAAGCCTGAGGTGGTGCCTGGCAGAGGCGGCCAAAACCAGGGCTGCTGGTGGGTTGAAAACACTGGCCAGCTGGAGTTGTGCTTTTGTGAAACCAGAAGCTGTTTGAATCCAGATCCCGTTTTATTCAAATTGCAGGCAGCATTTCAGCTAAATGGTTTTTGTTTTGGGCCGTATCTAGTTGTGCTCACAATTGCCACCATGCATGGTGTGTTTCAGCTGTATAGGTGCCCATGTATCTACAGGGTGTTTTTATACCAGGTGTATATTTGTACATGAAGTGTTAGTCCATGCAGGTATAAGTGCACTTGTGTTTAGACAGTATGTGTGTGTGTCTCCCAGTTAGGGTGACCAGACATCCCTATTTTATAGGGACAGTCCCAATATTTGGGGCTTTTTCTTCTATAGGCACCTATTACCTCCCACCCCCGTCCCGATTTTTCACACTTGCTGTCTGGTCACCCTACTCCCAGTTGTGCACGTGGGATAGAAGTCAGTGGAGGGGACAGGGAGAGATGCATGTTTGATGGAAGTAGTTGAGAGAGTATAAAACAGGGATTTGTAGCGGCACAGTAAGTACATGTCAGTATTTTCCTTTACAAAAGTGTCAAAGCAGGACATTCCCAGGCTAGATAGAAACTGCTCAGAATTTGACTCCAGGCTGCTCAATAGCCCATAGTAACTGTTTTCAGAAAGAACAGGTGTTACACGCCCTCTTCTGGCCTCATGGCTGCACCGCATCTGGGAGAAAGCCTCCCAGCCCACATCCATGAGCCCCTCCCAGCCCCATGAGATAGACTCATGGTAGCAGGGCTTGTGCTGGGGCAGTGGTTCTCAACCAGGGGTACACGTATCTCTGGGGGTACTCAGAGGTCTTCCGGGGATACATCAACTCATCTAGATATTTGCCTAGTTTTACAACAAAGCTACATAAAAAGCACTAGCAAAGTCCGTACAAACTTGTTTATACTGCTCTATATACAGGACATTGAAATGCAAGTACAATATTTATATTCCAATTGAGTTATTTTATAAATCTATGGTAAAAATGAGAAAGTGAGCAATTTTTCCGTAATAGTTGCTGTGGCACTCTTGTATTTTGATGTCTGATTTTGTAAACAAGTCGTTTTTAAGTGAGGTGAAACTTGGGGGTAGGCAAGACAAATCAGCCTCCTGAAAGGAGTACAGTGGTCTGGAAAGGTTGAGGGACACTGTTCTAGGGCACTAAAAATTGCTGTAGAGACTTAGGATCTTGGGCTAGTTCTCAGACTCTGAAGCCTGGGGGTGGGAGGAGCCCAAGCACCAGCCTGAGCCACATCAACGCACTGTCTACACAGCTATTTATAGTGCACTAGCTTGAGGGCCTGTGGACCTGGGCTGAGAGGCTTGCTTCCAGATCCAGTGTAGACACAGGCAAGGGGGTTTAATCATCAGGCTGCTATAAACTCCACAAGAGCAGCTATGAAAAGGGAACACCACACGTTGCCTTCTGCCCATAAACAGGCCTGGGATGACAGGGATGCTGCCACTCATTATACAGCTCTATAAGGAACTCCAGTCCCCATTGCCTGCAACGCTGTCACCTCACTATTTCTTCTTGGCTCTGTGCCAGCCAAGCTGCTGGGCTTTTTTAGCCTCACTGTCCAGGTTTCCACTGCATCACGGTACTTGGAGCATAACCAAAAGCTCTCCCCAAGGCATCTGGGCTGTAGACTTCCCTGTGCACAATTGGGCCACATATTGTGTGTGGGAGCATTCAGTACAGACGATTTCATTCTGGCTAAGCTCGTCCTCTGATGGGTGTTGACTGAGTCCATTCTTGGAGCGCTGCTTTGTGAGCATCCTAGAGTGACCAGATGTCCCGATTTTATAGGGACAGTCCCGAGTTTGGGGGCTTTTTCTTATATAGGCTCCTATTATCCCCCACCCCGATTTTTCACACTTGCTGTCTGGTCACCCTAGAGCATCCTTGTGTTTGAGAGGAAGAGACTAGCACTGCTGCTTTGTCTGCGTCAAGTCTGGGCCACTCGCCTGCTCATGGTGCACCTTCCATATGTGCTGCAGAAAAGGATGCATGAGTATGTTTGATGGAAGTAGATCAGGGCATGTAAAACAGGGGGTTGTGGCGGCAGAGTAAGTACATGTCTGTATTTTCCATATGTGCACCTTCTATATGTGCACAGCAAGAGCTATTAGTTCCCAATGAGATCAGTTTCCTGTACCCTTAAGATGGATTATAGCCACTGGTAGCCAATGCCTCTTAAGAACATGAGTAGAAGCTCAAAATCTAGTTAAACAGGTCCAGAACAAGTCCCCCCCCCCCATCACATGGAGACTGCCTTTATGTGCGTGAGCATGGCTGCATAGGTTTCCCAACATGCATGTAAGCTTGAGAAATACTTCAGTTACCCTATGGAGGAGATTGCAGCCTTGCCAAGGACCAGTTTTGTGCTGTGCTCTTCAAGCACTCTTTGGATGTACATCTTAAAGAGTGGGCCAGCTTCTCCTCCATGCTGGTGTAGCCCCATTGACTCCCTTGCAGTTGCATTGGTCTTAATTGAGCAGGGAATTTAGCCATTAACTTAATGGTAGCACCTGTTAGCTGTAAGAGGGGTCTTCTATGGACTCACCATTAGTCAGCGGCAGATTCAGAGTTATAGGGGCCCTGTGCTCAGCTTCATTTTGGGGGCCCCTCCTTGGGACCCAGCCAAGAAAAAGAACATTCTCGCTTATCTCCCCCTCCCCACCCCCCTTTTTCCATTCTTTTTTTCATCCTCCTCCTAGAAGTAATAGGAAGTACATGAAAATAAAGTGAGGTACCTTGATTGTTTTTGTAGTCTAACTTATTTTTCCCACAGACCACTTGAAAAAATCGCTGAGGGTCTCGGCGGATCACTTAATGATTTCCAAATATTGTTTGTACCATTAGCTAACTATTGCAAAGCACTTTGGATAAGAGCACTTTATAAAAAAAATGTAAAAAAAAACGTTGGAGTGCAGAGTCTGACCAGGATTTAGGGTGCAGGAGGGGGCTCAGGGCTGGGGTAGGGGTATGGAGCACTTACTTGAGGCAGCTCCCGTTTGGTGCGAGGGGTGCAAGTGAGGATGTGTGTGGGGGGTGTAGGAGTCAGGGTGGGCAGGGGTGTGGGGGACAGGGTGTGTGTGAGGCGTTGCAGGAGTTGGGGGGGCAGGGGGCTGGAGGGTGTATGAGGGGGTACAGGAGTCAAGGCTGGGGCTGCAGGGTCTGGGAGGGAGTTAGGGTGCAGGAGCAGGCTGGGGGTTGGGGTGCAGGGTCTGATTAGGAGTTAGGATGCAGGAGGGGGCTCAGGGTTTGGGCTGGAGATTGGGGTGTGGAGTGCTTACCTGGGGCAGCTCCCATTTGGTGCAAAGGGTGCAGATGGGAATGTGGAGAGTGTGTGCAGGAGCTCCCATTTGCTGCTCAGGGTGGGGATGTGTGGGGGTGCAGGAGTCAGGGCTAGGGTCATGGGGATGCTCCGCCCTGCCCCCAATTCCACCCCCTTCCCCACCTCCTGCCCCGGAGCGCGCTGCGGCCCCGCTCCTCCAGTGCCCTGGACACCGGCAAACAGCTGTTCGGCGGCAGGGGCAGTGCTGGGAAAGAGCGGGAGAGGCGAGAACGCAGCACACTTGGGGGAGGAGGAGCTTGGCTGCCGGTGGGAGTGGAGCCTGCAGCAAGAGCCCCAGGAGCCAGCAGGACCAAGCTTCTACCCATTCAATTGCCCATCACTGTAAATGATTTCATGTACATGTTTCACTGTAAATCTGTCTCTGCCATTAGTGAGTATTAGAAGGCTGCTGGGAACCATCGATAGCTCCTGCTGACTCATTGCCGTAGCAAGGGTGTAGTTATAGCCAGGATGGTGGTGGGCGTGGCTCTCTGGACAGAGAAGATCTTGTCTGAACAGTCCCCGGGGAGAAATCCCAGGTACATTCAAGCTTGGGGAGCAGGCTCAAGCTGGAATTTATGTTCCAATGCCATGGCCCCTAAACTTTTTCAGTCGCACCCCCCAGAAGCCAGAGCAGGACGGGGGAGGAGGAGCTGTGCTTGGGGCAGGACAGGGGAGCTGCTGGTACCCCTCACTGAAGCCATCCCCGAGTGCTCCTCCAGGCTCCAGCCGCAGCTGCTTCTCTTCCCGTCCCCCAGTGGCGGAGGCCATTTATTGCGGGTAACTTGACCTTCAGTGTCTGCTCAGCAGTGCTGAGCAGACACTGCCATGTCCCCTTTCCGACCGGACTTCCTGGTTTAAAAAAAAAAAGGGGGGGGCACCTGGCAACCCCGGGGCCAGGAACCATGGCTAGGAGCCAGGATCAGAGCCGGGGCTGGAGCCAGAGCAGAACTGTGGACAGAGCAGAACTGGGGGGCGCTCCCTCCCCACCCCCTTGGGGGGGCTGGCCCCAGCTACACCCCCCCAACATTCCTCTATGCCCCCCGGGAGGCATGCCCCACAATTTGGGGACCACTGTTCTAAAGTTTTTCATTTCTCATTATGTTAACCAAACTCCTGTGTTTAGAAGCCACACCGTATGAGGTTGAGGTTTAGAACAAGGTGTGAAAGCCACCAGCTCACAGTGAGCTGTGTGAAGTGGGCTCTCTCCAGTTCCTAATGGCTATCCACATCTCACATACTTCTCCCCCAGATGGCAGTAATTGGTTCCTTTGTTAATAGCCTCAGCAGACAGGGCAAGGAATGAATAGGCCATGAACACTGAGCCCTGGTCTACACGACAGCGTTAGGTCGATTCAAGGCAGCTTACAGACTTTTGTCATTCAGGGTGGTTTAATTATGCCAACAGGAGAGCTCTGCCATCAGCACAGAGCGGCTACATGGGAGACCTTACAGTGGTCAGCTGTGCCTCTGTAAGGTCTGTAGTGTAGACATAGCCTAAGTGTCTACACTAAAATTTCACTCCCACTGATATAACTCACCCGCTATACCCACTTAACTCCATCTCCATGAGAGCCATAGAGTCAAGGTTAGTTGCGTAGTTAGATCGTCACAGTGGACACTGTCACTTGCATCGACTATTATTGTCTTTCACAAGCGATCCCACAATACCCCACACTGACAGTTCAATTGGTGCAAGCGCTCCTGGTGAGAATGTGCACCGCCGACACAAGGAGCAAAGCATAGACATGCACAATCAAAGTATTTATTGCAGTGGCTGTATGCCAACCCAAGGTAGATCAATTTAACTTTGCAATGTAGACATGCCCTAAGCTACCCTCTCACCACTAGCTCTTTTCCCTGAGTGAAGATTAGGTACTTTGGCCGGTGGCTGTGGGTGTGAATATTTACTACCTGGGCTCTGCTTAACCACACAACACGTAGAGGTCTTCTGCCTGAGATATTTCAAAAGCATATAGGAGATCCAAGATGCCTAATTGCCCTTAGCATTTAAAGGGAATTTGGTAGCCCTGTCTCAAGTGGCTTTGACAATATCAGCCTGTGTCAAGAGCAGTCACTGCAGCACCTTTTGTGCTCAGTTTACTTAAAGCTAAATATTTAACTAAGCCAGACGCAGACTTCCCCATAAGTACACAGACCCACTGTCTCTGCCCGAAATGGATGAGCTGCCCAGTATACACCATCATCCAGGAGGGTGTGTGTGAGAGATGGAAAAACACATTAATTGAGCCCACCATCCAGGAGTGAGTTTTTAGGCTCTCCCTGCCTGAACACATCCACACTATCCAGCAAGCTAAATCTAACTGCATTGATGAGCGGGAGGTTTTGGCAGCTGGGGCTAAGGCACCCAGAGAAGCATAGGAGGCCACCTTGGATTTGGCAACCAGGAGGCAGTTGAGACTCTTGAGGGTACGTGTCTCCACTTTGGCACCAGCTTTTGGGTAGGGACTTTAAATTTAGGAAGCAGAGAAGGGGACAAGGAGGGATTTTGAATTCCCCGTTTCCTGCCTCAGCTTTAACAGGAGTCTAACACAGAAGTGCTGTTAAGAAACTTGAGTTTCTTACCTGTCTCCACTCACTTGATCTAGGTCAGGGTGACAAATTACAAAACCCCATCACATGAAAGGGCTGCATCCACTATCTATTGGCTAATGTTTCATCCACAATCCTTGACAGCAACTTGCTGCACCTAACACGGGATAAGCATATTAGCTCAACATTTTTGCTCAAATAACCGGCAGTGAAATAGTTAATTTTGGCACATTGGGTGTTATGCTCCAGAGTTAACATCCTACTGAGATGATGCCGTTTTCCCTTCTCAGAGCTATTGAGTTTAGGCTCTCTGCAGACATCACTGTTTCTGTTATTTCATTCAGGGTTTAAAGGTTCTTGTCCAAATTGTAAGAGTCTAGAAACCAGTTCTTTTTTTAAAGGTAAGCTTAGATTCTGGAGCAAGCTTTCAAAAAGCAATTGCATTGCTGGGATACTTGCTCTGTACACAAAGCCTTGGCTAGGAGGCATTCTTCACTGCTTTGTCCGTTCTAATTGTGAGCATTCTAGGGCAGTGGTTCTCAAATTAGGACCGCCGCTTGTTCAGGGAAAGCCCCTGGTGGGCCGGGCCAGTTTGTTTACCTGACACGTTCGCAGGTTCGGCCGATCGCAGCTCCCAGTGGCCGCGGTTCGCTGCTCCAGGCCAATGGGGGCAGCGGGAACCGACAGTCAGCACATTTCCCTGAACAAGCGGCGGCCCTAGTTTGAGAACCACTGTTCTAGGGGATGAGGACCTAGTGGATCACATTGTCAAGGAGTATCCCATTTCTAATCCCATCACTCCTAGGGTAGTAGAGGGTGGAAAATAAGAAACTTTTTCTCCCTCCTGTTATAATCTGCCTGATCCACACACCCACCCAGCATACAGATTTCTTTGGGTGCCTCACACAGGGTTTCTCCCTGTCAGCTGTAGAACAATGATTATTTCAGTTTGAAAGACCTTCAGCCTGTGTCCAGCATCCACTGCTGCCTCCCCAAGAGTGGCTGGCGCCATAGGCTGGCATAGGTGCAGGAACTAGGGATGTGGGGGGGAGGAGGCGCCGCCAGCCCTGCACCCCCAGCCCCACACTCCTAGCTCTGGGATGGGGTGGAGTGGACTGGACAGGAGTAAGGGGTCTGACTTACAGCACCCCCACTATTAAAAATGTTCCAGCGCCACTGTAGGCTGGCCTGGCTACAGGGTGGAATGAGCCTTCTTCATAGAACCAAGAACAAAAGGAGAAAGTTAAGTGAGGGTCTGTGACCCTGGGGGACAACTGGCAGAGGGCACAAGGGGGTGCACAGGGTTTTACAGGGATGCCCTGGGTCTGGTATCTACATAATAGTTCTCCAGAGTGGCGTGTGAGGTCTCCACCAAGAACCAGTAGACCACTGGTCATCGTAATCATTGCAAGAGGGTTCTATGGGATATAGTTTAAGAGATATGCATAGTGGAAAATATTAGGTTCCAAAATTATTGATGTAAATCTTGTCACTTGAGGCAAGGCGAGCCTCAGGGCTAAGTCAATCAGCATGCAGAACAATGGGCATCCATGGATACAGGCTATGTTTGCTGTCTGGGCCAGGTGCAGGCCTAAGGATAATTTACAAAGACAAAAAAACCCCAAGATACCCCAGGAGGTCCCCTAGCCAGAACTGAAACTATAGTCTGTACCTGCATTAAAAGGGGTGGGAGGTAAAAAGGAGGGGCCAAGATTTTATCCTTCACTGAGGAGGCCGGTCGGCCATGTGTCACATCTCATGAAAGAGGAATCACAGACAGCCTGGCCATAAAGCTCTGCTGAGCAATCCTCTACGACAGTGGTGCACCAACGTTTCCAGTCATGCCACGCCCATTGCTTGTAATCAAACTGTTTTTCACACCGGAAACACAGATGAGCCTGTTCATTCATTCAGGTTAGTGGTAGAGGGTCTGACTCACTCCAGAGGTCCTGGGCTCTCAACTATTATTATACATGTTGCCGGTTTATGCCTTAAATATCAGTTATTAAATGAGTTTTAAAATTAATTAGTATAAAAAATAATTTTTAAAGGCATAGTAGTCCCACTGTAGGTATGAAACTTACCAATTGTTGACAATAAGCCAGTCTGTGCTTTTATTTGGATGTTTGGTTTTTTTAAAGTGCAAAAGGCTGAAGTGTCTTTGCAGCTTGCCCCCGAGAACCTCTTATGCACACACACACACACACCCCGGGGGGGGGGCACACTGCCAGTTTGCACACCACTGCTCTACAAGGGGGGAGGGATAGCTCAGTGGTTCGAGCATTGGCCTGCTAAACCCAAGATTGTGAGTTCAATCCTTGAGGGGGCCATTTAGGGATCTGGGGCAAACATCAGTACTTGGTCCTGCTAGTGAAGGCAGGGGGCTGGACTCAATGACCTTTCAGGGTCTCTTCCAGTTCTATGAGATAGGTATATCTCCTTATATTATATTAAGACATGAGTGAATCCTGTTAATGAAGTCCAAGCTCCAAAATTTATGCTATGATTTTATGATATGTAACCATTTGTTTCCATTACTTCTACTTGCTTGAATCTCTACGCTTTGTCAGATAAACTTATACTTGATTTCACTAAAAACATCTCTAAGTGCTGTGTGTAAAGTGGAGCGGTGACCTGAGGGGGAACTGGTAAGCTGGAGTGTACTGCTTCTTTGGAAGAAGCAAATCTGTGAATACTGAGAGTGTCCAGTGGACCAGGAGGTGGGCACGCCAGGGAGATGCTGGGAGGACTTGGGCTTGGAGTGTGCCTACTGCGAACCTGTAGAGTGACAGCGGGGTCTGTTCAGGCTGAGAGGGGAGTGATTGTGGTTGCTCATGCCCGGTGGAGTTGGGGAGCTGATCCCCGGGCTGGCAGGCACAGACAAGGCTTCCTCACGCTAAGGGCTGGTGGTAGCGAGGTGCCTCACAGCCCAGGATGCCCCGGGAAGTGTCACAGAGTCCTTTAAGGATCAGAGATTTGCTCTTAAACCACAGACAAAGGTCAGCCTCTGATCCAGGCCCTCGACATCTACACAATAAAGGCCAGTGGAATAAAGAGTTCAAAGTTTAAGCAAGCCAATTAATCTCCCAAGTCAGAGAATCTCAGCAGCCTTAAACGGTACAAATAGTTACGTCAAAACGTTGCATTTAATCAGTTCATTCTACCTGGCAGGGTTTGTTTCATAGTCTGTTTCCCCTGCAGGAGACAATGGCATTAGTGCCTAAAGAGGAACGCTTTCCGACACTCCCTGTGCTACTTTAGGGTTGAGAGGCAGCATATGTAGTGGTCAGAGGTAGGGACTGGATTTCAGGACTTCTGGGTTCTATTCTAACTTGCCATGCAACCTTGGACAAAAATCACAACGTCTCTTTCTCCATCTGTAAGATGGGGACAACAATACTGACCTACCCTAAAAGGGAGGTGGAGAGGATTAATTAATGGGGGTTTGCAAAGTGCTGTGCAAGAGCAAAGTAGTAGCAGTATCATAACTGCCACAGGAGTTCAGATACCCGAACCCAGATTCTGGCAGGTGAGTGAAAAAAACTGATGGTCAAATATTATGTTTTAAAATGCTGGGTCCAGTATTCTAAAGTCGCTTCTAGCTTTGTATCTATACATTTTTACACCTGCAAAACCTGAATTTGAGCAATTATAGAACTACATTATGCCTGCAAATCATGTAGGTTAGTTATCTGCTACCTTACTTGTGTGTTCATTTCCTTTTTTGTGCGCGTGCAAAAATTGCTTTTGCAGACAAAAAAAAATGTAGGGTCTCAGAACTGCATTTGCTAGTTAACCTGATTGGGCCAATTTGTAAATTTAGCTCATAACATACAAGTCTTAAATAATTTATAAAGTGGTTTTTACAATAGCTTTTCCATCCCCTCTCCTAAGAAAGGGCTCATCATTCAGGGGTCCTTGAATGCTTACAGCTCTTATCAGTTTATAAATAAATCTGAGGGAATAGAAACAGATGAGAAAAACAAAAATCCTGCAATGTACTAGTTATGAATGAAAAGGGACATCTCTTGCATTTGCTTTGTTCCACTAGATGGCAGCATGAACATTCTTTTGCACCAGTGAATGAGCAGCAGGAAGGTGAAACATGATGTGATTGGAGCGCAAGTCCCGAATGAATGACAGTGAGCTCAGAACTATGCCATACCATCATGTAGAAAATGCAGTTGTTGTCAGCAAGGTCTTGGCACTGTTAAATGAACTATTCTGGCCAAACTGTTACTATGGCAGACCCCATAAGTAGTCCAGAGCATGGCAGTACCAAATGGCTCTCAGACTAAGTGTCTCTGGGCAGAGACCATACTGGGCCTCGAACCCTGCTAACAGTGGCTGTAGAGAGACTGGTTCAGATTACAATCAGAGCCTAGTGAGGCCTCAAAAGCTCACCCAGGCAGATGGGTAATCAGTGATCAGCTAAGGCACTGAACAGCACCAGGCAGGACAGGTGCTTGTTAATTGTGTTCCAGTCTTAATTCTTGGTTCCTTCTGCAGCTCACCACTGCTGTACACAAAAGCATGGTAGCAGCTTTCTAGAAGACAGTGAGTAGAGCCAGCCTTAGAGGTTAGCAACCAAGCTACAAAAAACTAAGGGCTATTTCTATAGGCAAGTGTCTTCAATGGGGACTGTTATAAGGGCGAGCAGTACATTATGGCTTCCGCTCTAGGGGATGTTTGACCAAAGAGCAGCCCTGAAGGTGGCTGCTGACTAGTATCAAGTCTTATTGTGACTGCCAGCAGATTATCAGGCACTAGAGCAAAGATATCCCGTTAGCCAGATCCTAGTTGTGGCACAGCCATCAACTACTAATCTGTAAACTAAGTCTCCTTCCAGGGCACACTGGCATTGGAATGGCATAGCTTTCTATTGCCCTTCATATAACCACATACCTAGCAGCAGGGAATGAGAAGCTTTGAGGTGAGAGAATGCAGAACCATCAGCAAGGAGCTCTGGGCAAGGAGAAGGCATTGAAGCAGACCTCATTATGGATGTCTAAGTCCCATCCAGTCCATGTCCATCATTCAGCCAATACAGGATTTTTGTCTATAGTGCATTCTCCAGTGCTCTGCTCAGCCGAGTTTTTAGAGTCCCAAGTGAAGGGGTCACTTCCAGTTCTATCAATTGCATCCCAGCCCTCTTGTTTATACCAAACCGCCTTGTGCCAGTCAACAATCCCCCTCTCGCGTTTACACCCTTACTCTTGTCCTCCCTTAGTTCCTTCTTACCCAAGCTAGACCTATGTAGATCTGTAAATGGTTCCTCTTGATCAATTCATTGAGAAGATTCCTAGTTTTTTTAGGACAAACAAGTCTTACAACTATTTCACATCTAAATGTATGTCAGGGTCAGTATGGACAGCTGCAATGCTCCTCAGTCACACTAATGTGAGCAGTCAGAGCAGTCATATGAAGCTAAAACTAGAATATCGGGGGGCAAAAGCAGCCCTATCATTCCTGTCTGCTCACTTCTGGCAGAGAGACTCGGGGAGAGAGGAGATGTGCTGGAAATTCTCTTATTCTCTATTTTAAAGAGACAAACATCCTTTCTGTGCTAGTCGGTTAATGCACCCTCCAGTCCTTTGTTATTCTTTTCTGAATTGACTCTTGTCCTCTTTCTGGAAATGAGGTTTCCAAAATTAAACAATGATTCCTAATGGGTTCTCGCCATAGCAACAGAGCAGGATAACCATCTCCCTACTTTGATGTGCTCTCTCAGCATACACAGCCCAAAAAAACCCTACATTTGTTTTTCCCCCACACCTGCAAGTGGCTTTTTTTAAGTCCAAGATTAATAGAGTCAGCAGCTCCCTCTTCCAGCTTTCCATCTCTCCCCATCTTTGGCCATCAAGCCCCATACATTTCTTTCCACATAAACCTATATCAAGGCAAGCTTTAACAAATACATCTCCATGACATTTTTTTGATCCTATCCCATACCTGCCTGACCTTCTTCTCAGAGATTCTCTTCTCACACATACATCCAACACCCTCTCTCCTCTGTAATGATATGTTCACTTGAAATATATTATCCAGCCACTCCCTGTCTGTGTGCAGCATGAAGTTCCAGGCAAGATGCAGTGTCTGGTAACCAGAGACACAAAGCTGGAACTTGAGCTGTGTGGAAACCTGTATTTTTACTTTTTACCATTGTGCTTGCATAATAAATGTCTGCTGTTAAATAAGGGATGGGGGTGTCATGACATGTGAAATCACCTCAAACATGAGGTATCTGGATTCCACTCAACATGCATCTGATGGTTGCCTCTTAAAGACCCCTTCACTCCCATCCTCCATGCAAAATCTGTTTCCCTCCTTGAGCCTTTAATTTTTTTTTTTTTTACTTTGTCCTATTAATTCCTCCACTTTTGGAGGTAGCTTTCACATTGAGCTCTTCCCCTTTCAAAAGGAAAGAAAACTGAATTACTGTAAACTCAGCAAAAAGGGAGTTAATAAAAATAACTTCCCCATAGAGTTAGGAATCAGCTCTTCTGTCTGTCTGTCACATGCCATTGCCTGGTCATCCAACTTCTCCCTCAGAGATAACAGTACTGAGCACTAGTATCTCCAGTGGGACCTACACGGTTACCCTAATAACAATGCTGAGCATTGCTGTCATGCTAACATCCCCGATAGTGGATACACCTTGTTTAGTAATGAGCCACATGAGGAAGCTTCATCAGTAAAAGACGCAGGATGGCACAGAATACAGCAACAATAGGAAGCATAGACACCAGGTTAGTCAGATACCTAACAGGGAAATGCTCATCCATATGAAAAAATATCCCAGCCACTCCCCTCCCACCTGTTAGTTCTTAATCACTGTGCCCATTACTAGTAGTATTGAAATAGCGCCTAGAGCTTTCAGCATCCTAAGAGACAATTCCTACACTGAAGAGCTTCACAGCTAAACAGAAGGGTTAGAGGGAGGAAAAAAGAACCACAGGTGGTGAAGGGACTTAGAGCACGGCACAGAACTCAGGTCTCTAGACCCACAGTCTATTGCTCCATCTACTAGGCCATAGCATGGCAGAGCTAAGATTTCACCCAGTACAGAGTGCAGTAGTCTAGCTTTCCTGAGATCTAAAGCTAGCTCCCGAACGAGAGCGAACTGGCTGAAGTTCAATCCAGAGTCAATGCTGGTGAGTTGGATGGACACATGAAGATGTCAATAACTGACATCTTTCTTAAGGAGTTCATTCATGTTAGTGTAGTTTGTAGTATAGACATCCTTCTAGTTTCTCTTTGGAAAACTCAGCTGCACTTTTAAGTAGCTATCTGCTTAGTAAATAGCAATACCTCTCACATGGAGCATGTGGCTGCTTCATGGACAGAACTGCGCAGACTTCATGACTACCCTGTAGACTGTCATGGCTTCATGTTTGTTTATTGTAAATCCAGTGCATTGAGTCAAGTCATGTATAGTTTGGCTTTAAAGGCTTCCTTTCTCCTGAAACTTGCTATCAGGAGACCAGCTAGGACAATCTTCCTGACAATCCTGCAAGCACACCCCTGCTTCCCTCTCACTAACAGAGGCACCAGCCCTCTTGATTAACAAATACCTTGGGTGCTTCTTTTAGTTGAAGGCTCTTAACAGAGCAGACTAAATCATAAGACCCACCTTGGCTGTCAGGCACACACCTTCTTTTACAGACTAACAACAGTAATGTTAGCTATGTCATCTGATAGCAGATACCCTCCCTTTCCATACTGGAGCTAGCTGCTAGTGCTGCTCAGCGGCCTAGATCATGCCTAGTAATTGGCAGGTTAACAAGGCACTCCTGCTAAACAAACTCTGTTGTTTAACCCCAGCTGCTCCTGGATTAAGGGAGACAGCTGTGATGGGGTTTGTTTCCCAGGTGGGGTATTGTTGATCCAGAAGGGTTCCTCCTCTGAATCCCAGAAAGTGAGTTCAGCCCATCCCTAGTATCCAGATATGAACTCTGGGGACTGGAGAAAGGGCATTGTACTGTTTGCAGGACCCTCCGCTTTGGAGTTCCTGTCCACCATTAGTCAGACAGGGCCCAATTTTATTATCTTTCCAGGCACATTGCAAGCCCTATCTGTCTCAAAGCTTTATGCTGCCACCCAACACCATAGTTTCTGAGGCCCAGATCCTCAAAGGGTTTAGGTGCCTGACTCATATTGACTTAAATGGGAGTTAGGTGCCTGCATGCCTTCCACTTATGAGCAATAGCAAAGGCACTAGTGGGTTTCACGGAGTCTCTGGCACTTCTCCCTTTGCAGGGTCAAAACTGTGTTTAGGGTAGGTTTTAGGGAGGGGCTTTTGGGGAGGAGTTGGGAAGGGATTCGGAATAGATGTGGGAGGTCATGTTGTCAGCATCACATATGGGGGAAAGGCTCTCTCAAAGTGGAAGGTTTTGTAATGATTCCTAAAGATGGTCAGGCTCTGGGTTCACCTGATCTCCCCTGTCAGTTTGTTCCATAGCTAGACCCCCTTGACTAAAAATGCTCTGTCCCCGGCTCTCACCTGTTTCGTTCAGGGCTTTGTGATCTGCATTGCCCCAGAGGAGTGCAGCTGTTAAGTGGTTCATACATTGAAATACAGCTGGGAACTGGTCCATTAGTTGCTTTGAAGATTAGTACCAAAGCCTTAAACTGGCATCAGAAACTGTCTGGGAGCCAGTGGAGAGACTTAAACACTGGCCTGGTGTGCTCACAGCAGCCTGAGCCATGGAGAAGACAAACAACTGCATTCTGTACCAGCTGGAGCCTGTGCATTTTCTCTGGGTTTTATTTGAGGGGTTGGTTGCAATAAGATCAGCCTGTTTTGTGGGAATTTTTACTGTATTCACTTTTTTGCCAGATTGTTTATTTTTATATTGGTGATGCTTTAAAACTGATGTAAGTTATCCAACTTATGGAAGTTATGTAACTCTGATATGCAATCAATTATACTACAGTTAGAGTATGTGCCTTTGCAGTTTGGTATCACTGCCAGCACCAACCTACTCATTGGCAAAGGAGAGAGTAGTGTCCAGAAGTTTTGCGGGTATAGAACCAAATCGAATCAGGTGACTAACCAAATCACACTTTGAGAACAATATAAACCTACATTTCATTATGCTCATCACTCCAGACTGCTGGGAAACAAAGACAGGAAGCAAGTCTATAGGAGAACACGCAGGTGTTGTAGTGCATCACTAGCAACTTGTCATGTGGTTGATTGGTTGGCAAGTGCCCGCCAGGTGTTGACATGTGCTAGTTTCCATGGGAAGGCCAGAAGCAGTTGTATCACATGTTATGATCTTTAGTAGCAGTGCAGAATGTGAACAGATGTCTTTTAGTTCAAGTTCCATATTTTCTTTTCAGAATAGTATTTCATTCAAAAGCCTCCCTAAATCACTAAAGGGCTTGAGAGCCCCAAATACTTGGGATCTTGGTGGACTGGGCCCACTGTGCACCTTATTCCTGTTCTATTTGTGTTCTACCAAGAAAGTTTGGGAGAAGAAAAGCACCATCCACTCCAGTAGGATTCAGCATCTCAATCTTTGCCCCAGTTACTAGAGTCTTCTCCATAGTATCCATCCTATCCACTGACAAGGCCCACAGCTCTCACTGGGCATTCTCGCTGAACTGGCCAGTCCAAATCCCAAACTTCTGTCACTTGTGGGGGCTGTTCAGATCAATCCTGGTCCCAAGTGCCTCTTGAAGCATCTTTCAGCCTGCGTCTGCTTTTTGGGAATACAGGACCATAGTCTATTTCAGATTAGACTATTTTAAAGCCAGCTAGGCTGGTACCCTGGCTCTGGCAGTGGTCTATGCCTGGTGCTTCCAGAGAAAGTTTAAAAAATCCCATAATGCACCTAGTAGTTGTACAATGTTGTACATAGAGCGGGAGGGGGGAATTTCCTCCCTTGTCTTTCACATGTTCATCATTGGGTATTCCTTTCTGTCTGTAGTTACCGATCAGAGAGGGATAAGACAGAGAGTTCAGATCCATATCCAAATTTTTCTTAATTTTAGGGTGCTCTTGAGGATCCAGGCTTCATCCCATTGTAGAGTTAGGGACTATCTGCAAAGCGTGGATCTAGATCTGAAAGTTCCCAAATTTCAGGAGTGTTTTCAAAGGGCTTTTGGCTCAGGCCCATCTCTACTCCATTTATTACATTACGGTCATCATGTTATCCAGCCCTCTACTTGCTCCCAACAATAGCAGTTGACTCTCTAATCTACTCCAGCCTTTTGGAGAAGACCAGAAAGTAAAAGCTAGACTTAGAAATGGGCAGCTCTGTGTTGGGGTGTCCACCCCATACAAGGCAGAGCAGGTTAAATTAGGATAATTAACCTGAATGAGAGAGAGAGCGTGCATGAGCGATGGCAGGGCATGCAGTGAGCAGCAGACTCCTGGGGCATTGGACTGAAGTAGAGCTAATCTTCAGTACCCTATCAGTCAGTGGGCCCTGTGACAAGCTCTGATATGAAAGCAGAAAACATCTCCCCTCTATTGTTCTGTAAGTCAAGAGGCGTGCGGAAAACAGAACCTACAAAAACTGCTGTGTGGAGGTTTTCTTATCTCTTCCTGCCATCTTGAACAATGCATTTCAGATAAAGGCGAGAAAGGCTGAGGCCTTAACAACAGCACCCAGAACCAGAGATGCAAAAGCACTGGAGGGGTGATGGGCTTGGTGCAGCTGATGAACGAGCAGGCAGAAACCTTGAGTTAACCACTTTCCTGACCCAGTTTCTCACTCCCCGGTCCCCTCTTTGCAACTTGTACCTCAAACGCAAACCGCTTGCTTATTAGTGATACATGTGACGGGGAAGTGAGAACTGGCCTGCAGTGCTGTGAGATGCTAAGAGCCTTTTCCCACACAGATCACACTTAATACTAATAAGGACTCAGTACTGGTTGATGAAAGAGAACTTGAAAGAAAAGAGAAGGGCTGAAACGGTAAGAGAGGTGGGCAGGACAGGGAGGTGCAGACATACAGCACAGGAAGGGGGAGAAAAGAAGAAACTAAGCAGAGGAGACACAAAGATCTTCCAAGACATAAGAGCAGATCCTCAGCTGATGTAATTCCTTGTAGCCATTTCTTTTCAGGGATGCAGACGCTAAAATGACTGTCTATTGTGGGTACTTATCTGGGTCCCATTACCACAATATCTGAGCACCTCATAATCTTTAAGGTATTTACCCTCACAGCACCAATATGAGGTAGGGCAGTGCTGTTATCAGTGCATGTTACACAGGAGGAACTGAGGTCTAGCGAGACTAAGGGACTTGCCCAGGGTCCCACAGGAAGTCTGTAGCAGAGCAGATAATTGAACCCAAATTCCACACAGCCCAGACTAGTGCTCTAATCACTGGCCCATTCTTCCTCTGTACAAAAATACACGTCCCTCCCCTCAGCTTCAGTACCCTTAGGTAAGGCTGACTGCGTCGTTGACGAGAGCTGATACTGTGGCATCTACGCTCAACAAAGGGATGGGGGTGGATTTTCTAAAGGACCTAGGTGGGCACTGTCAGTGGGACGTGTGCTTTGGAAATCCCCACCCATGGTCGGATTTGCTTGTGTAGGGCCCTGGGGACTGAGGCCCTGGTTTCAGTCCTGGTGTTCACTTAGGTGGAGGGAAGGGACGTCCCTACCCTAGAGGCATGATTAAAACAATGTTAGACAGAGTTTTATTTGAAAGGAAAGTTAAAATGGGAAGTGTAGCTCCAAACAGGACCATGGGGGGGTGGGGCTGTTCAGTGTCACTCTCTGACAGTCCTGCAGTCCCACTCTGGCAAGCAAGAGAGCGTGTGGGAACAGGAAAGGTGACCCAGGAATTACCCATGAGGGTAAATTTGCCTTCTTTTCAAACACTCTGCCTGGAGAATTCAGAGACCTCAAGAGGAATTGGGGGGGACTGGTCATGGGTACTTGGCCCAGCTATGGGGATCCCATGGGAACATTGAGGGTCATGCATACATAGTTTGGTGGACTACAGGGATTGGCTGCAACTGTAAAAGAAGAAATCCCATCTTGGCTGTTCCTGCTGGCCTGTATAGGTGGGCTGCACACAAGGGAAGCCTGGGAAGGTGGCCCTAAGGGGGAAAACAGGTTTCAGAACACAACACCAGTTACATTCTACCCCACAGATGCATTTGGTTGCTTGCCAATGTCCAGGTCTCCTTCCTTAGGTAATTGCTAAATACCCCCAGTACATGTCATAAGAAATCTCTCTGAACTTATGTCAACACTGCAGTCAGAAGTGGGACTGCACCATATGTAGATGTACTCACCTTAGCTTTGAACTAACTCACTCAACTAACGTCAGTGAAGCTGCAGTAGCACGGGCTATCCATTTACATACATACTCAGGGTCCTGTGTGGGCTTGTACAGCCTGTGCTGCCGTGGCTTCACTACAATGGTTAGCTAGCTGGGGTATGTCTACATGTGCTGCAGTCACACACCTCCGATTGCGGTGTAGACATGACCTAAGAGATGTAACAAATTGTTTAAGTGTGACCGTGATGAGAAAGTGACTCAGCATATGTGCTCCCTGCAGTCACACTGGCTGAGTTTACTGACCAAAACAAGAAACTCCACCCAGCCCTAGAGTCTATGCAGCTTGGGCGTTGAGATGGAGTACCCTCTGCCTCCCACAGCATCAGGAGAATCCCCAGTGTGATTCTCACTGCTGACTCTTTGCTAGTGCTGGTAGGGTCCAAAGCAGGTGGGGCACCACTTGGTGGTGTGGATGGCAGAGCAAGATTGCACTGCCGGCAGTTAGAAGTATCAGACCGGATTCCCCTCTCTGTAATACAAATTTTATGCCAGTGTGATTTCACTGAGGTCAATGGAGTTACAGTGGCATACGATTGGTGTCACTGAGTGGACAATCAGACCCATTCTTTTTTGACTTGTAAAGTGAGGTCATGGAATCCAGAACCACTAGATGGAAATACACCAGGTCACTTCACAGAGTCACTTGCCTGTCTATAGCCACAGTTTGACGGTTTTCAAGCTATTTGACAATTCAGTTCATGTGGCACAATGCATTTCAGCTGCAGATGCTGCGAGTGTGTGAGGTTCTTCAGCATCTGGCCCAAAGAGGTGTAGGTGGATGGGAACACCCACAACGAGACATGCAGCAGTTCCCCCTCTCAGTGACAAAGCCCAGCTTCCCTCTGGAAAGTGACTCTACTAGCCAGATTCCTCAATGATCCAATGTGAATTAGGTGACCCAGTTCACTGGCTCATCCATGGCAAGCATGGGGATACCTACAACCTCAACAAACAAATGACTCATTGATAGAGGAGCATGTCTTGTTGCCCCCTAAAGACACTGCAGCAAAAGCGGAACCAAGAAAGGCCCCAGGGACTTCCCAGATGCTAGGACTTTCTCATCTCTTTGTTATGGCTCAAAGCCAGCCAATAACTCAGATCTGAAATACCTTTGTGAGTATTGAAAGCTAAAATTCCTCAGGCATTTTGAGGGGTTCATTTCAAACTGTTCAGTTAATTTTTAAAACACAAGTAACACTCGATATAGAACTCAGGAATATTCAAATACCTAGGCAGTGAACAAAGAGAGATTTAAGATGGGTCCTGAAAGAACAATGTCCTGCCTGCTCTTCATAGATGTTACAGATGCCAAAACACTTTTTGCCCGGATCACCTTGACCAAAATTTCCCCTCCGCTATTGCCATGCAATGCCCTGTAGGCCAGTAGCTTTCTGTTCTCCAACCTAGAGGTGGCTGCATTTCAATGCAATCATATCTCTAGGACCAAATCCTGCACTCCTTGTTTAGCTCTTACTCGAGCATAAATCCCACTGGAGTCAACTGGAGTTTGGCCTAGTCCAGAAGCCTGAAGGCTGGAGCCCATAGTAAGTGTGAGGCTTTGGAATGAAAGGCACTAAGGCAGAAACCTGTTAAACTCTTCGAACATCTTCAGTGGATTACACCGAGGGACAAAGGATGAGCCCTTTATCCTCCCCTCCAGTGACTCCACTCTCTCCCTGTCCAGTGCATTGGGCCCTATACAGCCTTGCACCACAGCACCTTTGCAGGAGATGCATCAAACCCCTATGCTGGCACCAGCGTAGTGATGGATCTAGCCCCCCTGCTTCCCCCTTTGCCCCCATTTTTTAGTGCTCCGTGTTATGAAGCTGTATGGATTTTCCAGTCAGCGAGGAGTGTCAGGCCAGGGCTGCATCTTGCCCTATGCCTAGGAGACTTGATGTGCAGCAATTTACAGGAAACCTCTGGTGCGCATGCAGCCTGTGGTTCTGTGCTTCCTGCCAAGTGTGAGCTAGTTTGTAGTTCTCTGCCTTTGCCGCTGGTGACAGGCAGCACTCGGAGGCTGGGGTGAGAACAGAGGCCCCGTAGACTGCTGTTTTAGAAAAACCAACTGCATCACAACTTGCTAACTTAATTGGGAAACGTACTTCACCCAGAGGTTGAGCCCCAGCCCTCAGCAGCTCAGGAGAGGACACTGCAATCAAGCACAGATCTCCCATGTGGCAGCATGAAGAACTCACTGCTGGTAGGATAGTTGGCCAAACCCAACAGCACTCCTAGCCCCTGTACCAAGAGACCAGGGTATCAGACTCAGCTCTCCTGCACGACCGAGCACTGAGAGCCACTGGGGTGGTTTTGCTTGCACACTTAGCATCATGCAACCCAGGGAGCGAGAGAGTCAGATTGGACTTGAAGCAGGCTCTTCCTCATGGTCGAGCACAGCACTAACATTTTGTATACACAGGGCACTTCTATGGCACTCCCAGGTCCCATCTTCCCAGGCAGTAAGTATGTTAGTGGGGTCTCTCCCCATGGCAGTGGACAGCCTTCACCAGCCACTGGAGCCAACTCAAACCTCACCTTGCAATTACCTTGATTTTTTTGCAATCACCCTGAGAGAGAAGTGACAGGAGAGGGGAGATTGAGGGATAACATGCTCATAAAGCAAATGCTACAGCTACTTGTCATTTTGACCCCAAAATTGCACTAGGCATCAGGGATGGGCACAGAGGGTCCCCCCCTTCCCCAATCACTGGGGATGTAGGATGGGCACAGAATGAACCTTTCACCCACCTTGTGGCCCAGTTCTCCCCATTCAAGATCTCCCCCACTGACATCACGTGATAAATGGCGATCAAGGATGAATGCAACATGGACCTTTCATTTACTCTGGTGGACAGGAACGGGCATAGCTAAACCTCTTGAGCTCCAGGACAGGAACAGTATGCCCCCTCAGGACACAGGCTGGGCCCACAATGGGGAGCTGGGTTGGACACAGAGTACCCCCACGCTGTCCCTGCTGGCCGTGGATACCCAAGGGGGCATAGAGTTGAGCATGACAGTGTCATTCTGTGCTGTGGCCACTGGGGCTCACACATCTTCTTTTGCCGCCTATTGATAAGTATGTGAAATCCAGATAGCCAAACGCCAGGAGCAGCACAAGCTAAAGCCCCATCATCCACTCTCTAATCTTTATTTATGCAGTACTAGGCTGATATCTCATATACAAAATAGAGTACAAGCCATTTAAAAAAATAAACCTTAAATTAGTCAAACCATTAGCACACACTGCAGAAAGCTGGGCCTGGCATGAGTAATATTTCCATCCAGATGGACTAGCTTCTGAGGAAAAAGCAAAGTACAACAACTGGCCCCTTGGTGGGACATGCAGGGGCCTCCTTCCCCACATGTCTCTTCCCTGCACCTGGCAGGTCATAAATGAGCACATTTGTGGAGAGAAATAAGGATACACCTTTTAACGCCACAGAAATACATTGGAGACTCGGAGCCTGAAAGAACTACCATACATTCATCTACCTTACGTGGCACCAGTAGCAAGCTCCAGCCAGTGCTATTGAGAATGGCTCTCACGTCTCCGTCCCTGCCCCTTGCTCAGTGTGCTGTCATCAGCACCAGAGGAGCTGCTTTAACTAGCCAGACAATACAGTGAATAAAATAGAAACATGGGGCCTCTGCTGACCCAGCTGATCAACCTGCGAATCAGAGAAGTCATGAGACTCGCCAAAGGTGAGAGGCACGGACAGCTCGTGCCTCCTGATGCTGGGGGGCCATAATCTAAAGGGGAGGAAACATGACAGCCCCACATGTCTCCTCTGCCCAGCGACCCCCCGGCCCTGCGCCCAGCCTGCAGTCGCCATGCTCTCCCTTCCCCACCAGAGTTAGCTGGGGGTGGGTGGGCTCTGCCCTTCTCCTGCTGCACCTCCCCATGGCACATTTGGCCACTCTCCCTGGGGAGCGGGACAGAGCCACTTTGCGGGTCGCTGTTCTGTGTGGCAGGGCAGCTGCCGGAGAGAGAGCCCGGCTGGAGAGGTGACCGCGGCAGCAGCTCGCTCCCCGCCTGGGCCTGGCTACCGTGGACAGGGGCCGAGCAAGCCGGAAATGTGCCCTGGGCGGGGGGGCGGGGGAGAGGGGGAGGAAAGAGGGAACTCTGTCTCGCTTGGCCCCTGTCCCTGTCTGCTGGGCCCAGGTGGGGAATAGGCTGCCACCACCACCTCCCCAGCCAGGCTCTCTCTCTCCGGCAGTGGCTGTGCTGCACAGAGCAGTGACCCGGAGCAGTCGGTGTGAGAAGTGACTGGTCTCCTCCCCTTCCCTCCCCACCCAGTCCCGGCTGCCAGGGACAGAGGCGGAGCATGCCGGGGGGGCAGGCCCATCAGGAGGAGGACAAAGCCTTTCTCCCTCCTCCCTGCAGTCCAAGCAGAAATCTGCGGGGTGGGTGGCGGGGCACTTGCCCCTGCATGCCCCCCCCATTTGTTGCCTATGTCTTTCCTAGTACACCAGGGGTTCTCAAACTTTTGTACTGGTGACCCCTTTCACATAGCAAGCCTCTGAGTGCAACCCTCCCCTTATAAATATATAAAAATGTGTTTTTAATGTAACACCGTTATAAATGCTGGAGGCAAAGCGGTGTTTGGGGTGAAGGCTGACAGCTCGTGATCCCCCATGTAATAACCTTGCGACCCTCTGAGGGGTCCCGACCCCCAGTTTGAGAACCCCTGCACTACACCCAGTGTCCCAGAGACATGTGGTGCTGACTGCAGACCAGCCGAGCATGTCCTCCTTTGTCAAAGAAAGAATTACTGGAACCGCTGGGTCCCCTGGCCTGTGTCAATACAAGGCTATTTGCTTTCAGAATGCTGATGCAGGTGTCAGATGGATTACGTGGTGTTGCCCTAAACCAAGTCCTTCACAGAAATGGAGCAAACGAGGCCTCCTAAATCCCTCCGTGGGAGAGGGGCAGAAGACAGCACTGCAGCATTTCCAGACTTTCCTGGAAGCAAATAGTATCATAGAAAAAGCAAGAGGGTGAATTCCTCCTCTCTGGTACACGTGACTGGCTCCAGGTGGCACACCAACTGTAATAGCTGCGCTGGCCACCACACCTGGGCCTCTTTTGAGAGCACAAAGTGGCCATGGGATGAGAGAGCCAACAAGGTTCAGAGAAAGTAGTTATTAATTAGACTACTTGGTTTTGGTTGGTAGTACGTATTACTGTGCAGGAATCTCACACACCAATGGATACTGGCTCCTGTCACGTGACAAGTACATCTGCCTTGGAACCCTGAACCAGGGCATGTCACTGTAGCCAAGAAATAAAGTTGCAGTTTCTTGCCAGCACTCCAATATGTCAGGCCTTCATTACAATTAACACAACTATTTTCCTCTCCATGTGATCAAATGACTGGCTGCAACAGCTAGAGGGGTGTTTGGATGGGAGTGCAGGTAAAGGGAGAAAGAGATACACGTGATGAAAGTCATCTCAATAGAGTCTTAGGCCCGTCCTCCCTCCCTGTGCCCCCCCCCCAAAAAATTAGACCAGAAGTTGGCAAGGAGAGGTACAACCAAATGAAACAAAAAGGAAGCAGATTTCAGGACTAAATGTCCCACATTAGCATGGAGTCACTTGAAGAAAATGGCCAAGGTAGTGACCTGTGATCACCTCAAGTCTCCATCGTGGAGCCTTTTCATCAGCCATTCAGTATAGACAGTGATCTTCCACAACAAAAGCGGCCAATCTGGGGGATTGCTGGCTATTTGCAAGGTTATTTTTGTGGCGAGTCCCACCAGAGCAAGTAGTGAGACAGGTTCTGTTCCTCCAGGACAGATGCTTAAGGTCTCTCTTTCATGTGGCTTGGAGATTTCTGCTGAGTGCGTGGCCTGGGCCGGGGAGGCCCTGCCTGGTACTGAGTTTGAGACTGTGGAGGGGGTCTCTGCTGCTGGCGTGGCTGCTTCTGGGGAGCGTGAACTGGAGGTTTAGGAAGCTCCCGATATTTCGATTCGTCGCTCGATTGTCGAATGTGTATCGGTGTCTCTTCATCTGCAATTACAAAACCGCCAAGTAATTAGTTAATGACTCGGCATGAGTCATGTCACCAGTACAAACAAACAGAAGATAATCCTGGCTGGTAACAGAAGGAGTCTGCAGGGCAGCCTGTGCCTCTCTTAGGCTTGGTCTACACTACCCCCCCTAATTCGAACTAAAGTACGCAACTTCAGCTACGTGAATAACGTAGCTGAAGTTCGAAGTACCTTATTTCGAATTAGTTCAAACTTACCTTGGTCCACACTCGGCAGGCAGGCTCCCCCGTCGACTCCGCGGTACTCCTCTCGGCGAGCTGGAGTACCGCAGTCGACGGCGAGCACTTCCGGGTTCGACTTATCGCGTCCAGACTAGACGCGATAAGTCGAACCCAGAAGTTCGATTTCCAGCCGTCGAACTTGCCGGTAAGTGTAGCCAAGGCCTTAGTTAAAGAAGCTGCTGAGATCTTTCCTAGGCCCTGTTCCTCTAATGGGGTCCAAGGCTTTCACTGCGCTGGGGGTCAGTGTTAGCAGAGGTATCACGCAGAAGCTAGTGCCTTTTAGTTATCTGGAGATTTTGGAAATAAACAGAATGGCAATAAGAAAAAATTAGTCAAAAAGGAATGTGACATTGTTATTTATGGTGAACAGCTACTACCTAGGGAAAGAGAGACTTGGACACTGGCAAACAGTCAAATGCTTGCATAGTTTAAGTGGTCTGGCGTTGGGAACCCTGTTTATTTCAATGAAATAATAAAACCTGGATTTGCCATCTACTCCCAGACTACCCCATGGCCCGTCTGTTGGCTGGTAGGGTCACGGTGCTCATAGGGTATTTCAGTCAGTTCCATCCCCGCCTATCTCAGGGAGCCTGCTCTGCTGGGCAGCTACAACAGCTTACCAGCCAGGAGGAAATATGCCAAGGAGACTGAACTCCTCTCTCATCTTTGGAGGTGATCCATTGAATACAGGGTTGAGACACATCAGTAGGGGGCAGCGTAAAAAACGTTTGCCCTGCCTCTGTCTGTGCTGTAACTGTTCTGCAGGTAGATAGAGGACTCCACGCACAAGGGCAATCAGTCTTGTACCTTTTAACCATATTAAATGTACTTCACATAGATGAAGTAGACTTTATCCACTATTACCATTTCTGAAAGGCCAGTGCCCATGTATGATTTGATTTAGGGACTGAGTGACCCACTGGCTCAGAGACTGAACTGATCCTAAACTTCTATTGAACCATTCCAAAGGACGTAGTTACCTTGATGGTAACGAACACAGAGTTAAATGCACCTTAACACTCAGTGAGGACAGGGACAAGCCAGTTTTAACATTGTGTCAATGGATCATAGGTAAATCTTTGGTTCCAGTAAGGTTACCCATGACCAGCTGGCAAGATGTTAAACACAACAGTCCCTGTCTACACTAACTGCTAGGGCACAAAGTTAATGAAATATGGTAACTAAAACAAACTGTTTGCCAGAAGCTGGAAGTGGGCAACAGGGGATGGATCACTTATAGATTCTAGGACTGGAAGGGACCTCGAGAGGTCATCGAGTCCAGTCCCCTGCCCGCATGGCAGGACCAAATACTGTCTAGACCATCCCTGATAGACATTTATCTAACCTACTCTTAAATATCTCCAGAGATGGAGATTCCACAACCTCCCTAGGCAATTTATTCTAGTGTTTAACTGCCCTGACAGTTAGGAACTTTTTCCTAATGTCCAACCTAGACCTCCCTTGCTGCAGTTTAAACCCATTGCTTCTTGTTCTATCCTTAGAGGCTAAGATGAACAGGTTTTCTGCCTCCTCCTTATGACACCCTTTTAAATACCTGAAAACTGCTATCATGTCCCCTCTCAGTCTTCTCTTTTCCAAACTAAACAAACCCAATTCTTTCAGCCTTTCTTCATAGGTCATGTTCTCAAGACCTTTAATCATTCTTGTTGCTCTTCTCTGGACCCTTTCCAATTTCTCCACATCTTTTTTAAAATGCGGTGCCCAGAACTGGACACAATACTCCAGCTGAGGCCTAACCAGAGCAGAGTAGAGCGGAAGAATGACTTCTCGTGTCTTGCTCACAACACACCTGTTAATACATCCCAGAATCATGTTTGCTTTTTTTGCAACAGCATCACACTGTTGACTCATATTTAGCTTGTGGTCCACTATAACCCCTAGATCCCTTTCTGCCGTATTCCTTCCTAGACAGTCTCTTCCCATTCTGTATGTGTGACACTGATTTTTCCTTCCTAAGTGGAGCACTTTGCATTTGTCTTTGTTAAACTTCATCCTGTTTAACTCAGACCATTTCTCCAATTTGTCCAGATCATTTTGAATTATGACCCTGTCCTCCAAAGCAGTTGCAATCCCTCCCAGTTTGGTATCATCCGCAAACTTAATAAGGGTACTTTCTATGCCAATATCTAAGTCGTTGATGAAGATATTGAACAGAGCTGGTCCCAAAACAGACCCCTGCGGTACCCCACTCGTTATGCCTTTCCAGCAGGATTGGGAACCATTAATAACAACTCTCGGAGTACGGTTATCCAGCCAGTTATGCACCCACCTTATAGTAGCCCCATCTAAATTGTATTTGCCTAGTTTATCAATAAGAATATCATGCAAGACTGTATCAAATGCCTTACTAAAGTCTAGGTATACCACATCCACAGCTTCACCCTTATCCACAAGGCTCGTTATCCTATCAAAGAAAGCTATCAGATTGGTTTGACTCTGATGATTGCCTTGATCACTTGATGATTGCCTATTCTGTTCATCCTCTCTGGGGCACCTGGCATTGGCCACGGTCGGAAGACAGGATATTTGGCTAGATGGACCATTGGTCTGACCCAGTATGGCCGTTCTTAATGTTCATGACTCCTCAAGGTCATGTTCTAACATGTCTTAGTTTTCTAGTGAAGACAAGTGTAACAGGGCTGGAGTTTGGGTTTGGTTCAGATGAGCAACCAAAAGTTCAGTTGTGGAACTGTCCAAACCTCTCAGGTCTGCAAAGTCAGACTGTATATATTCCAAGGAAAGGCTATTGGGAGATTTATGGTCCTCCCTGTTGCTGGTCAAGCCAATCACACCATGAAAACATCTCATGAGCATGTACGACCTAGTTAAACCCTGTTCACCCTAATGATGTGATTTACCTGTAATGATGATTTCATTGTTAATTATTTATAGCCAATACTTCTGTTATATTCTTGAATTCAATTTCTCTCATTACATACCTTTTCTTCTTTTTCTGTGACCACCAAAACTAAAACTCAGTCTAAATTTTCAAAAATGACCAGTGATTTTTACATACCTCTATGTTCAGGTGTCCAAGTTGAGACACTTTAACGGGGCCTGATTTTTAGAGGATGAATAAATAACAACAAAACCGCTCTCTTATGCTCTGTACTTTCTGAAAATCTGGTCTCTTTACAGTGACTCAGGTTGTATAGCCAAAAAAATGGAGGCACCCCAAATCACTCTCTAGGCATACCTACATTTCAAATGCAATTAGTGGTGTTGATTGCCTTTACGTACATAGAAGTTAATGAGAAAGTGTGTTGGTGAGATTCTCAAGCTTATCTCTAGATGAAGGATGTTCAAATAATCATGGATGCTTCTCTGAGACAAGCTTTTGGACGGTCTGTCCTCCCCTCACTGGTAAATAATAGCCCTTGAAAATAGCACTGTCTTGTTTAAAACCACCATCAGAAACCAAGATTAAAACTGGCAATTGAAGTGTAGAATTGCAGTGTGACAAAACTCAGTTTTTTCTCTCTCACTATCTCTGAGCAGTTTGTGGAAAGAACTAGGAGATTTTAAGTGGTCATACAGCAACATGAAAGTTTCAAGTGCTTACCCTGTTCTTCATATCTTTCTGCTCTCTTCTTCCTGATACAGTAAATCAGCAGAGCCAAAAAGATGACAAAGACAACTGCACCTCCTGCAATGCTCCCGATGAGAATAATGTCCAGCGGCCCTAGGTCAGAGAGAAGAAGGAGGAGATGTCACAGGGAGAGAATAAAACTCCAAAGTCTGGAATTTGGTCCCAGTGATCTGGAGGATGTACACATGTGAAGCTTAGGACATAGATAACGATGATGATATGAAAACCTTGTAGTTATATAGCATCTTTTGTCCCAGCATCTCAAAGCATTTTCACAAACAATAAATTAAGACTCATAACACCCCTCTGAGATAATGTTAAGTATTATTATCCCCATTTTACAAAGGGGGAAATTGAGGCACAAACAAAGTTAAACCACTAGCTTATGGTCACAGAAAACTTGGTGGGAAGGAGAATTTTTTCATGAAACAGAGTTATGAAATGTGTGTATGATGTGCTTTGTTTGATGGGAGTTCTCGGGAAAGTTTGAGGCAGAATTCACAGGAGTGCCAAATGTTTTACTTAAGAAACAATAGGTGTCAAACCTCAAAAGTCTTGTTCTAGATTGACACACAAAGATCTGAGTGTCCTTCTGGCCTTTTAAGGACTTTCAAAATGCTTTGACTGGGCAAAAGTAGGGCTCAGAGTCTGACAAAAAACACAGACTTTTTCAGGAGCCGGAAATACTGTGAGAACAGCTTGTCTTGTGGTATTTCAGAGCTTGCTCTTCTAGCCTTGGCGGAAACTCAAAACAAGTGCTACACAATAATTAACAATAGTGAAGAAACAGAAAAACTAACCAGCCGTGCCACCGGTGAGTGCTGGGGGGTGGTTCCCCCTGCCCCCCCAGTCAAACCCCCCCCCATGGATGCTGGGACCAGCCCCCACCCCACCCCTGCAGAGGCCTGGGGCCCCTTACCCCTCTCCCCCCATGGGGGGGGGGGGCTGCGTAGGGCCCCAGAGTAGCTAGGGACGGCCCTGGTGCTAAGCATTAATTAATTATTATTATTATTGTCAATTTACACCCAGTGAGGACTGGCCCTGAGTGATGAGAGAATGAACTTCATGCAATAAGCTCCAAGTATTTAATATACACAAATGAATGTGTCAGTAAGAAACAGCAACTCTACACTGCCTTGTGGTGACTCCATCTTTGGATCACCCACCCCATGCTTGCTTATCAATTTAACAGGCTTATCCCTGGCTATGTTTGAGAACTGCTTCTTGATTCTTATATCTGCACTCATACTCCTCTCGCTGTTTCAGGCTGCCACGACGCTGTCTAAAGTGGTGGTACAGCTAGGAGTGAAATTGGATGTGCCCCAACTTATGGTGGACGGTCAATGACCTGTCAATGACCTGTCCCTGGGGCAAGTCTGGGGACTTGGAGACAGAACTTCCCTACTCCTGCATAAGGAGGCAGGACAGGTTTTTGTGTATGTCGCTGGAGGTGGGGGATGGGGCTGAGGCAGTGCCCCCACCCTCAGATCACTGAGCAGGGGCAGGGGCTGGTCAGTGCAGAGGGAGCCATTGCAGTGCAGGGCACATCTCCGGGCAGTTGTCTCCGGCTCTGTGCCAGAGGGCATGCCATCTCGGGCAGCTGGAAGGACTTGGCCTCCCACTGCAGGTGGCTGCACTCAGGCAAGTGCTGGGGCAGCATCAGGTCCTACATTTAGGCAGGATGTAGCGGAAGAGGAAACCACTGCAGTTGCAGAAGAAGCCGCCTTGGCTGTCCTGGGCAGCTGGCTCAACTGCTGCTGGGAGAACATGCACCAGAGCAGTGAGTCTTGCACCGACACGACAGTTCCATGCCACATCTCACACACGCCTCCCCGCCACCGTTCAGCTTCTGCTCTCCAGGAAGGTGGATGAGCCTGGACCCGCTGTGGCAGCACCCCTGCCCCAGTTCCTGCTGACAGCAACACTCCACCCCAGTTCAGTAACAGCCCAGCACTGTCTGCTGGGGCCATCCCAGAGTGAGCCCACTGCAGCTGGGGAGAAGCCACCTCCTGCCCTTTATCCCATAAGTGCCTGGGAGCAGCCTCCCCTTCTCCTGCAGGTGATTGGACCACCTCTCTCCCACTTTCACTAGCCTCTGCTCTACAGTGGCAGGGCCTCTTGCCGCTTCCGTCGCTCCAGGCACTGACAGAGCTGCCACCTCTCAGGCTCAGATCGGGCTGGGCCTGGTGCTAAGTGGGTGAGCCATGGCCCTGCCACTGGTCTGAAGGGGGCAGACAATCAATCACCCTTTCACTGCAGTGAGCCCCACACTGTAGGATCCTTTCCTCACGCCCTTTGAAAGCTGACTGGTTTTATTTATTTGCAGGTTTTCAGTGGCACTTCTCACTGCAGCGTCTGGGGTAGAGGGGGGCGTGACCCTGAAAAGTTCGGGACCACTGATCTAGATTATAAACTCACTGGGGTAGGGTCAATGGGCCAAATTCTCTGCTTGGGTAACTTCATTGAAGCCAAAGGAGTTAATTCTGTAGAGAATTTGACTCCATATCTTCAACCGTATACTATACAGCATGTCGTGCAGAGTCACTGGGCAACGGATATTAAATAGTATCTAATCTAATAATAGATTTAACCTTTGGGATCTCTCATTTAGATTATATGATTCTTTTGTAATAGCTGTAAATGCCCAGTTCTGCTGCTGGTAAAACTATGGGGGTAAAGCCTGCAGCACTGTTCCTGTTGTAATAAGTATGTAGGTTTCTACCACCTGATTGTCAATTTTACTTATGTTACTGTTAAACTGCTTGGTGTCTGAAGGTGCCAGATGCCCAGATTAATAGGTCAAAGGGAACATGTGAGAGTTAATTGCATAAATGGAGATTCCTACACTATAAAGCCAGCAGGGACCATTGTGATCATCTAGTCGGACTTCCTGAATAACACAGGCCACAGGACTTCACCGCAGATGGGAAGCCACCAAAGCTGTTCAGATATTACTTTTAAAAGACTAAAAATAACACATAGGTAATAAAATTTAGTTTTTAAACAATTTTTCTATTGACGCTGTAGATTATTAAAAGTGAAAGGATTTTGGAGATCTGATTAATTTTTCATTCGTTGACTTCTTGCATTTCACCCAAGTTGGACAATTAAAGAAAAGACTGGTCAGTTTCAGGTGTGTTTCACTGACTGCACACTAGCCTAGCGCTGCTGGGCTTGCCTCCCCAACACTGCAGGACACTGTTTCAATTCAAACAAAGAAACAAACAAAATTTCCAGTGACTTTTTCCCCCTCTAAAGTTTCATGAAAACATTTCTATGAATAGCAAATTTTATAAAACCTTTTTCCTTTAAGAAAATCTACACCTGAGGCCTAGCCTACTTGATTGCTCATTTAAGCTGATCAACTCCTAAAAGTTTCACAGCTAATTTCCCAAAAGCTCACTGCAAAGGAAGCCCATGCTTTATATGCACATGTTAAATAGCACAATCATGACATCCAGGTTTTTAATCAAAAGAATCCATCCGCCAATGTGGCACCACTGACTTCTTAGATACAAAGGGTGGAAAAGATCAAGACTTCCTTGCATCTAATTCTCCTGTCACTTGGGGCGTGTCTACACTTGAAACGCTACAGCGGCAGAGCTCCACCACCGCAGTAGCATTTCAGCGTGGGCACTACCTATGCTGAAGGGAAAGGTTCTCCCATCGGCATGGGTAGCTAGGTCGATGGAAGAATTCTTCTGTCAACCTAGCGCTGTCTACAGTGGGGGTTAAATCCTCTGAGTGACATAGCTGGGGCAACCTAACTTTTTAAAAACGAGATTGACCTAAATATGTTGCTCGGGGTCATGAAAAGTTTTGTGACTTGAGCACTGTAGTTAAGTCGGCCTAACCTCCAGTGTAGACACGTCTAGGTCGATGGAAGAATTCTTTTGTCAACCTCACTACTGCCTCTCAGAGAGGTGGATTAAATATAGTGATGGAAAAACTCGTCTGTCACTGTAGGAAACATCTACACCATTGCACTACAGTGGCACAGCTGCAGCGCTACAGCTATGCCACTGTACCACCTGTAATGTAGACACAGCCTTACACTGGTGTAAATCCAGAGCAATTCCATTGAAGTCAATGAAGCCACATAGGTGTACTATGTAAATCTGGATTAAGAGAGAGAAGAATCAGGCCCATTCTTGGGAAATGTAGGGTGTTAATGGACATCCTGACCAATTTTCAACTTGGGTAATTTTATTCTACCCAACTAAAATGACCCCTGACGTTGTAATGATCTGTGCAGTGCAATGGATACTGTTGGTGCTGTAGAAATAATGAAGAAGAACAGCTGGGGGGAAAAAAGGGTTTTGTTTTTTGCTTCCTGCTGTGTAGCGCTGCCTAAAACCTACTGCATGTCAATTCCCTCAGTTATTTTATTGGGCTGACACTGGTTTTAGAATCAGCCCCCTGGAGACAGCTGCACATGTGTAACTCTTTGTGGGCTGTGATTAGGTAACCTTTTTGCAATATAGACTTTGTACCTGAACATTTGATTTCCTGATCAGTAGTTTTCATGCTAACGTCATTTTTAACTTCACATTGGAACTTTGCAGTACGGTTTTTGGCCTTGTGTTGATATTCAATCTTCCATATGCCATTTGCATCTGTTGGCTGTCTTTCGAAGAGTGTCTTGTTATTTTGAAGCAAACGTAAAGCAGGTCTGTTCTTCTGTTTCACCTCACATGTCACCTTTATGGACTTTTGTGAACACGTCCATTTGATTTCTGGTTTAGTGACCATTTCTGAAAGAGAATAGAAGAGGCAATCAGTCTGTGAAGATTTCTAATTTTAAAAAGTTCATTGTTAGAACAGGCAAGATCCACAGAATGATACAAAGGAACCTGGAGGGATTTTAGAGGCATGGGCAGAACATAACAAAATGATCCTGTGAAAGGATGTGGGACAAATTAATCTGAAACACAGATATTCAGTGAGAGAGAAAGTGGGAAAGTAGCAATGCCTGAAAAAATAAAGGGGAGAGCGAACAGCAAATTAGACCTGAGTGGGGATGGGATGTGGCAAAAACAAAGAAAAGGCCATCTCAACACTGGTCTGCATATTTGTTTTTTTATAAAAAGTTTAACACCTTTATGACTCATTGTCACTTTCCACGCTGTTCCCTCCCTGCAGATCTGTAGAGTGTTTTTTCTTGAGATAACATTTCATTGTTTATTTACAGAGAGAGGATCCCAGTCCCTTCTCCTATGCTGTTTTGAAACACAGTGGGCCAGATCACTCTAGCTCAGGCTATGTCTACACTGCGCACCTTACAACGGCGGCTGCTGCCGTCGTGCTGTTGTACGGTGCGCTGTGTAGCTGCTCTCCAGGCGACAAAATAAAACCACCCCCAATGAGGGGTGGTAGCTTCAGTGCTGGGAGAGCAGCTCCAGCTGACGAAGCGCTGTCCACACCAGTGCTTTTTGTTGTTAAAACGTTTGCCATTGGAGGAGTGGGGGGTGTTCACACCCTTGAGCCACAACAGTTTTAACAACATTAATTAAGTGCCAGTATAGACAGAGCCTCAGTAGACTGCAGCTCAGGAGCCACAAATGGCTCTTTAATGTGTCTCCTGCAGCTCTTTGCAGCACATGATATTAAAACACTGATTTCAAATCTAAGTTATTA
Organism: Chrysemys picta bellii; assembly: GCF_011386835.1. NCBI lineage: Eukaryota > Metazoa > Chordata > Testudines > Emydidae > Chrysemys > Chrysemys picta. Next base: position 169,595,112 of record NC_088791.1, on the reverse strand, counting down.
ACCAATCAGGATGCTTTTACTGTGTTATTAACCAATTAAGTTATCAACTTGCACTACCTTATTTGCTGTGAGAATACTACATATTATATTATATATACACAAACACACACACACTAAATATTTCCCATCATACTGTTTGAATATGAACAGTACTATAGTAAATGAAACAAGGAATTCACACTACTGTGGCTCTTTTGGGTAATGTTGATCACTAATTTGGCTCCTGAACCACTGAGGTCTGAAGATCACTGCTCTAGTTCATGGAGAACCCCCTCAGGCATGGCCGAAGGGAGGAGCAAACTACCAGTTTCCCCCTGCAAGATTTTTGCTGCATCATCCCATCTGGTAGGAGGAGTTAGGGGATCCTGCAGACTTGGGAGACTGCAAACCCTCCCAACGACTCTGCTCTCAGGGGTCCATGGACACAGGAACTCTATTCCATCCATACAGAGCCTGGAGTCAACTTGCAGGCTCCACTAACCACCTCCCTCTCTGTTTCCGGAGCAGAGTTGGCACTAGCTGAAATGGCTGCTCATTAGCAACCAGGGAGAGGACCCAGAGCTGTATCTATATTACCTTGCTCAAAGATGTAACACTTCCCGCCTAGATCTGTGTGTGGAAAACTGAGCTCAGAGCAGGGGGAAGAGCCAAGGAGAGCAAATCATCAACTGCTGTTCTATCTCCACCCACAAATACCTCAGATACTACGCAGGTTCTCAGACACCAAGGTGGTTGGTTGGCCTGTAGGGAGACCACAGTATTTCCTCTCTTCCATACAGGAGGCCATCAGTCCAATGTAAGCAAACACACATTGCAGTTACTATGGGAGAGAAGCTATGCTATGCAGGGAGGACTTACACGAAGGCTTTACGTCATAGAGCAAAGAGGCAATAGTCTCCTTCTATGCAGCTCTGGCATGACTGCATCTGCAACTTTGCATTCAGCGTTGGGCACCAGAAAGACTGGAAAAGCTAGGTCAGTAAAAATAATAATAATAAAAAAAAATACATCCCTGTCTGCCATAGCTATGATGGTATAAATGTATAGCCCAGGTCTTCGCCACATTGCTTAACGCACTGCTGGAACGTGTTCAGATACAACAGTGATGACTACAGTAGAAGAACATAGACTAGACTAGACATCGTCTTAGTACTACAGAGGCAATGAAGCTATGAATAAGCTGGTTTCGGTTTCCTATTATGCACAGTGAATTGGTAATGGAGCTCCCCTTGAGGAATCTCTATTACTGGCAATGGTACATGAGCCAGAAAGAGCCCACCCTGATTCTGAGTCCAGGTTGACGTTTCAGGCACATCAGTTGCGGGGGCGGGGAGGGGGGGGAAGAGCAAGAGAAGCAACTTTTTACTTTTACACTGAGCAAATCAGTCATTGCAAAAAGCCTGGAAACCCTCAGTGCTAGTTTACACTCAGTCATTTTTCAGAGTACTTCACTTCAACTATTGAGCAAACGCTGTAATCCATCTATTGAATACAGTGTATGTGCAAAGTATGGCCCTGGTCCTGCTAACACTGAAGCAATTGCTCAGGGCTGGATAAACACTATTCATCGATTTTAGGGCCAAAAGGGACCATAGTGATCATCTAGTCTGACCTCCTGTATAAATAGAATTTCACCCAGTAATTTCTGCATCAAGCCCATAAATTCTGTTTGAGCGAGCACATACACCACTACCTCGATATAACGCGACCTGATATAACACAAATTCGGATAGAACGCGGTAAAGCAGTGCTCCGGGGGGGCGGGGCTGCGCACTCTGGTGGATCAAAGCAAGTTCAATATAATGCATTTTCACCTATAACGCGGTAAGATTTTTTGGCTCCCAAGGACAGCGTTATATCGGGGTAGAGGTGTATTTCAGAAAGACATCCAGTCTTGAAACATTCTAGACACTATGGACAGATGCCTAGGGTCCTGATTTCTAGATTCACACGATGATGCTAAAAACTAAGCTTTTACTTTTAAAAAATAATTATGTTATCTATCTGACCCTAATGGCCATCATATCACTGCACCTCACATCACTAATGGATTTTATCCTCCCAATACTCCTAAGAGCTACATCCCCATTTCACAGTTGGGAAACTGAGGCACAGGATAGATTAAGTCACTTGACCAAGGTCACACAGGAAGCCAGTGGCTGAGCTAGAAATTCTACCCCAATCCAATGTCTTAACCTGTAAACCTTGAAAAACATGACCCAAGTATAACAGGTTTCAGAATGGTGGCCGTGTAAGTCTGGATCAGCAAAAACAACGAGGAGTCCTTGTGGCACATTAGAGACTAACAAATTTATTTGGGCATAAGCTTTCGTGGGCTAGAACCCACTTCATCAGTATAACAGATATACTGATACCTCCCTGAGTCAGCAGGCAGTCTGTAACAATAGCTCACAGGGGTGTTGATTTGAGAGTGGTCACCCCTTCAGGGCTTTGCTAGGGCAGTGGCAGCAGGTGTCCACACACAATTTGAGAGGGTGGATCTCCCCACCAGAGAGTTTGTCATTCATGCTGTCAAAGATATCTGAGTTGACACTGGTCACCTCCATCTAAATAGCAATTATCCCGATAAAGAAAAACTTTTAAAACATTAAAGATATCTGTATTTTTTTCCTTCAGCTTATAAGTCAAGTTAGTAGAAAATCAGGAATGAATGTCATAATAATTTTTTAAAATTCAGCTCGTGTTTCTTTTCTTTAAAATATTTTAAATGTCATCAAAATCTTGACATTCAGAAAATTCCAATCAGCTGTAATAATTGGTCAATAAACAAACAAAATTCCAAACAGTTCCCCTTTTTTTTAAATTCAAAATTTTGTCAGAATTTCTAAATACAAAAAAATTCAAACCAGCGCTGCTTATAAGGGATGGAACAGATGAACAGGAGACCCAGTTAATTACAAATAAATAGGGGGCCAGTTACTGAATCATTTACTAATTGTCAGGCTTCAAATGCAGCAGTTCAACATTAATGCAGGATGTAAACATGCAAGCAAGCTGGTAGGCTCAAAAGCAAGTCATGAGAACCAAGTACTGTCGAAGGAAAATCTTCATGTTACAGAAATTTGTGCAAAATCTCAGGCTTTTTTCAGCAGCCTCCTGTTTTAGGAGACTGCCTAAGTATTCCAAATGTACCGAGCACGGTTCTGCTCCACATCACACTGGTCAAACCACCTAAAGGTACCAGTTCCTTGAATGGCTGCTTAAGAAAGGTTTCACTGTCTGTTGTGAAATCAGGGCTTGAACTGGGCAGGAGCACGCATACCAGCACTCTCCTGAGCTGTCTTTTTAGGCTCCAAAATGTGGGCCTTATGGAGAAGAACACAAGCTTAAGGAGCCTAGCGGAGCCCAGGGGTATATTTGAACCCCAGTTAGGGGAGCCGAGCCCAGCAGAGTGTGCAAACCGTTTAAAAATCTCCACAATCCATCGTGAATGGCATCTCATTTTGATGTCTCAAGTGGGTTATTAATTTGTGGGAGGAGTTTGGAAGGGTCCTACCACCATTTTTTCCCCCAAGTTAGACCCCAGCCTCCCAAATGTATATATAAACATTAGGGGTTCTGGATATTTTGAGTGGCAAAAGAAAAGGCTCAGTGTGACCTGAGATAACATCTTCCATTGTTCATCGATACCAGTGCAGGTTTGTTTGCTCGACAGATTTCATGGCTGATGTGAGAGAGAAGAAATCAGACAGCAGAGGGACTAAGCAGCAGGAATAGAGGGAAAGAAGGGAACAGGGACACTCACCTGGAAAGAAAGGAAAAGGAGGAACCCACCCAGGAACAGAGAAAGGGAATAGATGCAGAAGAGCTAACCCTTCAATGAAAAGGAGCCCACTCAGCAAAGTTAGAGACCACAAGGAAACGGAATGGAGACCCATTCAGCAGAAGAAGAGAATGGGAACAAGGGGGCTCACCCAGCTATGGTGGGAGGGACATGGAAGGTGACTCACCCTGAACGCTCAGAATTAAGTTCTCCTCCACTTGCAGACTTCCCGTGTCATTGTACACGGTCACTTTGTAATTTCCACTGTCCTCTTCCACCAGGTGGTCTATTTTCAGGGTTCCATTGGGGAACTGTTCATACTTTTCCTTATCCTTGTAATATTTCACGACAGAACCTTTGCCTTTCGTGAGAGGTAATATATTTTTGAGCCATGATACTTCCTGTTGCTGTTCCACTTTGAAATCAGGAATGTTCAAGAAAACAGAATCATTCCGAATACCATACACTTTAGGGGCTTTGTCTGTAGACCCTTCAAAACAGAGGAAGAACAATACAGCCCAATTAGTGTCTGTCCAAAGCATCTATGGATGAGAGTTAACAGTAGACACTGCAGCATTAAATAACTTGGTCACAAAGTTAATCTCCCACTTTTCCCTTATTTCCCAAACCACTCCTCATTGATAAGGGTGGGCATTTATATAGCGGCTTTCATCTCAGACCCTCAGCGATTTCTGAAAAATTAGCCTCCTTTAATGTGTCTTGAGTTGAACACTGAAAATCATTAGTCACTTTTCAAAATCTTGGCGTAAGCAACTTGCCTGAGGTCACACAGTGAATGAGTGACAGAGGTGGGAGTAAGACCCAGAGGTCCTCCTTCCCGCATGGCTGTGACCACAGGATACACTCCCTCCCTCCCTCCCAGAGCTCTCTTTCATAGGTACTATCACCTGATAAACACAGGCCCAAAGGCAGGTTTTTCCCCTCTTTTCAGGTCACCTTTGACTTCAGTTCCCTTTGTGCAAAACGGATAATACCCAGTTCACAAGGGTGCTACTGCAAGTGGTTGTTCAGCACCTGAAGATGTTATCTGTCACATAAGGGCTAAATATTGGTATTATTAAGAAAGGTAAAGGCTGTTTAGCCTTATTCATGTTGTTACATATAAAGAAGCATTTATCTTCCCATGGTATGTTCTGTCACAAGATCTCATGTCCATTTATCTCAAACTAAATCTAAATCTAAAAATCACAGCCTCTGAATAGTAATAGCAGATTGGGTTTTTAGAGCACAGATTTTGCCTGAAGGTGACTTCAAATGAGAAGCTGACTCCACACAAACATTTGTGTAGATTCTTAGTCCGTACCGCATAAGCAAGTTGATAAATAATATTGAAACTATCAGACAGGTTAAATACATGCTTGTAAGTTTCGAATAAAATAAATTAATTAACAGCAAAACTTTCAATCTTCCATTTGCTAAATTAATTCCACTCTAATCTATGGGATAAAGCTATACTGGTAGGCATGGTGAGCTATGCTGAATTATTTTTACACAGTGTAAGTTCTTTTCCCCATAGAGAGAAACTAGGTTTATAAATCTTTTATTATAATATATAATCCTTTATTATAAAATTTTCATTAGATCTAGGATACAATAAAATACATCACAGCGAGGAAAACTGAAAACTAATTGCTGCTTTGTGTAATAGTAATATTGGAGTCAAATCAAAAAAATTAGACACTCATGCTTGTGCAGCAAAATAATTATTCGAGAAATCAGAGAGAGACGGCCCATTAGAGCCTGTGAGAGGATGAAGAGTTTCATGCAATGCATTCGCCAGCCCAAAGGGAAGCTATTATTGAGCTATCAAGTTTCTTAAAAAGCATTCAACATTTCTAAGGGAACAGTCTGAAATCACTCACTCTTGGAAGTGTAACTATTTTAATAATATTCGTTCGCCCAGTAAGTGTTAACAGGAGCACCAAAGCCCTTTGTAAAACCTGCAGCATTTTTGACAAAGAAAAAAAATGTAATTCAGATACTTGCTACTCCTCAGAATTACTCCCAGATATTTAGAATTATTGCTACTCATTATTATTTGCATTGCATATTCTATCATTTATATTTTGCATGTGTAGATGAGGGAAAAGTTGATCAAAATCCTGAGGAAGGAAAGCTCAATAGTATTTTGACAGACAATCCTGATAGGTCTTTAAAAGTTTGCTTGGTCTCCCGAATCATTGGAACAGAAGTCTGAGCATCCCAAACAAACAACACTAAGTCCTCTGTATAGACAATGAAACAATATTTGTTGACAGTGCCAACTGAAATACTCTGCAAAGGACAGAGCGATCAGAGTTTAGCTACAAACTGCTCAGATTGCCGTCACAAAGAGGATGGGATGATTCATGTGTGGTGAACTAAAAGGAGCTACACTGATAATACTTTACCCATCTGAGAAAAAAAGTATTCACTTTTAAAGTTTCAAACATTTTAAATAAATAGACTCTTGATTTCCTTGAATGGCTCTGTTTTAAGTCCATAGCAAGAATATATTCCTTATTTATCTAGTCCTTGTACATAGAAAACATTAAACAACCATCATAAATGATCTACTGTTGGATTTATTCCAGTCATTCATGAATGGTTCTTGTGTACTGAATCTACTACGACTTGTTCTAATCTATAAGCCAAAATTGCAGCTAAATTTTTAGATCAAAGTTTTAAAAAATAATTGCTATAACTAGAAATAACAACAATATGTATGTACCTAATGTAACTTACAACCTAGACCGACCCCACCCTACCAGATGATCATTTGTATTTATCCCCCTTTCTGTTAATATTCCTGTGCAAAAAATACTTGCACTGTCAACAGTTCTGTTTCCCTTTAATAAAATGTTCGTTACTAGAAAAGAGCAATGGGTCTACACAGTGAAGTCGCTCTTGAAGAGGGTTACGAAAAAAATGCAACAGCTTCATTGAGGGCAGTAGGAAAAACTCCATGCAGACACTTACCTATATTAATACATTAAGTTAATTAATACATTAATACCTTGCATCTGAAGAAGTGAGGTTCTTACCCACGAAAGCTTATGCTCCCAATACTTCTGTTAGTCTCAAAGGTGCCACAGGACCCTCTGTTGCTTTTTACAGATTCAGACTAACACGGCTACCCCTCTGATACTATATTAATACGTGTCAGATAAAGGATTGTTAACTTGAAGCTAAAACTGTTTACAAGGTATTATTATAATTTTAATAGCAAGCTCAGGTCGTGGGTCCCCCCAGACTGAAAGCGAAATAAAATAATAATAGCCAAGAGATCTTACGGCACTTTGCAAAGTAAGGCAGATACCATTATCTCCATTTTACCAATGGGAAAAGTGAGGCCATGTGCTTAACAGTGGGGACTCGATTCTACAAGGAGCTGAGCACTCTGCCCCCAACAGCAAAGCATTTGAATACATGCTTCAACTAAGCACGTGAATAGTTCTTTTGAAGTCAGTGGGACTACTCGCATGCTGAAAGTGAAGCATGTATTTAAGAGCTCTGCCTGGACTGGGGACAGAGTGCTGACAACTTTGCAGGATCAAGCTCTAAGAGTTTTAGGGTGAAATCCTGACTCTATTAAAGTCAATGGCCAAGGATCGGGGCCAGGATTTTACCCTAAAAGGTCCCATTGCCAGTTCCCCAAATATCTGATCTTCGCAGCTTCATAAGGGCTCGCTACCATTCAGAGGGTTGTGGAACGCTCTTTAAAGGATTTATTTGCACTGCACTTGCTCTGGCAATAGCGATCGTTCTTCTAGAGACAAGAAGCCAAATTCATCTCTGATTTTAGTAGAGTTAAACCAGGGAAGAATGTGGCCCATGATATTTAAAAAAGATCCAAGGATTTTTATCAGATCATCCATCTTGCCCCAAGTTTCACTATTTAGCTTTAAGTAGAAGATGTGTGGCAGGGATGGGATCAGTCACATTTAATTTTGCTTACACATTTCTATATTAAAAGCACTATTAAAGGAATAATCTAAAACATACTGGTAATAACTTGCTCCTCAACTATAACTGAGTCAGGGGAGAGGCTTAAAATGTGCAATGTGGACAAGACCACCCCAAATTCTCATAACTGGGTGAAACCTGGGACAGTGCAGTTATAGGTCCCATCCACCTTGAAAATTATAGCCTTATTGGAACTGGATCCCAGAGTCAATTATCATTGTGACATAGATGGGCCTAATTCAGCACCCTGTTAAGATATCCATCACCCTTGTCTGGGTACAAGAAATGGGTGTTACTCTACCACAGTTTTAAATGCTTTAAGTGCAATTTTAAGCAAAGCCAGCCTGAAAGAGCAAAAAGCTGGTGCAAACTCACCTTTTACACAGGAGAATAAAACCACCAGGCACTTGGCTAGAAAAATCCCCCTAAAGTTCATTTTCAAAATCGTATCTTCAAACTGTCCCAGCACGAAGAAAGCTCCTGGCCAGTGAGATGAAGTTCTACTTCTGATCAGCAGCCTTTTGGTGTGTCAGCACAGCCCTGGCACCTCTTGTCTCCTCCTCCTCTTGCTCACCGTAACATTTGCATTTCGGTCACACACACGAGCAGAGTGGAACTGCTTCTCGGACCATTGTTTTACCCAGGGTTGAGGAACAACTTGCAGGGATTTAGGAAAGTGCAAGCCTCAAATATCAGAATTTCCCCCCAATTTTGTCCCAACTTGAGAACAGAACCTGAGCCACATGTTTCTTTGATGTTCAGCTAAGGACCTTGACCTCTACATCCATGTCCCAGAAGAAGGGATGTGGGGAAGTCTTACTATTCTCCTGCTGCCACATTTAACCGGCCTTGGGAGGTCTTGTTGGGTGAGAAAGAAAGATCACCCTCCAGGGTCTTCAGGGACTAGCTGACAGGTTTAAGAAGTAGCTGAGGTCTGCTGAGAGGAGGTGTGTTATGTAGATAGCATAAACACCTCCTTTGAAAGCTTTAGATTAGCTTCACACAAACATTTGAACTTTGAGGGGCTTTTGAACTGAAACTGAACTCCAGGCTTAGTGAGGTTCACCCGTAATTAGCAGTACTGTGCAAACACACAGGTGTTTCAAACCCCTCTTGAGCATTTAGGAAGGAGTCTGCTGGGAAAGACACAAGGAGCCCTATGGAGCATGGGAAGAGTGCAGTGCCTCATTCTCCCCCAGGATTTGGTCTCCGGGGCTGCTATGTTGAAAAGAGGGTGTCTGGGGCCAACAGGGGATAAGACGTTAAGAAAGCTCCTGTTCCCTGTTACAGCATTAAACAGTTAGGTGTGGTGTGGGGTTTAGTGTCAAGTTGTTATTGGCTTATTCCCTTTGCATCAGCCACCATTACAAATTTTTGTAAAAGGCACAGAAAAAGGAAGGAAAAATCCATTAAAGCATTTCACATGTAAAGTATGAGGGCAGGTCTACACTTGAAACGCTGCTTCGGAACAGTTAATCCACCTCCGCGAGAGGCGGTAGCTATGTTGAGGGGAGAAACTCTGCGGCTGACACAGCGCTGTCTGCACCAGCACTTACGTCAGCATAACTTCGTTGCTCAGGAGTGGGGATTTTTTATACCCCTGAGCGATGTATTTATACCAAAGTAATGCCGTAGTGTAGACCTGGCCTTATGTGAGGCTTTTGTTTTAACAGTATCCCTTATTCCCTTTCCCTTTAGCTGTACCTAGTTTTTATAAGGAAAACTCCCTGTCTGACAGTCTTTTAGATGGTGTCAACGATGGTAACAATGTCCTTTTGGGGAAAAGGAGGAAAAGTTAGTTGAAATGGGCTGGAGCTGCTGAAGGAATCTGATCCTGCTTCCTTCAAAACAAAACCAGACTAACACATACACACAAAAGGGGAGAGAAAAGAACAGAAAAATATAGAAAATGCGGCTTCTGTCTCGGGTGTTGACTTTCCCTTACAACATGGCTACTGGGGGAAAAATGGCACAGCACAGAGTCTTATCAGCTACTCAGGACCTGGCAGACTTGTACCAGTATCAGGCAGTTTAAAGCTTTGCTGTTAGCTACCTTTATGATCACAGGCTCACAGCAGTATTGCAAAGGGTGGAGCTGTCTTGGATGATTAAGATAGGCAGTGTTATTAGGCAAAAGAGAGAGAGGCAAAAGAGAGAGAGGAAAGGAGAAGTGTGCGGGGGTGGGGGGAGAAGGAAAAAGGACATGTGTGGGAGGGAGTATGACAGCAAGAATCAAAGTCTCATATTCCAGGTAGCGTTTGGGATCTAGATGAAGTCGGGGTGTAAGGTCGGAGGCCTTTTTCTGCAGCCATATTAGGAGAGAAGCAGCCATGATCCAAGAAGCAGAAAGTCACATCCTCACATTCCATCTACATTACATTGAAACAATGCAATATTGGGCTGTTAAGAAGGCCATCCTGTCCTAATAGCACTCACCATCCCCAGATAAAGAATCAGATCTTAAGAGGTTTAAAGAAAACCTTGTTTGACATCATTCTGTCTGGCAAGGAATCACTTAGCAGTTATAGGTGTGAAATCTCTACTTCTTTATTGTTTTCCTTTATAGTCCCTGCTTCTCTATTGCTTATCTGTATGGTTTCTATCTGGTTCTTTGATTGTTTCTGTTTGCTACGTAACCAATTTTTCAAGGTGTAAATCAACTAAGATGGTGGGGTATGATTGGGTGACGAATTGTTTTGCAATATGTTCGGATTGGTCAAAGAATTATTTTGTAATTCTTTAGTAAAATGATCGGTTAAGGTACAGCTAAGTAGGTCTCCAGTTTCACTATATAAACTAGGGTCCCAAAGGAAGTTCTTTGGAACCAACTCCAGGACACAGCCCAAGATCAGAACTGCCAGACCTTAGCAACCTGCTAACTATAGCGTGAGAAGCGGGATTCCATGAATGACCTGATCCTGACTGGCCAGCAGGAAAAGTTTGTCTGCCTTATTGGGAGTGGTGAGCATTGTATGCTTAGTGTGTGTATTCTATTTTGGTGATTGTTAATAAATAGAGGTTAGGAATATTACTGTGTAAGGTTCTTTCACTGGTAAAAGACCCCACAAACCCACAGAATGTAAGATTACACCTTGAGCCCACAGAAGGATAAAGGTGGGTGCCCTAGAGTGTGCAGGGAACAATGGAGGTGGCGATGTCATGTGGTTCCTGCTTTCTGTCCTAGTCTGGTCAGAGCAGGGAAAGGAAGACCCAACAGTGTCACAGTAGACAAAGACCCAACAGGGTCCCAGGTGACAATGTGGCTGGCAGATATGATGGTGAAGCTCATTCCTTCCAGTTCACCTGTCCCCCTTCTTCCCCCAAATGGACAACATCCAAGAAGGGAGGGCAACTGCACACCATTAACGTTACCAATCAAAACAATTATAAATATTTCCTGCCATTATTAGACTCCTTTAGCTTATTGTCATGCCTACCTATGATTTTACCAGGAGCCTTGGAGACCCCATAGGACAGCTGTTTTATCCTAAACAATCCAGTTTGGGCCAACTATTTCCCTTCAACTTTTGCTGATTTTCATAAACAATCTTATGTAACTGGCTGAGCTAAACTTATGTTACCTTGGACAACTTAAAGTACAGGCCTCTGCACTACAGGGCCCTGCTGGGTCTCAGAGCATCTCATCTTCTGGACATACCACCCACTAGAGAAACCACTTGCTGCTCCTGCAGCTCTAGCAGACAGGCAAGAGGGGGGAAAAACAAATAAAAAAAACACCAAACACCGCAGAAACACTGCCCTGGCCTAAACCAAGCAGCACCTATGTAGTTTAGGCCAGCAGTCCCCAAACTTTTAAGGGTCGCACACCCTGCTTACCCTTCTCCATGCCACCCCCCACCCCCACCCCAAGCCGAGGTCAGGAGTTGGGATTTGGCTCAGGGGGAGGGAGAGGGACGTGGAAAAGGGTAATGGGGCCAAGGCTGGGGCCGCAGCTAGGGGTGGGTCTGGGGTTAATGCTGCAGCCATGGGCCGTAGCTGGCGGCAGGGGCAGAGCCACAGCCGGGCTGCAGTGGGGGCTGGTAGCTGGCCCCATGGCCAGGTGCAGCTGCACTCCTGGCCTTGTCCCCAGCCTCGGCCCTGGACTGGAAACAGAGCTGTGGCCAGGTGCGTGCAGGGCTGGGAGTCGGGGATGTGGCAGGGGGCTAGACTGGAGCAGAGTTGGGGGTGAGGAGAGCTGGATGGCACTTCCTTCCTGCCCCCATGGAGGCTGGCCAGGCCCTTCCGTGCCCCCTGGATGGTCCTCCATGCCCACCTATGGGGGCACACCCCACACTTTGGGGACCTCTGGTTTAGGCCATGTGTTTGTGCTGGCTGCAGATACCAGCTGCACAACCATCACCTGGGTCAAACCTCAGACTAGCACAATTCAAGTGGTGGGACTAGCATCATATGCAGATACCAGCAGCACTGTCCCTCCCCAAGCTAAACCTGGCACTGACAATACCAGGTAATTATGCTGCCATAGTAGCTCACAGAAGCATTTTTTTTCTTGTTGTATTGTTGGTCTCTCTCATGCTCTACCTAAGTCCCAGTCTGAAGAGCTCACAGCCACTCCCTTGGTTGTCAGGGGGACACTTAGGGTATGTCTATGCTGCAATTGGAGTTGTGTTCTATAATTAGATGTTACCAGCCCAGTAACAAATGTGAACTCCTGGATCACTATAACAGTCTTACCGTGGAGTCACAGACAGTCCCCTTAGGCTCTCCAGTCTATCTTGCCACCCAGGCAAGCTGGACTTAGTGTTAAATGGTCACCTACACCAAAGATCACAAGATATTCAGGTTACTTCCAGCTCCAAGAGGCAGTCGTATACCTCAGATCAATTTGTATCTCAGATCTCACACCAAAGACAACGCCTGTAGCCAATTCTGTAATAAACTAACTAAAGGTTTATTACTTACCTACCTTAGTACATCTTACTACATTAGTATGTTTTGTTTTATTTTCATTATTATCTACTCAGTATTGTTAACTATGTCCCATTAACCATGAGGGTGGGAGTACTGGATGCCAGGACAGTAGCTTCTTGGAACCCAAAACTGAAGCGGCTTGGTTGCTGGTGGCTCTAGCACTGGTGAGAATACAGGGGAGCGCTGACTCTGATAGTCAGGAAGCATGAGTGCAGTCTATAGTGCTACAACGCTTAGCCGGAGGATCTGGTAGACAGGACAGTGAGTCCTGTGCAGGCTCGAGCAGTTGGCTCAGCCCTGCTGACCCATTCTGGATGACCCCGTGGGTTTTGAATTGTTGGAGGACAGTGAGTCCTGCAGGCTAAGACCGGACGACCCGGTGGGCCTTTTGGTATTGGAAAAGACAGTGTCTCTTGGGAAGCTCATTCCGGATGACCTGGTGAGCTGTGATTAAGTAGGCGCCGGCTCTGATAGCTTGGTGAACCTGACTTAAGGAAAACAGATGCCAACCCAAGAGGTTGTGGTGGGCCTGTGAGAGCTGGGAAGCTCGGAGCACACTCCAGTTCAGACAATTGGGTGCTGCTGATTGCTGACTCTGACAGTCAGTAGCGAGTGGGTCTCCCACTAAGGAACTTGGGCAGGCTGTGGTAGGTCAGGCTAGTTCAAAAATGAGATAGAAAACATACAGAGCAGCTGGTTGGACACCAGAGTTAAATAAAAATTCTTTTGAATATGGTGTAAATCATTTCGGAAAACTTAAAAAACCATGGTCAAAGGATTTATTTACCGGGGCAGATGTGAATGACACTATGTAAAAAATGGGAAGAGTTTGTAGTAGCTAGGCCTAGCCTGAGCCACAAGATGCAGAAGAGAGTGTTAATTTATGGTTTAGCAATAGCAGGCAATGAATTAAGCAGGCACTATAGGAAGCAAGGGCAGGAAAACTCCCAATTAAAAGATCTGTAAGCAGGAAAAGATCTGGAAATGGAAAAGCAGGGTAGTAACATGGATGGGTTAACAGCTCAGAATCTAAGCTATGTGACTCAAATCAGTGAACTGGAGCTGCAACTTCAAGAGCTAAGTGCCCCCCTAAACAAAAGGAAAGAGAGAACTATGTATTAGCAATGAAGAACAAAGAATTGCAAGCAGCAGTCCAAGAACTGGTGAAGGAGTTGAAGAGCAGCCAAGGCAGTCACACTGCCTGTAATAGCAAGATTAATAGACTGCAAGAGAAGCTAAAACAAACTCAAGGGATGCTAGCAGCAGTGAGTTTGGACCCATTGAGAGGGTCGGCGTCTGAGACAGACTCGGATACCAAGTAATTCCAGCATCGCACAGCGTGGCCGCTTTAAAGGCATCTGAAAAGCTGATAATGCCAGAGTGGAGCCCAGAAGTAAGAGATTGCCATGAAACACCCCAGTGTATTCGTGACCAACAAGCTGCAGTGTGGCAAAATTGATACAGAGATAATGACTGATGACCCAGACCCTAAGCCATAACGTCAATACAGATACCCTTCCACGGCAGAAGAGGGATTAGAAGAGACCATTGAGACATTGGTAAACCAGGGAGTGCTTGTCGAGACCTCAAGCACATGCAATTCTCCCATCTGGCCAGTCTTGAAGATGTGACGGCTAACAGTTGATTACCACAAGCTAAACAAAGTCACCCCTTGTTTAGCACCAGTGGTGGCAAAATTTAACAAGATCACAACCACCAAAGCCACAGGTGCAAGATGGGTCTCTGTTCTCAACCTGTCCAGTGCGTTTTTCTCTATTCCCATCCACAGATCAGCATGGCATAAGTTTGCTTTTATCTTTAACAACTGGCAGCACACCTTCAGCAGAGTGCCACAAGGCTTCCATAACGCGCCCTCAGATGCCTGACAAAAATGTGGGGACAGTGTGTGAAAAAGACAAAGTTGAGAGTTACGTAGATGACATCTTAATAGCCACAACACCCCAGGAAAACAACTTGAAAATTCTGGATATAAGTTTTGGCAAAATAAAAAGATACGGGATTTTTATAAATCCAACAAAGACGCAGATGGCATTACAGAAAGTCATGTATCTAGGCCCTGAATTAGGAGTACATGGAAGAAGACTGGACATGCAGCGGGTTGAGCTAATATGTAAGCTCCCAGCACCAAGACATTTCTGCTCTTAGATTGTTTCTGGGACTTATTGGTTTTTCAAGAGAATTTGTGGAAAGCTACGCAGAGATTGCTCGTCCTTTATACCAGCTTTTTAAAAAGGGACAAGAATGGGTGTGAGTAGGGTGACCAGACAGCAAATGTGAAAAATCGGGACAGGGGTGGGGGGTAATAGGAGCCTATATAAGAAAAAGGCCCCAAAATCGGGACTGTCCCTATAAAATCGGGACATCTGGTCACCCTAGGTGTGAGGCAAAGAGCAAAAGAAAGCCTTCAACAAACTGAAGCAAGTGCTCACCAAAGCTCCAGCTCTTGCCTACCCAAAACCAGACACCCCGTTTCTATTACAACTGGCGACCACCTAGAGAGGCTTGGGTGCTGTTCTGCTCCAAGACACCGGATGTAGGCCTAAACCCATTGCCTGTGGTTCAAAGGGGCTGAGTGACATTGAGAAACAGTACTCCACCTGTGAAAAGGAAGTCTTAGCCCTGACCTGGGCTTTGAACCATTGGGGTACCTGATAGGCATGTCTCCTGTGGGTCTCAAGATGACTCTCACACCAGTAAAATATATCTTGACAGGCCACATAAAAGAAGAGAGGATATCCAACCCCAGACTGGCAGGGTGGACCCTCAGCTTACTAAACAAGAACATAAAAGTCAACAAAGCACCTCAGTTATTTATTGTTCCATATGCCCTACTGACGCAAGGAGAGGAGCATGAGTGCCCTCTGCCAATGGAAGACCTGAAGCAAGTTATGTCCCCCTTCCAAATAGGCACCACTTATCAAGAAGCAAAAATAAAAGGACTAGATATTTGGGGAGTTGACGGAAGCTGCTTCTATAAGGATGGTAAGCCATGTGCCGGCTATGCAGCTCTGCAGATAAACACTCAGAACATCCTGCAAGGTACCGTAGTGCCTTATTCAGCACACGCTGCCAAGGTGGTTGTGGTATTAGCAGTATTGGATGCAGCTGAACCAGAGGTTAATCTTGTCATGTGCTCCAATTCAGATTGGGTGGTCCGAGCCCTAACTGGATGGATGCCCATCTGGCTTCAGAAAGCCATGACCTGAGCCAATGGAAAACCTGTGGAATACTCAAAATATCTGTTGCATGCATGTAAACTTGTGGAAACTCAAAAAGGTGATACACACCTGTGCAAAGTGAAGGCCCATAGAAAAGAGCAGGCCGAAATTTCAAAATTGAATAATCAGGTGGATGGGCTTTCTAAGCAAGTAGCCCAGATGGGCATGGAACATCTGTGGCCTAAACCGGATCAGAAAGCATATGAAACCCAGCACAGAGATGAAGAAATAAAAAGCCAGCTAGATACTGTGGCGCTGCAAAAGCAAGACAAGGACCTACAAGACTTGTTACAAAAAGAAGATCACCAAGGCTACAATATAGTCAGAAACAAAGTCGGGCTCATAATGGCCTTAAAGAAGGACAATGGCGATACAACACCAGTCTGAGTGGTGCACACATCTGAGAAAAGAATTGATTAGCCTCTCACATAGCCAAGGGCATTTCGGCTCTGAAAAAACTGCAAGTAGGTTGTTGTCAGTATGCTGGTGGGCGGGATTAGTAAAAGATGTGGAACATCATATTCAAAACTGCTTGGCATGTGCAGAGAACAATTCTGACCATAAAGTTAATAAAGGTCCAATGCAGCACCAAAAAATAGCTGGACTGTGGTCGAGGCTCCAAATAGATTATATCAGGCCACTCCCATGCACTGGGTGTGGAAATAAGTACTGCCTCGTGGTGGAGGACTCATTTTCGAAATGGGTCGAAGCATATCCCACACGCAATAACACTGCAATGACTACTACAAAGACCGTATTGGAGCAGACCTTCACAAGATTTGGCCTATCCGAAACTATTGTCTTAGACCAACGTCCACATTTTGTGGGCGAGACCATGAAGCCTCACTGCTAGGCCCTAAATATCCATCAAAAATTCCACATTGTGGGTCAGCCCTTGAGCTCTGGTTTAGTTGAAAGAACTAACTGTGCCATAAAAACAACTCTGCGGAAAAATTGTAACCAATTCGGGGAAGAATTGGGACCAAAAATTACCGTTGGTGTTAATGGCGTTAAGATCGACTATAGCCACTCATGGTTTTACAGCTCACAGGGTGTTGACGAGTTGTGTGATGCATATCCTCAAACAGTGGTGGCTAGGTGGGGTCCCTCCAGATAGCTATCAACTGAGAGTCCTCATGGACCAGTTTATGGAAAAGTTACTGAACAATATTAGTGACATTCAGAAGCAGGTGGCTGTACAACTGAGGTCCAACGCCAGATTCATGGATAAAAGACTAGGGGACACCATTAAACCAATAGAATGGAATATAGGGGTTAGAGTCCTATATAGGTTTTATTCTGACAAAGGGCATGTACTAAGTCCCAAGTGTATGGGTCCTGTTACTATAACTAACAAAGCCAGGCCCACTGTCTATCAGGTGGAACTTAAGGGCAAAAAAGCGAAGGAGCCTCAAATGGTTCCACTCCAGCCAACTGAAAACGTGGAAGAGGTTTGTGACCTAGGGTAACTATATGAAAACATAACCACCTTGTTTTGTTTACTTCCTAGGAACCACAACACCTCAATTGTGCCATATGTTTAATACTTTGTTTGCTCCTGCTTGTAAACATACGTAATATGTTATTAATTAAGGAAGGAGAGCATTGTTTGTGTTATGCAAAGGGAAACCCCAGTGGTAGTAGAAACCTCTCCTATTTGATGTGACTTTGGATCCACCACATCTAGCAGTCATGGTTCCCATAATTGTTTATGCTTATGAAAAGGCACCTTATTGTTTCCTCCTTTGGCAAGAGGAAAAAGGCAATAGTTCTATGATGGCAACAGTGGAAACTAATAGTTCCCAATTAACAGCCTTGGATACAAAGGCAAAGCAGTCTACTTCTGTAAAAAAAGTACGATCATAGTTGCAAATGGAAATTTAAGGATGAACATCTGGAAGAATATTCTAATGTACAAAGGATAAAAAGCTCATTACGGTGTGCATGTATAAAGTCTAATATTCCCTCTCATGTAAAGGTGTCAACAGTTCAAGTAGAAGTTAACATGAATTTGCAATTCCATGAAAGTACCTTGAGCATAAGAACGCATAATCCTTCCAACTCATATTATGCAAGTCTGAGTTGTTACAACAGTACAAAAGCCCATTGTAATTCCTTTCTCAATGCAAATAGTTTCTGTAAACGAGAAAAAAAATGTAATGTTTGTAACCAGCTGCTACGGCATTATTAACATGGAGGTAAATGTAAATGATGCCAGTGTATGGACAGTAAATGGAGTATATGGAGCCCAAGAAAAGGTCCGAGTAACAGTGGTACCAAGGTCGTATGTTAGTAACGTAGGACCAGTGGTAGTGAAGGAGAATAGTAAAAGATTACTCGTAATCAATCCTGTCTACTCTTTAAAAAGAATTACCATGCCTTTGTAAGTAACTCTCACTGACATTGAAGGAAAATGTGCACTTTATACTCAACCCTTAATAAAAGGATGGAATGCCTGGATTCAAAGTGTGTTACCTAAGGAATCATCTAGAGTTAAAAAGAATTTATTAAAAAAAGAAGAACAGGAGTACTTGTGACACCTTAGAGACTAACTAAAAAGAATTTATTGGCCACTGTTATTAGGAGGAGTAGGTACTGGCATTGGTGTTATATACACCATTGATGTGAACATCTTGGCCAATAAAATTGATGCCATGGGACATGATATAGCTTCCTTAAGTCATCCATTAACCTCCTTGTTAACTCAAATAAGCACTCTAGAGTAGAACATTGTTAGAATCCTACCAACTTGGGAAACCTTGCAAGAGCAGGACCATCTTAAAATCATGGATGCCATAGACACTCTGCAGACAAATCTTTCATGGGCTCTTGCAAGTATTCAGGCACAAACTTGGCTGTTAAACATAGCCAGTAACATGCTTAGAGATGGTTTTAGTCACATTATTCCTATGGAATTAAAAAGATACTTTTGGAAAATGCCACAAATAATTTTGAGAGCTCCCACCAAGCGTATTGTAAGGGAGTTAATTTCTCATAGAACTTTGTAGATCAAATAGTTAACACCTATATACTTAACATTATAAATGCGAGTGAGAAATGGATATACCCTCTAATTCCTTTGGGCCTCAACATCAATGGTTCCATGATGAGTCCCATCGACATCCCTAAATGGGTTCATAAAGCTGACAAAGGATATAACAGTGTCAACTTAGATCCGTGCACATGGGAAAAGGCATTGGTTACTCCTGTACATCCGGAGTTATTGAAGGGTCCCATGTTTGTTTAGACTCCAACCAAGGTAAATGCCATTATTGCCTACAGGCCAGTGATAACAATCACTCGGCAATAGTTTTAATTAATGCTAATTGTTTATGAATCCATAACTGGTGTACTGAATTTTTTGTAAAAATTCCTTTTACAAAATAGATCACAATCCCCACAGCAACTTATGTTTATATTCTGTATATACTGTCCAAGGATGTGATATTGACTTCTACTACATAATGCAACCATGCAGAATATTCATGCACATTATGTATTATACAGGGGAGTCGCATCTTATGCGGGGGTTAGGTTCTGAAGTCAGCGCGTAAGGCGAAAATCGCGTATAGTCAAACGCTCATTGAGTGGAATGGCCGGCAGAATCATCCACACTACAAGTACAGTATTTAAATTATTTCTCTTTTTTTTTGCCGAGCGCATATAGTTAAAATCGCGTAAGTTAAATGCGCCTATGATGCGACTCAACTGTACCACCATTTAGAGCCAGTAAATTTAGGAGTTAATATATCTGTGTTAAAGCAGTCGGTGAGACACCCAGACCTAAAGAAGCACTTAAAGGAGTTAGAACACCAGAGCAAAGAAGCGATGCAAACTGTTCACCACTCCTTGCAAAAAAATAGAAACGATCTCAAAGAGAGTACAGTGTGAATCAGCTTTTGCACACTGGTGGGAACATTTATTCTTTAGTCCTACCAGTTATAAGGAAGCGTGGTGTGTGTTAATACATCCGGTTGCAGTAATATTCATTGTACAAATGGGCAGCATGGTTGCTATTATAGCTACAATTTGTTGAGTGAGAAAGAAATTGGCTACCATCAGTAGGAACCAAGGTTATGCCACCATGTAAGCTTACTAATAAGAAATGTGGCAACATGATAGTTAAAAATCATCAAGTCAATTTTGTTTTGCTTAAGTTGTTGTTTGCCTTCCATCTTTGTCCCCTTCTTTATCACTCTGTTAGCACTCTTTTTGACATTTGGCAGGAGCTTGTGGCAGGAAATAGTCACATGACGTGGAATAGTCTGCCCAGCAACGGGAGGTAATAAAAGGACTGTGAGCCCAGCATCAAGAGCTGTCTGCCACAGTGGCAGCCCAGTGCCATTTGCCCGTGAGTATCATCTGTGCCTATGCAACAACTAAAGAAGAAAAGGATTCCAATTTATCTGCCTGTTACCTGTGTTCCTGATCCTGTCCTCGTCATGTCATTGAGCCTGTCCCATGTGCTGTCCCAAAGAGATCCTGAGTGCTGTCTGCCGGTATTCCTTGTGGTTCCTGTCCATGATCCATTCTGTTGATGTCTCTACAAGACATGGTGTTTTACAGTTATTGATTTACTTGTTACCTGCCTATCTTGTTTTGGGGTCCATGGCTTTATGCCAAACATTGGGTGTTAACAGCTGAGTGGTTTTATTAATATTGGTTTAATAAATACTTTTTTATTTCTAGTATACCTGCCTTTCCTTGTATTTTTGAGTCGGACAAATCACCACGGGCGATAGACACGGTTGGGGGAAGGGACCTGTAGAAAGGGGTTCTTTTGTAAACAATAGCTCCCTGGGTTAAAACTAATTAGTTTTAGCTTTCTTCAGTTAACAAAAATGCAGCTGTCATTGGCGTTGAACAAGCAAATTGACACCTACCCCTGGGGGAAGAGGAGTACTTACTGAATCTCTTCCCTATGGGAGCCCAGGCTGTATTGCGTGGGGTCCTGCTAACACCACCCACGTGCCCCATGAGATAGGACAGGATTGCGGTACTGGTTAACTAGAAGCTCTGTTATTGACAGGAACTGGAAACTGCATATGTCATTGGAACAGGCACCTGCAAAAACAAGCCTTCCCTGACACAATGGAAAGAAAGCCATGTGGGCTTTTAACTCAGCTTCCTGGCAGAGGGTAAGTGGGGGAAGGGCCTTGCAGTACCTCCCTTAGAAAACAATACTGTCATGTGCTGTAGGGATGGTCCCAAATACAGCACCTTACTACAGCGAGGCTGCTGCGTTTGGGCTTATTACCGCAGTATGTTTAATATAAGGGCAGTGATCAGTATTTAGAAACCCTGAGACAGCTTGCAAAGATGGGGCTCAGTGCCAGGCGTTACAGGAAGAGGGATTGGGAGTTACTGAGGGGGAGGGCTCTAGAAGTTACCAGGTTGGAAGGATCAGATGTTATTGGAGCAGAGATGATGTGTAACTGTTGATGGGGGAGCACAATTGAAAGGCTCTGGGGGGACACATGACTGCCCCATGCATCACCTCACAGGGGGTTTAAATTGTGGGGTGCACCCCTTGAGGGGGCACGGAGTAGCATTTGGGAGGGTTGAGTGGTGATGCCAGGTAGCCTGGGCCAGTGATGCCAGGTGGCTCGGGCCAGCCCCATACAGTGGGGCTTGGGGAGGGAGCGCCACCTCCACCCTCTGACTCACCTTAGGGGCCACCCAGCCTGTCTGGGTTGGGCGGGGGGCACAGCCAAAAACTAATTCAAAAAGGCACCTTTTCCATTTTCCACCCCATCGGACAGGCTGAGTGGCCCACTGGGGTGAGTCAGGGCGTGAAGGTGGCACTCCCTACCCGAGCCCTGCGACATTGCCACTCACCCCCCCCCCCAAATGTTCCTCCACACACCCCCGGGGGGGGGGGGGCACACCCCATACTGTAGTTTGAAAACCTCTGAATGTAGAAGCTTTTGCTAAATGAAAGGCAGGGTCAGCCCCGCTGCAGCGCAAGGGGGGCTGTTTCCCGTGGGCAGAGCCTCTGCTATTGAAGGGGGAGAGCAGCCTCTGCCCTGGGAACAGACAGAGGGTGTTCCCACTGCCTGCTTTGCAGACTTTGAAGCGCGGGGACTCCAGCAGTAAGGAAGGAGAAACAGCCCCATGGAGTGGGATTCAGGGGTGAGGAGAGGGGCTCAGCCCACAGCCAGCCACCCTGCTGCTTCCTCCCCCCCACCCTGATGCTCCACAGACACATGGGGAGTGCCATCGCCAAAGGGAACCTTTGCCTCCTTGCTGCTGGCAAGAGGCAGTCTGAGGCCTTGCCCACCCCCCGCCCCTCCAGCCCTGTGGGCAGAGTCTGCTGTTGCTAAAGGAATGGCAGGAATCTAACGGGGGAGGGAGGAGTTGCATGACCCTGTGTTCACCCCCCACACACATCACCTCTGCATTAGAGTGAGAGTTCGGTCTCTTGCTGGGAGAAGTTCTGGGTGTTACAGGAGGGAGAGTCTGGGAGTTATCTGAGGGGCGGGCTAGGTGTTATTGGAAAGTGGGTTTCCATTAGAAGATGGGAGGGATTTGGTTACTAAAGCAGAATGCACCTGGAGGCCGTGATACACCCTCACAAATTGTGTTTATCCTCCTAATGCCCTCTGATGCTTTAAAATTTATATGTAAAATGCTTCATTTCCCACAGTTCCCGTCAAAGGTTTCCAGGGAGCAGAGTCTCTCTCAGCCCCCACCAGCACTGAACAGCACTGTTCTAACCTGGAGGAGAGACTGGAAGAGGGATCTGGAGTCAAAGGGCCAAATACTCAGCTGGTTTAAATCAGACTAGTGCCACTGACTTAAGTGGCACTACACTGATTTACACCAGCTGGGGATCTGGCCCAGAAAGGGGGAAGAGCGGGCATGGGGAGGGTAGCAGGGTTACTTAACCAACCCTGGGAAGAAGATCAGGATTCTGTTTGAATTCTGGGCTATGGTTCAGGGCAGTTCTTATTCTTTCCAAACTGGTTCTGGCCCCTGCTTCCTGTCAGCACCTCTATCCCCCACCTAGCTGTTACAGAGGAACCACCTCACAAATACAATAAACAATTCTTGGGCCAGCAGCAACCCAGACAGGAAACCAGCACAAGGCTAGAAAAAGCGCGGTCTCCTGGCAGCCACAGTGTGCTGCTGCTGCTGCCGCCGGCATCTTTACTGAGACTCCTGGGGAAGGTGGCTACAGATGGTTTCTCTGATCTCTCATGAGTCCACTTCGCAGCTAGAAATCTCAGGCTTCAGACACAGTCAGCCAGAGGTGTGTATAATATAGCATTCAGAGAACTGACAAAGCCGTTGTCTCTCTGCAGCTCTTACCAGAAGCCACAAAGAGCTGGGCTCTTGGGTCCATTTTTGTTACCCCCTCTCTGCACAGCTCTTACGATCTCAGGGGACACTGTAACCATGTAATGCAGCTTTTCAATCAGTTCCCTTTTCCCACCAGTTATCGCTGCTTTTCCTGACCCGAAATCTTTCCTATTGTCCTTCTTCTCACTGCCCAGTCCCCTACTTTACTTCTCCTGATCTTTTATGTTAATCATCTCTCCTCCTACCCCAGCTCTGGTTCATCCTCTACCTCAGCATCCAGATCCTTCTCCTCCCTCCTTCTCTGACAAACTTCTCCCCCCGCCTCCCAACTGCCGCCCCTTCCCACGGGATCTGAGCCCCATCCCCCAGTTTGAGCTAGTCTCCCACTGGCAGCTTCCTTCTCAGGACAGCATTCGGTGCTGCTGCATCATCGCTGCTGGCCCTAGTAGCACATCAGTAACTCGAACCTGCAGCAGGTGCTATTGCTGGCACCAGGGTTACTGCATTACAGGCACCCGACATTTTCTGATAACAGCCTGTGCACTTGCTCTGATAGATGCAACAATTGCTATGAGATAGGATTATTATTATTATTTTGGTATTGTGGTACAATAGTGTCCAGAGGCCCCTGTTATGTTTGAGGGTCCCATTGTGCTAAGCCCCACACAGAGAGAGAGAGAGAGAGAGAGACCCTGACCAGAAGAGATTAGGGGGCGGGTGGTGGAGGATGGACTTTCAATAACACCAATGTGAGCTAGGTGTTTCATTGCCATTGACTTTCAATGGGAGCTGGGTACTTCACTGCCCCAGGTTCTTTTGAAAACCTTATCCTCTACTTCAGGCAATAAACAGAGTATTTGACTAAAAGAAAGGTAAGCAGCTGAGGTGTGTGAGGCAGGCAGAGGGAATGGTCAATGACAGTAGACAGAGCTGGCTGTCATCACTGTAAAAGCGAGCACTGAGGTCATATTGTGAAACTGATCAAAATAGAAGAGTGGGGAATAGATCTAGAAAGGCAGGGGGCCAAAAACAGAGCGATGGGGCACCCCCTAGACAAATGGTCTAATGTGCAGCACACAGCCACCACTCTGGAGAAAGAGCAAGCGGCTTGAGAAGGAAAGGTGTGAAGCCAGAGGGGGACGGAGCAAGTGACATCAGCAGAGCATTCAGGAAGATGCGGTGCACAATCGTGGCAAACAGCACCGAGAGCGAGGCTGACAAGCAGGGTGAGGGGAGCCATGGCCCCTGAGTGAAGAAGAGCATTCAGCAGCCTGAGGAGGGCTCGAGGCAGTTGGAGAGATGAGAGGAGCTGACTTTCTCTAGATAACAAGGATAAGCTGAATGTAGGGGCCGGGGGCAGCGGCAGCAGAGGAGGGTGAGTTCAAGGGTGGGTAGGAGGTGAGAGCTGTGGTTTTGAGAGCAGTCAGGCCAGCACACTCAGAGTGCAGAGCTGTTGATCTTTCAAGTGATTCAGAGACAATGGAGACAGAGTGGGAGGGAGATGCACACATGTGACAGAATTGGGAACGGAAGCAGGCATCCCACACACCAGTACAGATCATTAACCAGGGGCTCAGCCTTTGCAGCCCCGCTGTCAGACAAGGAACAGCCAGGCACGTTGTGCCACACCTGGACTGATCAGGGGGCCTGGAAAGGGGAAGCACTGTTTAGGGGCCTGAATGCTCCCCACTTCTGCCAGACACATCACAGAGGTTCATTGCAGACTCAGCACCTTCTCACAGATTCCCAGGCCAGAAGGGACCATTGTGATCATCTCATCTGCCCTCCTGTCTAACACAGACCATGGCACTTCCCCCCAGTGATTACTAGAACAAGTCCCAGAGCATTTCTTGTAGCTGATTGATTGACAGTAGCTGGAAGGAGCAGCTACGGCACCATGCTGTCGCTAGTGCTCACGTAGAGACTCTCTCCTCTATCTACTATTAGAGCAAAGGGGTAATAATAGGAACTGATCAATGGCCTGGTGGTTTAAGAGCCCTATTTGCTGCTATAAATTGGCCCTAGCTTTACAAGTCAGTTTCGCCTGCCCACGTCCAGATCTCCCTGACTTCTTCTGCTTCCATCTGCCAGCTCTAAGCCTACTGGAGCTGTCCCATAGCTTGTAAATACAGCCTGTTAGCCCCAGTACTCCTTCCATCTGATGTGAGAGACTGGGGCAGAAAATGGAACTGGAATCTTGTACCCGGCAGCATAGAGCAATAATTGCTAGAGCTAGCCTTCATGACCTTGCAAGCCCAGAGCGTGAGACACTAGGACAGAGAACTGCACCACTAGCATGGCCAAATGCAGGGTGATTATCTTTTCCCCCCTGTTGACAATGGAGCAGCACTTTTAATTGGCACATCTCCCCTGCAACGTCAGCCATCCTCGGGGATACAGCAGCAGATGGATGGGAGCTAGAAGGCAAGATGCCGGGCTCAGTGAAACCATTCTGGGTCCATACTTGAGCTGTCTAGCCTTTCCTATTTCTCATTGCATCTCATGGCACTTGAATAAGGAGGCGAGGAGTACATGGCTCATTTATCCAATCACCAGAGGAGCACACTGCTTTCCTGTCAACAGCTGGGCATGACGGAGAGGTGCAGGCGGCTCTTATAAAGGGAGGCAAACTCTGGAGAAAATGCCAAGTTATTCTGGTCTCAGAATAGATAATATTCATTTACACTTCACTAGCAACTTTTATACGGAAGGGGCCCACAGCACCTGACAAACTCTGACAAAATCCATATAGGACTCACCTTGGTCACCACTGAAATACAGTCACCTCTGGAGTGGAAAACAGCAACTGGAATGCACCACAAAGCAACAGGACACAGCAGGTTATGGAGTCAGTACTACAGGGGCATTTAGGGAAACAGGATAGAATTATCTATGTCGGAACGTGCCCAGGATTCTGTGGCTAACACCCTAGGGAGCTGGCCAAGGGTCCTACAGGGAGAGGGTCATGAATAGTCAGTAACTTGTTTTTATGTTTTATGAAAGTCAGAGCCTCCAGCCGCACAATACCTCCAGCCCCATGTTGGAGCGCTGCATCAGTTCTGACACAGAATGGAGAGTGCCACCTGCACACCACAGCCTGAACTTGCGACAAGCGTTTCTTAGAAGTCTCCTCCCCAAATACTCATCAAACCTGACCCTGCTTAGCAGAGATAGGCACAAGGCCAGGTTACAAGCACAGCAGAAATTGGCTGGCCTTTCATAGGAGGTGGAACATACAGGAGCAAAGTCACCCATCTTTCAGAACATTTTACCCTCACAGCTTCTGTGAGCTGGCGATATTAGAAGCCTTGATGGGTGTGCGCTGCTGTTGCATTTCTGAGAAAGTTTGCTTTCAAAAACCCCACAGGGCTGAGGGATTTTCTGGGGATGTAGGAAGCGTTTCAGGGTGTTGTATCACCCTGGCCTAGCAGGCTCCTGTCCCTGCCAGTAGGTAGCTGTGGGCAAGAAACTGATGCATCAGCTGTTAACACACCAGATTCTACTCTGCCTGGAGTGCACACTGAGAGAAAAAGTGCTGTGGGCATCCACTCCGAGGCTTCATTACAGGCTGCCCATCAAAGCCTGTGCTGACAGGGCCGTGCTGCCGTACTCAGACTGTAGTGCTTCCCAGCTGTTCTACAGCCCAGAGCTCAAAGGGTCAGCAGAGTTTTATCGCTTAGCTACGCTTTAGCATGGATGGAGCTAAGGTGCTGTTTAAACCTGGCTTATGTACTGGCTGGCTGGCATGGCCAAAATGATGGCTTTGTCATGGCAAAGAATACCAAGTCACCATTTTAGCTGAAAAGCCCCTCAAAAGTCTTGCACCCCACACCTCCTGTTTGCCACCCCATGCCTGATCTCACTGCATATGCCCCCTCTCATCACAGACCAGTAGCTGACCTTAGCAGGAGACTTGCTTTACTGCTTGTCCTTCCCACACCCCAGCTCCAGGTCTGATCCTAAAGGGGCCCACACAATTGTCCAGGCTCCTTCCCCTGAAACACCCACAGCCAGGCCCCAGCTTAACTATACCCATTTAATATTGGAGCATTATTC
This sequence comes from Chrysemys picta bellii, assembly GCF_011386835.1. Taxonomy (NCBI): domain Eukaryota; kingdom Metazoa; phylum Chordata; order Testudines; family Emydidae; genus Chrysemys; species Chrysemys picta. The sequence continues at coordinate 169,567,833 of NC_088791.1, read as the reverse complement.
TTTTCAACCCACCTTTTGGGGTGTTAGCAAAGAACAGACTTTCTCACCTACATTTCTATCTAGAACCACTTCAGTGTTTTGTGTTAATTTGCTGCTCCCTCGTGGTCATTTTGCAAAACTGCATGTCTGTAAATGAGCACTCACACCGTGTGTTGATGAAGGTACAGTATTATACAATCTTACATAGATTGGCATTACATGTGATATTATTCAGTATTAGGATTATTATTACTGGTAGTTCTTCAAGCCCCATGACTTCCTTGCCCTTCCAGTCAGTCACCATAAATTCACATCTTTTCCCTCTTCCCTTGAGCTTGCGGTTTGGTTGTTTAATAATGACGCTAACATCACCTTTCCTGAACACGGTCAGAGAGTTCCAAAGCGGCATAAACTTGGAATCTCCTTGTCTCATCTCCAGCAATGGATGGTCTCTCTTGAAATGACAGTTCCTCCAGTGACAAATGGAGTTGCCATCTTTGAGATGCAGAACCACCAGCCACTGGACCAGGGGTGGGCAAACCACAGCCCGCAGGCTGCATCCAGCCCACGAGCTGTTTAAGCCAGCCTGTGAGCTGCACCCCATGGCTCAGCCCCACTCCGGCCGGGGTGCTGGGTCGGGGACCGCACCACACGGCTCCTGGAAGCCATGGCATGGCCCCACTTTGGCTCTTACACGCTCCAATGGGAGCTGCAGGGTAGGTGCTTGCGGGTGGGGCAGCGTGCAGAGCCGCCTGGCAGTGCCTCCATGTAGGAGCTGGAGAAGGGACATGCCACTGCTTCCGGGAGCCTCTTGAAGTAAGCGCCGCTCAGAGCCTGTACTCCCAAAGCCTCTCCCCATACCCCATACCCCTCCCGCTCTCCAAACCCCTTGATCCCAGCCTAGAGCACCCTCCTGCACCCCAAACCTCTCATCCCACTCTAAAGCCTGCACCCCAAAGCCCACACCCCAACCCCAATTTTGTGAGCATTCATGGCCCCCCATACAATTTTTATTCCCCAAAGTGGCCCTTGGGCCAAAATGTTTGCCCATCCCTGCACTGGACACTTCCCACACCTGAGCCCACGAGGGAGCCCTCTTACTGCCCCCTCTCCCCCAGGGACATTTGCCCCCACCCCAGTGGGCAAGCCTTGGGTCTGTCCTGTTTCCTGGCACCAAGAGGAGCCATTGTGGTTTTGGCAGTTGCAGAGCCCAGCCCGACAGAGCCAGAGCTGGGTGCTGACCATGCTGCCAGACTCATGGCATGCACTGTAGTTACCAGATCACTATGTTGCAATGCATGCACACAGCTTACAGGGAATGTTGGCCCCAGTGAAAAAAAACAAACTGTACATTCAATCTTTTAACCAGCAAGGCAGTACAAACATCGGCAAGGCTGGTCAAAAACCTGCCAGTTGGCAACCTCAGTGACAAGTACACATGGACATTTGCCAAAGAACAGAATTTTATTTTATAACCTCTTGTGGAAAGTTTAATCTCTTTATTAAGAACAGAATCAGCACACACAAAAAAACCAACCTGCAACTTAGCACAAGCATGTACAATTAAAAACAAAAAAGAAAAGTAAAAGCTGAGAGATTTCCCCTCCTGGCCTTATGTTGCAGTAATAAAAATCTTTAACAATTGCTGTACAGCTGCAGGGAGGGAGCAAAGAGAAATGGAGTGTTCTGCCTGCCTGCCGAGCGTCCAAAGCTGGCTAGCATCTTAGCTTTCCCTGGACCTTCTCCCAACACATGAGCCAGGACAGGACTAATGACCAGCACCCAGTTCAAGGGGAGAACCCTACTCCTGCACAGTCTCACCAGACTTGCATGGTAGAGTCTGGTGATAGAGGTCTGCCTGCAGGGAAGGGGGGGGGGGGGGAGAAAAGGGGATGCCTATGGAGATCCTGCACCCTAGGTTACCAGTTCCCACAGAACAGAAGACTCATTCCCCTATATTTCCTGGGTACAGGGAAGCTCAATCCAGCTCGAGTTTGACTGAGACCTACACTGACAGTAGCGGAAACATCTCTTCACAGGCACGATTCTGAGGAGGATCACTGAGCCCTGGGTTTAAGGACCAGCATTGATGTCACCCTGTTTGCCTATAGCTGTATCAGCTACAACGCACAGCAGACAGGTCGGAAACCCCAGAGCTGACTGCACCCAGCACTTCTTTGGCACTACTGAACTCCCCCACAGCGCACCATCAATGGGTATCCCCACATTTCTACCTGGATGTGCCCATGAGGGATGTGATATAACCCCCCCCACACACAGCCACATTCATGTAAAGGGCTCTGAGCAACATTCCAACTGAGAGGGGATGGCCTAACGCCTTGAGAAAATCCAAAGGGCCAACCCTTTCCCATCATAGAAAGTCTGAGCCTAACAGATGGGGTGTTTCCTAGCAGTAGAGATCGGTTGAACAGGCACCTGTGGCACATGACATCTAAGAACCTTCCCCTCCCTGCTACTAGACCTGCAAGATCTTATAAATGGAGTCCTAAAAATCAGAGAAAACAGAACAGGAACAAATTACCCTGTGGCATCACCAATACAGAGCTTTGCCATCAAAATGTGCAAAGTGATTTTTCAGATATTGTGTGCCATTCTCTCCAGCTCCCAGGCCAGGAGACAGGGAATCTTTCCTTACTGAGGTGCTTGCAGCCCGCATCAGAGAGTGTGTACAAACCACCACTCAGTTCTCTTTCCATAGGATTTGGGGGGGGTGGGGGGTGGGAAATGTCAGTGAATGGTGACCAAATGGAGGACATAACAGCATTCATTAGAGAAAATGCAATGTTCTCAGCCACCACAGCTTTGCCAATGTAGCTCAGCCCTGAACTGCATCACCTACTTTGACTTTAAACTGACCCTCACCTCCATAGCTCTCTCAAAGCAAGGGAAGCTTGATTTCTTGAACCCACCCCAGCTCTCATTCCCTACCCCAACACACTGGGAACGTAGCTCAGCCCAAACCATAAGTTTCCCAGGATAGACTCACCTGCCGTTTTGCCAGTGTTCCTTTCTCCTGGCCTGTAGGGTCCCCTGCTACCTTGATTCCCCTTTATATCTCTGCTAACAAGTCTCCATCAGAACCCCACTACTCCAGTCCCAAGTCTCTTCTAAGCAAAGTCAATGGGTATAATACTGAGCAGGCTCCAGGATGAGCCCACTTAAGGAATTCTCTAAGCTGCAGCTGTCTGTGCAGATAACACAGAGGAGAAAAAGCCCAAGCACACACACTGGACCAGCTTAATCAGCCTGCACTAGCCAGACCATTATATTTCAGGCAGTAATGCCTTAAGGATTACACCACTCAACAATCTCAGCTTTACACTAGCCACCTTTTCAGAATCACAGGTGGATGCCATGAAAACCCTTATGATAAAGGCAAGCAGCCCAGTGACACACCAGCTGCAAATCACTCATCTCACTATGCAATCAGCATCCGTGGAAGGAAAATATATAACCACCTGTTGGTCATTACTGAGCAACAAATATACTGGGAGATCCAAAGTCATCCTCTTCCAATACGTCCAGCCATCACAGCTGGTTCACATCTCTCAGCATCATATAATAACTAGTTATGGTGAAATGCAAAGGATTAGGTTCAGATAAGCACCCATCACAATGAATGCTTATCTCAGCCTTCCCCTGACCTCAAGTTTGCAAAATGTGGCTGGAAATCTCATGAGAATAGGCTTTCCCAGGAAATTTCTGACACATCCTGGTTTTGGTCTCAGATTAAATGTTGTGTCCATCCCGGTACCTAGCCAGGAATCTCAGAGGAGCAAAGACATGAAAAATAATGGGCGGGGGGAGGGTTACCCAGCTCATTTCAGAGCATGCCAAACCGCTTCATAGCTCAGGAACAGTCTTATAAATAGGCAAATGGTCATGGAGTTGGGGGAAGTCTTATTAATATTTGAACCCTTTTGCCCATTGCTAATGATAGCGCCCAAGCATGGTTTTTAATAAGGTTTGCAGGCCTGTAATCTGTGCGCATGTGGACTTTCCCCCTCTAATTCAGTTATTTTGCAGACAAGTTCTTACATGGAATGAAACTATGGAATACAGAGGGGATGCCCTCCCCCTCCCCCCGGCCCCAGGATGGTACAGTGAGCGTGTCTGGTCAGGGATCAATAGGATCAGGGAAAGAGTCGCACAAAAATTCTTCGTTGTTGATGTCAACAACCACCTCTGGATCCGGTGTGACCTCAGACTCTGCCTCCATCTTGGGCTCTGCCTCAAGACCTTGACAGGTCTCTGTGCTTTCTGGAAAACAAGTGAGAAATGGTTATAAACATTTGCTACTGTCTTAACTCCATCTCTGCTGAAATCCTCACCCAGACTTTCATCTCCTTTTGCCTTGACAATCGCAACTCCCTTCTCTATGGCCTGCCCTAGTCCCAGCTCTCTGCTCTCCAGCACACTCAGACGCTGTTGTTTCCTTCTGACAGGCACAATGAAGCACAACTGCTTCAGCCCATGCTGCAAACTGCTCCACTGACTCCACATTCAATTCAGGATCTGGTTCAAGATCACCTCCCTTGTTTTTAAATCCCTCTAGGGATTTGCCACAGACAACAGCACCGAGCTCATCTTTCTCTAGTCCCCTCTCTGTTTAATTTCTTCTCACCCAGAACTGGTTTCCTCTCTGTCCTTCAGTACAATCTGGCAACTATTGCTTTGAGACAAGCTCTTGCCATCTCTCTCTGCCTTATTAACTTTCCGTATATTTTCAAATCTCTGATCTAAACCATATCAATTCTCCCTTGCCTATATCTCTACATTTAACTCCTCCTCCATTATTATTGTACTATCTTGCTCTGTAACTATATTTTTTAACTCTGCAACACATTTTAAGGGATACAATATATTTGTAAGATGCAATACAAGATAAAACTGTATTTTATTATGGCTCCTGTGGTAGAAGCAGCTAGAGTTAGGGCTGAGTTTCAGTTTCCTTTCCAACCCCTCATTTTTCACTTGCTCATCATGACTTTCTCAACCAGATTCTTTGGTGCTGGGATTTTCCATGCTTAAAAACCCCACATGCAATTTATTTATAAAGTTAGAGCAAAACGAGTTTCAGCCATTTTTGAATCAGAGAAGCAAGTTAAAAACATCCTTCTTCCACAGGCTCCTATTGAAATGCAGTACATGCATACCTCCATTTCTCTTAGTACGCTGCCAGAAAATGTAAACATACCTTGTTTTATAGACCTTCCTAATGAAGAGAAGGGATTTTCAATGGGAAGAAAATCAGTTCAATGTTTTAAAAGGTTGGCTCATTAAGGCTGGAATGATTGCACATGTGCATTAACAATGACACGGCCCTCTGACATAATGCTTTGCATCAGCAGAGTGCAAAGCACCTGACCAAGGAGGTCAGTTTCAAGGTCACCCAGCACATCAAGGGCAGAGCTAGGAACAGAACCCCTATTTCCCGAGTCCCAATCCAGTGCTCTGTTCATCAAGCACACGCAATTTATTTTTGTGGCACCCTTGTCAATAACCGCTGAAAACCGAGGGCATGCAGTTTTGCCTGAGGATGATTGAACCAATGGTAGATTATGGATAACTCAGTTAAGGACGTCTCAGTAAAGGACAGTTAAGTTGAGGCCACAGTTTAAGATGCCAGAGATAAGGAAGCCTCACTTAAAAGTCTCCCAGTTAGGGCAGTTTCGGTTAATATGGGTTAGTAACGGATATGCTGCTGTTAATGTTCATTTAAAAAATCAGGAAAAGTAAATGCAAAAAAATGAGTTTAATGCATCAAGCACTCACATAGAAGATTAAAAAAACAGTTTCTATCCCCACATTAACCTGCCTGCATTACACATATACCATGTTTTCCATTCCCGATTTCTTTGGTAGATTTAAATATGAATGTATTACTAATTGTGGCCCTGATTCAAGAAAGCAACACAGCATGTGCTCAAGTATCTCTGACTTCAACGGGATTTAAGCATGTGCTGCTGGCTTATCACATTCTTAAGCACTGTGCTGAATAAGAATGATTTCTAGAATTGGGGGCAATGTTAATGAATCTAGCTTATAAATATACTGGATATGCAGGGTGGGGAGCTAACATTACAGTAAAATTGCAAAGCTGTTTTTAAAAAGATATTTTTAATAACCAGAAGGTAAAATGGATGAGCCCTCCTCGGCCCCACGGCAGGAGGTGCATTAATGGCGTATTGGTGCACTTATTGGGTATTAAAGGCACGAGACCACAATGCACCAAGAGCTGACAAATGCACATACTGATGTGGCTTAATGCGGTATTGACAGGACAGTGCTGGGAAGCTTGCACTTCCAGTAGTCATATTTGGCCTCCAGACTGTCCAGCCAACTCTTTCCACCCTCAATAACATACATCAATTTTATCCTCCTCCAATTTCCTAAACGAGTTATTTCTCAGAAAGCTACAAATCAAGACCCTGTACCAACCAGGGTTTGGAGGGCTGTCATCTGGGGCAGATGGTGCCTCATGGTGGTCTCCATTTGGAGGGCTCTTTGTTTCTTCATTGGAGATGACTGACATCGTCATTCCCTCTTCCTTTTCCTCCTCTGTAGAAAAGCAGATGAAAGACTGCAAGGAAGCAGGAACCAGGCCCCACCCTCCATAAACTCTGGAAATATTCAGTGTGAAGCCTGACTTTTCACACTCATCTTGGTCTCCATCTTACATGGCCCTGGTGCCATTCCCAGAGCAGACTGATACAGGGTATTGACACTATAAACTTTCCAAATTTGGAGAGCTGACAGGATTGCCACCTGAGGTGGCCTGGCTATGTCTGAACTCAGAGCACAGAGGGCCTGATCCCAACAGGAGATTCAGTGGGAGGAACAGGTGCTGAGCTCCCTTCAGGATCAAGCCTAGACAGAGCAGTAGGACTTCTTTAATGTGCCCCCACTGATGTTTTCAGCACAAATAGCTCCTGCCAGCAAATCTGAGGTGAAAACAAAAATGTTCCTTCTGGAACTCACCAGCAGGAGACTTTCCCCCAGCAACGAGCAGGTTTTTACAAAGCTCAACTTTACTGGGACAAGGGCAGGAATGGAAGGAAGACAAGACTAGCCACAAAGTCTAGTCAGTATCTATGGAGAACCCAGCAAATTGGGAAATGGAGCTGTGTTTAGACTGTCCTAGGACAGACTCTTCTCAACCCAGTAAGAAGCAGAGAAATCCCCGCTCACCTGAAGGCACCGGAATGAACTGCTGTTTGCTTTTCAGGCAGCAGCATGTTATCAGTGACGCTATAACAGCCAGGACAATTGCTCCCCCTCCACACGCTGCCAGGGTGTAAATGAACCAAGGTTCCTGCAGCAGGTTTCCTGCACGAAGGACACCGCATGTTAGTCAGAGGAACTGAAGCTTGTCCTCCTGAGCTGAAGAAGCCCTGCAGCTGAATTCAAGTCAGTGAAGAATACTGAAGAGGTGAGTGGGCTGGGGGAATTAGGAAGAAAGGATGGACTATGTGGTTCCTAACTGTGTTACAGATTTTCTCTTTATTCCTCTTCCCAGCCAGAGCTAATGTGAAGCTACCAGCATGAGGCACGGACTGCAGATGGCCTGTCAGAAGGTCACACACAGGTTGGTAAATATTATCCAGCACCTTACTCATTGACTGGGGATTTGTCAACTACACAGATTTAGGGTAAGTCTATACTACCCGCCGGATCGGTGGGCAGCGATCGATCCAGCGGGGGTCGATTTATCGCGTCTAGTCTAGATGCGATAAATCGACCCCTGAGCACTCTCCCGTCGACTCCTGTATTCCACCATCGCGAGAGGCGCAGGTGGAGCCAATGGGGGAATGGCAGCAGTCGACTCATCACGGTGAAGACACCATGGTAAGTCGATCTAAGTACGTCGACTTCAGCTACATTATTCACGTAGCTGAAGTTGCGTAACTTAGATCCACCCCACCCCCCCCAGTGTAGATCAGACCTTATATAAGAACTGAATTTACTTCAGAGAGGTAAAGAGAAATGGACAGAAAGACAGGCAGATGGCGCAACAGACTTACAAACAGACTGAGATCCTCCAAAGCACTCCTCCTGTGTAAGGATGGTTTGTTCAGAAGTAGGACATTCAGAAGAAAAACACTCTTTTTCCAAATATGATAAATGTATGGAGCCAAATTTAACCCCGTATAAATTCACTGAAGTCAAGAGAATTGCACCAGGGTTAGATTTGAACCATTGATTTTATTATCACTTGGTTCCTTTTTGATCTACTATTCCCACACCTTGAACTAAGTATACCTGTCAATCTGTTTAGTTAGTCACCTTGTCTAGCTAGCTACAGTAGGTTGTTTAGCTAGCTAGTCAATTTATCTATCTACAGTGTCTCTCTCCACAGGGACCAAATTGAATACACTATTCAAAATACTTAAAATAATAATAATTAGGGCTAACTGAAGTTAACTCACGCGATTAACTAAAAAAATTAACTGCAATTAAAAAAATTAATCACAATTAATTGCACTGTTAAACAATAGAATACCAATTGAAATTTATTAAATATTTTGGACGTTTTTCTATATTTTCAAATATATTGATTTCTATTACAACACAGAATACGAAGTGTGCAGTGCTCACTTTATATTATTATTTTTATTACAAATATTTGCACTGTAAAAATGATAAACAAAATTAATAGTATTTTTCAATTCACCTCATACAAGTACTGTAGTGCAATCTCTTTATCATGAAAGTGTAACTTACAAATGTAGATTTTTTTTGTTACATAACTGCACTCAAAAACAAAACAATGTAAAAGTTTAGAGCCTACAAGTCACTCAGTCCTACTGCTTGTTCAGCCAATCGCCAAGACAAACAAGTTTGTTTACATTTATGGGAGATACTGCTGACTGCTTCTTATTTACAATGTCACCTGAAAGTGAGAACAGGCGTTCGCATGGCACTTTTGTAGGCAGCGTTGCCAGGTATTTACATGCCAGATGTGCTAAACATTCATATGTCCCTTCATGCTTCGGCCACCATTCCAGAGGACATGCTTCCATGCTGATGATGCTAGTTAAAAAAATAATGCATTAATTAAATTTGTGACTGAACTCCTTGGGGGAGAATTGTATGTCTCCTGTTCTGTTTTACCCATATTCTGCCATATATTTCATGTTATAGCAGTCTCGGATGATGACCAAGCATATGTTCATTTTAGGAACACTCACAACAGATTTGACAAAACACAAAGAAGGTGCCAATGTGTGATTTCGAAGGATAGGTACAGCACTCGACCCAAGCTTTAAGAATCTGAAGTGCCTTTCAAAATCTGAGAGGGACGAGGTGTGGCGCATGCTTTCAGATGTCTTAAAAGAGCAACACTTCGATGAGGAAACTACAGAACCCAAACCACCAAAAAAGAAAATCAACTTTCTGCTGTTGGCATCTGACTCAGATGATGAAAATGAACATGGATTGGTCCGCTCTGCTTTGGATCGTTATCGAGCAGAACCTGTCATCAGCATTGGCGCATATCTTCTGGAATGGTGGTTGAAGCATTAAGGGACATATGAATCTTTAGTGCATCTGGCACGTACATATCTTGTGATGCCGGCTACAACAGTGCCATGCGAACACCTGTTCTCACTTTCAGGTGACATTGTAAACAAGATGTGGGCAGCATTATCTCCTGCAAATTGTAACCAGACTTGTTTATTTGAGTGATTGGCTGAAGTAGGACAGAGAGGACTTGTAGGCTCTAAAGTTTTACATTGTTTATTTTTGAATGCAATTATTTTTTGTAAATAATTCCACATTTGTAATTTCAACTGTCATAATAAAGAGATTGCATTACAGTACTTGTATGAGGTGAATTGAAATATACTATTTATTTTGTTTTTTACAGTGCAAATATTTGTAATAAAATAAATATCGAGTGAGCACTGTACACTTTGTGTTCTGTGTTGTAATTGAAATTAATATATTTGGAAATGTAGAAAACATCCAAAATATTTAAATAAATGGTATTCTATTATTGTTTAATCGTGCATTTAATCGCATGATTAATCGCGGTTAATTTTTTTCATCGCTTGACAGCTCTAATAATAATTAATACCCTTTTAAATGTCCTATGTATCTTCTTGCTTATTTAAACTACTTCTGCATGCTGGACAGACATCTTTATCAAGCTACTTATAATTCCCAAGTCATTTTCTTTAGATCCCACATGTTCATAACCCTTCAGTGTTCCTGAAAAGTTTAAATTATTTTGGTTAATATGTTTTATGATAACAATTATCCAGGATAAATTTCATCTGCCATCAAGTTGTCTAATGCCCAGTGTATTTAGATTCATTATCAACCTTACAAAACCTGCATTTGTCCATTTGCCTGGAGCAAGTAATATTTTTCTGACTAGTGAGTAGAATATCATCAGTCTTTTTCTAACTATAATCATCATAATGGCAATTAGAAGGGGAAAGAATACAGCAAAAATAATCGATCATTACAAAAAAATGAAAACCCATGAATTCTCTACATTGGTATTCAAAACCCTTTTTACTCACTGTCCGTGAACGTTAGAACGAAGTAAATATTTGTTCACAGAAAGCAAAAGTGTCACCAGTTCCCAAAACTGGGCTAATACTCCTGCCAATATGTGTTCATACAACTTTTCACTTCAGCAGTGCTTGCCCAGCTCTCATGACATTCCTTGATGGGTTTGTGAACTGGAAATAGGGAACAAATATTACACTTTGTCACTGAGGCGGCCCCACAGTGCATATACTGCAGGGTGATGATCAGATCCCTGCATGAATGATTGCAGGGCCTGATCCACAGCCCATTAATGTCAATGAGGGTGTTTCCAACGATATCAACAGGCTCTCGATCGAGCCCGCACCGAACCGTTTGTGATCCGTCCATTGGGTGAAATTTGTTCACACGAAAGGGACGTCAATTGTAAACAAATGAATGAAATCAGAGTCCGCAGACAATTTGCAAACAGGGAAAACGCTTAGATGAATAAATAAATAATCTGTGGCAAATTGTTTGCCCAATACTAACAGTGCGGAAGGCTGAGGCGATACGTATGAGCTGGTTAATCTTCTTGACGATTTTGTACAGCTGACCTACGTGGAGGGTAATAAAACACAGCACAATACAGCAGCTGAGCCCAGGAGCCGAAGAACTAGGGTAGTGGGTGCTGGTTTATTTGTGGAAGTGCTGGAAGGCTGAGTGAGGAAGGTATGTCAGGATAGGAAGAAACCCATGTTCTTTTGATTGTGGGGTAGGATATCTCTGATTTGTCAGTGGGGGAGGTGCATATCAATTTGGGAAATACATTGTAGGACAGGGATTCTCAACCTTTTTCTTGCTGAGGCCCCCCCTCAACGTGCGATAAAAACACCAGGGCCCGGCAGGGGAAGGAGGGGAGCAGGGGGCTCCAGGCCTGGGGGGAAACACCCTTGGACATAGGCATAGTTTTGCTTCTATTTGGGGGCTGGTGGGGCTCGAGCCAACTCTGCACAGCAGGGTCCAGGGAGGGCGTGCCACCTCCATCCCCTGACTCACTCAGGAGGCACCCAGCCTGTCCGGGCTGTGGGGGGGACGCACCCAAAAATATAACTCAAAGAGGGGACTCAGTTCAAAAAGTTTGAAAACCGCTCAAGATGAAGAGAGGGGGTAGCTATGGCCTGTGTGTGGGCAGGGGGTAGCTCAAGGTGCAGGGATGGGGTAGCTAGGGGCTGTGTGCAGGCAGGGGGGTAGCTCAGGGTACAGGGACGGGGTAGCTATGGCCTGTGTGTGGGCAGGGGGTAGCTCAAGGTGCAGGGATGGGGTAGCTAGGGGCTGTGTGTGGCCAGGGGGTAGCTCAGGGTACAGGGAGGGGTAGCTAGGGGCTGTGTGCAGGCATGGGGGTAGCTCAGGGTGCAGGGAGGGGGTAGCTCAGGGTGCAGGGAGGGGGTAGCTCAGGGTGCAGGGAGTGGAGTAACTAGGGGCTGTATGCAGGCAGGGGGTAGCTCAGGGTGCAGGGAAGGGGTAGCTAGGGGCTGTGTGCAGGCAGGGGGGTAGCTCAAGGTGCAGGGAGGGGGTAGCTAGGGATTGTGTGCGGGCAGGGGGTAGCTCAGGGTACAGGGAGGGGGTAGCTAGGGGCTGTGTGCAGGCAGGGGGTAGCTCAGGGTGCAGGGACGGGGTAGCTAGGGGCTGTGTGCGGGCAGGGGGTAGCCCAGGGTACAGGGACGGGGTAGCTAGGGGCTGTGTGCGGGCAGGGGGTAGCTCAGGGTGCAGGCAGGGGGTAGCTCAGGGTGCAGGGAGGGAGTAGCTAGGGGCTGTGTGTAGGCAGGGGAGTAGCTCAGGGTACAGGGAGGGGGTAACTAGGGGCTGTGTGCGGGCAGGGGGGTAGCTCAAGGTGCAGGGAGGGGGTAGCTAGGGATTGTGTGCGGGCAGGGGAGTAGCTCAGGGTGCAGGCAGGGGGTAGCTAGGGGCTGTGTGCGGGCAGGGGGTAGCTCAGGGTACAGGGACGGGGTAGCTAGGGGCTGTATGCAGGCAGGGGGTAGCTCAGGGTGCAGGCAAGGGGTAGCTAGGGGCTGTGTGCGGGCAGGGGGTAGCTCAGGGTACAGGGACAGGGTAGCTAGGGGCTGTGTGTAGGCAGGGGAGTAGCTCAGGGTACAGGGAGGGGGTAACTACGGGCTGTCTGTGGGCAGGGGGGTAGCTCAGGGTACAGGGAGAGGTAGCTAGGGGCTGTATGCAGGCAGGGGGTAGTTCAGGGTGCAGGGAAGGGGTAGCTCAGGGTGCAGGGACGGGGTAGCTAGGGGCTGTGTGCGGGCAAGGGGTAGCTCAGAGTGCAGGGAGGGGGTAGCTCAGGGTGCAGGGAGGGGGTAGCTAGGGGCTGTGTGCAGGCAGGGGGTAGCTCAAGGTGCAGGCAGGGGGTAGCTCAAGGTGCAGGGAGGGGGTAGCTCAGGGTGCAGGGAGGGGGTAGCTACGGGCTGTGTGCAGGCAGGGGGTAGCTTAGGGTGCAGGGAGGGGGTAGCTAGGGGCTGTGTGCAGGCAGGGGGTAGCTCAGGGTGCAGGCAGGGCGTAGCTAGGGGCTGTGTGCAGGCAGGGGGTAGCTCAAGGTGCAGGGAGGGGGTAGCTCAGGGTGCAGGGAGGGGGTAGCTACGGGCTGTGTGCAGGCAGGGGGTAGCTCAGGGTGCAGGGAGGGGGTAGCTACGGGCTATGTGCAGGGAGGGGGTAGCTCAGGGTGCAGGGAGGGGGTAGCTATGGGCTGTGTGCGGGCAGGGGAGTAGCTCAGGGTGCAGGGAAGGTGTAGCTCAGGGTGCAGGGAGGGGGTAGCTACGGGCTGTGTGCAGGCAGGGGGTAGCTCAGGGTGCAGGGAGGGGGTAGCTACGGGCTGTGTGCAGGGAGGGGGTAGCTCAGGGTGCAGGGAGGGGGTAGCTACGGGCTGTGTGCAGGCAGGGGGTAGCTCAGGGTGCAGGGAGGGGGTAGCTACGGGCTGTGTGCAGGGAGGGGGTAGCTCAGGGTGCAGGGAGGGGGTAGCTACGGGCTGTGTGCAGGCAGGGGGTAGCTCAGGGTGCAGGGAAGGGGTAGCTCAGGGTGCAGGGACGGGGTAGCTAGGGGCTGTGTGCGGGCAAGGGGTAGATCAGAGTGCAGGGAGGGGGTAGCTCAGGGTGCAGGGAGGGGGTAGCTACGGGCTGTGTGCAGGCAGGGGGTAGCTCAGGGTGCAGGCAGGGGGTAGCTAGGGGCTGTGTGCAGGCAGGGGGTAGCTCAAGGTGCAGGCAGGGGGTAGCTCAAGGTGCAGGCAGGGGGTAGCTCAGGGTACAGGGAGGGGGTAGCTAGGGGCTGTGTGCAGGCAGGGGGTAGCTCAAGGTGCAGGCAGGGGGTAGCTCAAGGTGCAGGGAGGGGGTAGCTAGGGGCTGTGTGCGGGCAGGGGACAGCTCAAGGAGCAGGGAGGGGGTAGCTCAGGGTGCAGGGAGAGTTAGCTGGGGGCTGTGTGCGGGCAGGGGAGTAGCTCAGGGTGCAGGGAGTGGGTAGCTCAAGGAGCAGGGAGGGGGTAGCTCAGGGTGCAGGGAGGGCGTAGCTCAGGGTGCAGGGAGGGGGTAGCTATGGGCTGTGTGCGGGCAGGGGGTAGCTCTGGGTGCAGGGAGGGGGTAGCTATGGGCTGTGTGCGGGCAGGGGAGTAGCTCAGGGTGCAGGGACGGGGTAGCTAGGGGCTTTGTGCAGGCAGGGGGGGAGCTCAAGGAGCAGGGAGGGGGCAACTAGGGGCTGTGTGCAGGCAGGGGGTAGCTCAGTGTGCAGGGAGGGGGTAGCTCAGGGTGCAGGGAGGGGGTAGCTACGGGTTGTGTGCAGGCAGGGGGAGCTCAAGAAGCAGGGAGGGGGTAACTAGGAGCTGTGTGCGGGCAGGGGGTAGCTCAGGGTGCAGGGAGTGGGGTAGCTATGGGCTGTGTGTAGGCAGGGGGTAGCTCAGGGTGCAGGCAGGGGATAGGTAGGGGCTGTGGGTGGGCAGGAGGCTCCCAGTGAGGCTCCCAACTTCATGCGGGGGGGGGGCACTGGGGTTCCCAGGTTCAGCCATCCGCTGCTCCTGGCTTTGGGGGGAGCCCCCAGCTTCAGCCCTCCGCTGCTCCCAGTTTCAGCATTGGGGCTCGGGGGAACCGGGTTTCAGGCGTGGGGCTCTGCGGCCCCCCTGAATGGGCTTGCGGACCCCCCCCCCCCCATTGAGAACTGCTGTTATAGAACATGGATACAGAGCTGGGGGGGCGGGAGAGAGGGAGGCGAGGAAGTCAAGACGCACTTGTCTCTGCATGCAGATACTGACAATGACAACTCCTCTCACCCTCATCCTGAGAGGGGCAAAATGAAGATAAACTGTGGCTAACATCACTTACCTGTGTTACACTTCAGTTCTATGACGGAACACTCACTGATGCTTTTGTTACGGTGAATCTGACAGTCAAGCTTTCCAGTCACCTCTGTCACCAAAATCATCCACTTGCCATCATCCTCAGTCTCAGTCAGATCCACAGGTTGTCCATTCAGCATCCAACGAAAGCGGGGACTGGAATGGTTAGCCCTCTCGCAAGGTAATTCTCCTCCCTCATTAATGTGGCCGGAAACATGAGCTGGGATTTGGGTTGGCTCTTGTCACACAAGATGGGAGTTAGGAAAACACGAGAGAAAACAGAGACAAGTTAACCAGACATGGCAATGAACGTGAACAAAAGTGGGTATTTCTGCCATTTGGACACAGACCACAACTGCATTTGCCATGTGTTAGTTTGCACAGAAATAAAAGATGGGAAAAAACGAGGTTCATCAATGCCGGTAATCCCTCCAACACCTGGCCATCCCTCTGAAATCCCACAATAGCCTGTCGCAACCCTGCAGTCCCACCAATTTCCATTTTCTTCTGCAATCCCACAGTTATCTCTCCCAGTCCTTCAATCCTACCAGAGTCTGCCCACCCCAAGGCAATCCATCCAATAGTGCAGTGGTTCTCAACCCGCGGCCCAATCAGCACACATGCAGCCTAGGTGACATCCTCAGGACCATATAGGGAGTATATATATTGTGCGGATGTGGCCACATAACACATAGAGAGCCGCATATGCAGCCCACAGTGGTAAATAGGTTGAGAACCACTCCTTTTCCTCCTCTTGCAGCCTCACCAATGCCAGTTCCTCCTCCTTCAGTCTCAGCAGTGCCCATCAGCTCCCCAGCAACTGCAAGAGATCATTTGTGGGATACTCCCACCTGATCCTAATGGTCAAATCCTGCACAATGCTCCAAGAGAGGACAGAAACTTCCACGGTCCTGGTCAATATGCAACAGGAGAATATCCTTTCCCGCACCCCATATCCGGTGATCAATTCAACCCTGTGCATGCGCTCAAACATCACTGTACAGTAGATAGCAACAGAGGGTCCTGTGGCACCTTTGAGACTAACAGAAGTACTGGGAGCATAAGCTTTCGTGGGTAAGAACCTCACTTCTTCAGATGCAAGTAATGGAAATCTCCAGAGGCAGGTATAAATCAGTATGGAGATAACGAGGTTAGTTGAATCAGGGAGGGTGAGGTGCTCTGCTAGCAGTGGAGGTGTGAACACCAAGGGAGGAGAAACTGCTTCTGTAGTTGGATAGCCATTCACAGTCTTTGTTTAATCCTGATCTGATGGTGTCAAATTTGCAAATGAACTGGAGCTCGGCAGTTTCTCTTTGGAGTCTGGTCCTGAAGTTTTTTTGCTGTAAGATGTCTACCTTTACATCTGCTATTGTGTGGCCAGGGAGGTTGAAGTGTTACCTGCCTGTTACCTGCCTGTTACCTGCCTCTGGAGATTTCCATTACTTGCATCTGAAGAAGTGAGGTTCTTACCCACGAAAGCTTATGCTCCCAATACTTCTGTTAGTCTCAAAGGTGCCACAGGACCCTCTGTTGCTTTTTACAGATTCAGACTAACACGGCTACCCCTCTGATACTGTACAGTAGATGAGTATCTAATGTCATTTACACCCTGAAATACTTCTGATGCCCAAGTTATTGGCTATTATTCTCTTGAATGCCATTAATTTGAGTTTCTCCAGTGGCACTGGAGCAACTCATTCCAGAGTCTGATTGCCCTCTGAGAAGAAAATCTGTCACATGAATGTAATTGAAACTCCTGGTTTGGTTTGGTTAATTTCCAGATGTGCCCACATTTTTCCATTGCTGATTAATTCAATTAACTATTTACCTGAATGGTCATGAGATATTGATTGGAACTCCTTCCAAAAGAATTGTAATTCCATCATACCAACAGCCCTTGATCTTGGAGACCTCTTATGAAATTACTTATTTGGACATCTCAAACCTTTAATTTCACAGCATCGTAAATATATATGGTACTCTTGAAGGAGAATTGACTCATTCTAGAGCTGGGCAAACAATAGGCAGTAATTTATTCCTCACCTCTTCTTCTGTTCACATATTGCCTGCAAACTGATGATCATTCTCTTGAATGTTCCAGATTCTGCATTCAAAATTATTTGTAGCATAAACTCTGAATAATTTCTGGCCTGTAGCTTGCAGTTTGTTGAGAGTATTTGAAATTTGAGCTGTGTTGGTTATGTTAATCAGACCTTTCTCAAATCTCCCTCATTCTGATAGATGTCATTCATCTTAATTTACCTACATTTCACCCAAATTTGGAGTCTCTTCGGTTTTCTTGTTGAAATTTTTTTATTTCGGAAATAAAGAATCATGAAACCGAGGTTATCAAAAGAGTTCTTTACACTAAATAAATGAATCCCAGATCATTTTAAGTTTCCCGAGTGAATACATTTGTGTCTCCATCAGTTTGGCCCATGACAATAGATTATTTTCTATAGTTGAACCATGGCAGGTAGTGAAGTATGGACTAGACATACAAGTCACATGGTATATTTCTGTTCCCTGACTATGTAAGTAACTCACACATAGGTGTCTGGTGTGAATATTCATGTTCACAAGCTCAAAATTCACTTTCCTTGAATACTATCCAATATTCACCTAAAAGACATTGCACCTATGAGCATTCCTGCCAGTAAATTCTTTCACTAGATGCGTGGCAAGTGAACACATAAGGGTTGAAAACACACGAAAGCAAATGGATTTAAACATAGGAAAAAGTAGGCCTGAACATTTTCTGAACGATTTGCCCAATTCTCATCTAAGCCCTTTGGGCCAAGGAGCCCTGTCTTTGACCAGCTCTCAGCTGGAGTTCTGCTTGTCTGCACTTGGCTGGCATTAAGTTTCATTTGTCTTCACTGAGATCAGGCCACTTTGACATTTTCATTATAATCCCATAAACTCCATTTCCTCTTAAAAAACCTGGGACGTTGTAAAGTAAATGCAGCGTAGAACAGGACCTGAGAGAATGTGATGCAAGGTACCAGCCTATTTGAATCCTGGAGGGGACAGTGCAAGGTGCCAGAATGACAGTCCTGGAGACTGAAGTCCTCAGTTTATCTATGGCACTGGTATAAAGTGGTCAATGGCAGTGCAAGCCTCCCCACACTACCCCACTGATGGGCTAAGTGAACTTGCACCAGCCGGGAGATTCCCTGTGTGAGGAGAAGCACCACTGATGTAAAGCTGTCAGAAGTGGCTTTGCCGCTTCCCACACCAGCTCTGCTATCTCCTATGTCAGAGCTGTGCCAACCAGTGAACAAAGGGAGCGGGAAGGTTGGGACAGAGGGCATGGTGGAGCAAAGGGCCACTATGACCAACTTCTAAGTGGTATAATACCCCTGACGGACCTGATGTCATCAGCATAAGTTAAACCTGCACACTGGGGGTCAACAGTTGAGAATCAGGGAGTGGCAACAGCATCCTTGTCAGACCCTTTCTCCATTGCACTGAGCAGCTGAGAAACAAGCCCAGGTGTATCTCAAACCTGACCCGGAGAGACCAGCTCTTGGGGGTGAGAAGAGAGTTCAGTCATTGTCATCCAGCCAGTCCTTAGCCTACCAGGCGAGATTGCCAGCAAGGGGTCAATTAGTGCCAACAGTGGCGATGGTTTTGTGACAGCTGCTACCTGTCCCACTATGGAAATGGACTAAAATCCACAACTCCGTGCCTAAAATCTGCTCTCCAGAAACACACAACCCACACTGCTGTCTCTGAAGTCAGGGGGTGAAGGCATCTTCTCCCAGCACCTTTATGCTCTCAGTGGGCTCAAAGGATATGGGAAGTTGGCAAAGTGGATGCAAAAAATATCCTTTTGTTTGCATGCAACACTATGGCATTCTGCAGAGCTGAAGACCTACAAACTGTGTTTGCTAATCCAGAGACCCCTACAGCTACTGAGAGCCAAACTGACATCTTGGAAAGAACTGATCCTTCATTTAAGCTCTCAGATTCAAGAATGATTGATTCCAAACAAGGGTCACTTACCAGACACTTTCAGTAAGAAAGATTTTTTGCTTGTGTTTGTAAGAGCAAATTCATACTTTCCTTCATTCTTCCTTGACACATTCTTCAGTTGCAGAGATCTGCTCTGCAAGCACATAATCTTGTTACAATAAGTGTCACATTCTGTAGACGAAGTATCATAAGGCGTGGGCTTCACACATGGGTCATCTCCCCAGGTTACCCTAGCGAGATTTTTTAGGCTTTGAATTCCCAAAGGAAAGTTGACTGAGCCACCAATGATTCCATTGACAGTGTTTGCTCCCTCATTAATTGGCCCGCAGCAACAATAATAAAACACAGTCACTGATTTTATTGCATGTCCATCCATTGGTTCTGATCTGGCTGACTCACAAAAGGCAAAACTCCAGATAAGACATAAAAATGGTAAATTGGATCACAGTGGGAAGGTGGGAGAGGGGAAGAGAGGGGGTTAAACCTGAAGTGAAGGCTAACTCTGCTATCCTGCAAAGATCAAGGCAAGGGGCACACCATAAAGCCAGAACTACAGAGACAAAGACATGAGCATACCCTCTTCTTTTCCTCTTAAGTTCCTACCTCCAACAGCTCCACCTCTCAGAGCTTAGAGGCTGAGACAGTATATAGAGTCCAACACTCAGAAGGCTAACTGGGACCAGTTCATGAATTAAATGAGCCATAGTACATATGGCAGTAAAAATAACTTACACCAATATAGCACCGTTCATCTGAGGATTTCAAAGGCTTTTGCAAACATGAATCAATTAAGGCTCACATTGTCCCTTTGCATAGGTCACTACCACTATCAATGGAGGGACATAGTGGCTATTGCTAAATGACTTGCCCAAGGTCATATGGAGAGTTGGGTCTAGAACCTCAGAGTCCCACATTCCCACCTCCTGCTTTAACCAGCATGCCACATACAAAGCCTCCGAGGCAATCATTTTCAGCTGCGTTCAAGGCTGCAGTATATCAAGGCAATAATGCATTGTTAGTTATTACTAATTTATAAAAAAATCTGTCTTACTTTGGTCTGATGGCCCCTTTTCGTGCTTTAGCGCTTACAACACTTGATACTTCCCAATGCCCGGTGGTGACCTTACAAAGGTATCCGAGCAAAATGAAGGTTTCCGCTCACCTGGGCGAATCTGTGCTAGTTTCATAAAGAAAACCCCACACTTACCATTAATCATGATTATTATCACCAGCACGCACTGCAGGGTAAAAGGAGATTTGAAATCCATTTTAAGGAGCTTTTTGCATCGTCTGTTAAGAACAGGATCTGGCTACACGGCTAAACGAATCTGCTGCTCAGGAAATGATGTCAGAAGCAGGAACAAAAAAAATCAACACACCCATACTGAATAATGTATCAGAATAGATCTTCAAGGTTCCAGGTGGCTGAACTCATGCTGCAGTGACATGAGCCATGATCTGCTTGCCAGGCCCCGCATCCAGGAGCTGGGTGTGTGTCAGAATGGGATTCAGAAAGGGAGGAGAAAGGACTCTCCCAGCCATCTGATCAGATTTAGGAAGAAGCCAGTGTAAAGCCTCTCATGAGCAAAGGAGGAAACACCTGTTTCCCTCACTCCCTTGTTCTTTTTCAGTCTTTGGTTGATTGGTTTAAAGTGCAGCTCAGAAAAGAATGGCTATGGTCAAAGAAAGCAATCTGTACAACCACACCCTGTTTTTCAGAGGTATTGAGCACCAACAACTGCCACTGCAATCAATGGGAGATGTGGGAGAGGCCATCTTTGAAGATCAGGCCAGCACTGTGAGCTTGAACTTCATGGTGTTCTCTCAGGGACAGACTCTTTTGTCAGTGCCACAGGAGAAATATATCATGCCTGAATGGGCCATGCACAACCCCCAGTGGAGACTGATACCTACAGGAAGCTGAGGTGGGTTGATAAGGAAACCCACCAGGCTGGTGCTTGGTCATGCAGTGTTTGATTTGATATGACTGGCAGAGAGGAGACCGAGAGAGAATCAGTGTGTAATAACGTCTGGAGTTCAATGCTGTCTCACGTAGGAGTCTGTCCGGATTCTGTAGTATGCAGGCTGGAATTTTAGGAACATGCTGCATTACCTAAACAGTGGTAATATAAACCAGCTGTCTACATGCCACAGCAAAGGGTTTAGACCTGCTCCCCTGGTCCCAGCCCTCATCCAGGTGTCAGTGGGCCAGATCCTCAGCTGATGTCATTGCTAGAAATAGAGCTACACTTATTTACCCCATTTGAAAATACAGCCCGCTAGTAACATTTAAGATCAGCCCAATCTCACCCACTTGGGGGGAGGGAGGATCTCTTGGCAAAGTATCGAAACTCAAATTTTTAAGGTACACTTGGGTCGCAGTGAGATTAGGACATGACTTCAGAGTACAACTGGAATGCAGCACTCCTCAACGTTGCTTAACTTCATACAAAGCACACACGTCTCATTTGGCTTGGTCAGGGTAATCTGAAGGCAGTTGTGAGGGGTGGATTTGTGGATATTTTGTGTGTGTTTCGGTGAGACATTTAAAATCACACCCATTATTGTTTAAACTCTTACCATACTCGACTATCCCAGCTTGACTGCTCAGCATCCTGGCCTCTTGTTTTGTTTCCCTCTTAGCAATGTCAGTTAAAGTCAGTTCTCAGTTATCTGTATCCAAAATCTGCAAAATGGCTCAAGGCCACAGCAGCTTCATCCTGTCACTATCATAGGCGCATAGAACAGACCCGAACTGATCTATGACATGACAGAAATAGCCCTCTCTGAGAAGAGCAGTGATGTGCGTCTTCAGACACCCGCAGTGATGGGGAGAGGGGAGAAAGGCATTTACAGTAAGCACTACCCTTTCATTTCCTGCTGTGCTGCTAAAATTAATTGACGAAAATGTCATTTGCAGACTTAGGGTTACATATCATCCTCAGATGCTCACTTTCCGTCCCCAGGGTATATTTTTGCCCTTACGTTTTGGGGCTGCCTGCCTGGTTGCTGTCTTTTTTGCTATTCTAGAGGCAAGAGAGAGGGAGGGTGGAGGGGGATTAAGAATGGAATACTGAAAAGATCAGAATGCTAGAAAAAAACTCCCAGGCAAAAATCTTCTAATTCTGGGGAGTCAGGAAAAGGATCATGCAGATTTAGGGCGTCATTATCCTCTCAGTCACATCAGGGCAACCCTACTGAGATCATGTAGAGATTTACAGAGAAAAAAATGGCCTTCTGATTGCAGCTAGACTGTTAGAAAAGTGACTCTGTGACTGTGACATTGCAGTATCCTGTCTTCAGTCTGTCTTGATGATTCCAGATCACATGAGTTCCATTTATGAATCCAAATGGTGATATTTCTAACTGCCCCATTCATCACCCAGCATGTGGGCTCTTTCTGCCTCTTGCTGCAGCTAGAACGGAGATAATGATGCTGTTGACTGTACACAGGGCAGGACAGGCTGCAGCTTGATGTGTTGTATAAACCATCTGCAACCCCCTCAACTCCCAGTCATCCCTCTCCCCCCCCAAACAACTTCCTTTTGAATTAAATGGCTTGATTTTGTTTCCAAAGACCTACACATTATCATACTTTAAATATTTCAGAAGGTGGTGAACACACTACCAAAAGATTCTTCTCAGTACAATGATCATAATGAGCAATTATCTCAGCCTTTGCATCTTCAGACATTAACTAACAAATCCTCTGAAGTTAGAACCTCTCAGAGAAGGCACTTCCCCTTTTTGTGTACAGGCACTGAAGGCTTTATATAGGTATTAAAAAAAAACCCTATTGAGGTTTCACATCATTAACAGAAACCACACCTAGATGTAAAAATGAAAAATATATACATTTTGAAGGTGAACTGAAACAGTTACCTGCCAAGACCTAAGTTCAACGTTCCATTTTCTCCTTCCAGAGCTGGGAGCATCACTAACCACTATAGCAGAGAAAGGAGCTTGGTTCCTTTCATTACATTAGGAGTGGGTGGGGAAAGGGAAAGATAGAGGCCTAAATTCTGATCTAAGCAGGTTCGAAAAGGAGGAAATAAGGCTCAGATATTTTGATATATAAATGTACTTATTTGAGAATGCTAACTCTGCACATCTATTCTCTTTAATGAGTCGGGATCTGATTTTGATTATTATTATTAATGTATTTCAGATCACCATTAATTGGGGATATATTTTTAGAGCACCAGTCCTCTGGAACTCACTCCTATTAAAGTTAATCATGAAACCAGAGGGCAGGAAAAGTGGGTGGGTCTGCCAGAGAAGCAGATGTCTCTGCATGGGGACAGCACAACCAATTCCTAGCTGGAACAGAAGAGATTGCACCAAGGGAAGCTGAGTGTGGGAATAGTGAATCAAAAGGAGAGGCTGCCTTTGGAGATAGTACAGACAGACATGGGACTGCAGGCCTCTACCACCTCCCTGCTAGATGGGGATATTATACCCCTTTGAGCGATGGGAATCAGGACCAGTCATCTCAAGAGCTCTTCATTAGCAACTGGTTGTATTAAGAAAGTAGTTATCAATGGTTCACTGTCAAACTGGGAAGACATACTGAATGGGGTGCTGCAGGGTCGGTCTTGGGTCTGACACCATTCAATAATTTTGTTAACAACTTGGATGACAGGAGAATATACTTATAAAACTTGCAGATGACACCAGGCTGGGAGGGGTTGCATGCACTTTGGAGGACAAGATTAGAACTGAAAATGATAAATTGGAGAATTGGTCTGAAATCAACAAGATGAAATTCTATCAGGATGTGCAAAGTACCACACTTAGGGGGAAAAAATGAAGTGCACAAATACAAAATACAGAATAGCGGGCTAGGCGGTAGTATTGCAGAAAAGGATGTGGGATTATAGTGGATCGCAAACTGAATATATGAAGCTGCTTTGAAAAAGACAAATGTCATTCTGGGGTGTGTTAACAGGAGCGTTGTAAATAAGACATAGTATGCAATTGTTCCACTCCACTTGGCACTGGTGCTGGAGTACAGTGCCAATTTTGGGCTCCACACTTGAAGAAAGATGTATATAAATTGGAGAGAGTGAGGGGTTAGCACCACCATGTTGCACAAAGGACACTTGACAAAATTACCGTACTAAGTGACAGACATTGGTGTGGGGGAGAGGTGTGTGTGGTTATGTCATTCAGTCATTCAACTTTTTGAAAAATTACCACAGACCTCAAAATATTTACCACGGACACTTGTGTCCATGTACAGACACATTACTGACCCCTGGAGAGAGTCCAGAGGTGAGCAACAACAACAACAACAACAAAAAGAGGTTAAAAAACTGTGCATGTTTAGTCTTGAGAAGAGTGGAAACAAGATAAGTCTTCAAATATGTAAAAGGTTGTTATAAAGAGGATAGTGAGCAATTGTTTTCCATATCTACCAAGGATAGGACAAGAGGTAATTGGCTTAGTTTGCAGTAAGGGAGATTTAGGTTAGATATTAGGAACAACTAACTATGAGGATAGTTAAGCACTGGACCAGGTTAGCTGCGGAGGGTGTGGAATCTCTGTTACTGGACGTTTTAAAGAATAGGTTAGACAAACACCTGTCAGGATGGTCTAAGGGCTTATCTAAACTGCTCCACAGTTCAGACAATGGGGGTGTGAATAGCAAAGTGCTGTGCTGTAACCCCCCTGTGTGGATGCTGTCAGTGCAAACTTAAAGGTAGGACTACTTCAGTGCGAACAAGGGACCTTTAAGTTTGCACTCACATCGTCAACACAGGGAAGTTACAGCGTGGCACTTCGGTGCACACTGTTATTCATACCCCTGTTGCCTGAACTGCGGGGCAATATAGACATGCCCTAGGTATACTTAGTCCTGCCTCAGGACTAGACAAGATGACTGGGCTGGGCTAGATGACCTCTTGAGGTCCCTTCCAGCCCTACGTCACTATGATTCTATTTTATGGAGATCTTTGCATCCTGGCAGGGAAATTGTAAGTGTTCCTTCTCCTTCCCCCAAGCTTCTGCTCTACGTTTGTTCCTGCTGTGGTCAATGCAGCCTGTTCCAGGATAGTGTCAGACTCCTTCTCTCCAGGTGCGGGGGGTGAAAGAAAGAATATAGTGAGAGACTGAAGGGGGGAGAAGGCATATTCAGGATTCCAACAGAGAGCAACCAACTGTAGGGTGAAGTGGGGGTGGAGGAAGCGAATGAATTCTTGTTTTTTATTTTATTCTTAAAATAATGAGGTAAAGGCACCTACTCAGGTTCTGAACACTTCCTGGAGGTAGGGAATCATGAACCATATACACTTTTCTGGGTTATAACCACAGAGCTGCATGCGGAGAAGGCAATAAAATGCCCGCTATGCATTTTTGCCCTTTTGCTGTGCAATTTGGAGATCTTGGCTACACTTTGTGGTGTCTAGAAAGTTGAGAGGTGTGATCGGGGCCTTGCCAGAGGCAGGAACCTGAACATGCTCCCTTGGATAAAATGCAGATAAAATGCAGACATATAGAAATCCAGATACAACGCCCTTCAGATACAATATAGAGGGTTGTTATTATTTATATTACTGTAGCATGTAGGAGCCCCAGTCATGGACAAGCACTCCCATTGTGCTAGGCGCTGTACAAACACAAAACAAAAAGACAGCCCCAGCCCCAAACAGCTTACGGATAGAACAGAAACTATAGTCACGTGCACACGCTCTGAGATACAGATAGACAGGAACCTAGAACAGCACGGGATCACAAACAGGTGGTGCTCAAGACCCCTCACTGTTTCAGATTGAAGCCCACTGAATAGTTACAGAGCCCTTCCATTTTATAAAGCCATATATGGGGAGTTTCCCAATGCACCTCTAACTCAGATGCTGATAAGACTGATCAGGGCCCAGCAGGAAACTGCCTTTATGCCCAGGGGATGATTTGTTCTTTTTTTCCTCTCTCTCTCATTCTGTAAAACATCTGTGAGTGATTTCCCCATGCTGACCCCAAAAGATGAAAGATCTGCATGGCTGGCTCCATGAACACCTGCCTGCCTGCTATGCCCAGCTACACGTGTTACACCACCATTGCTGATGAGCCATGTGATAGAGGGTTTACTTGGGGTGGACTGAGACGGGGTAGAGAGAAACACAGACATGGAGGAGGCGTAACAACAGTTCTGTGGTTGGGCCGGATGGACAGTGGAGCATTTCCCCAGTGCAGGGATGGTCTGGAGGAAGAGGTAAAGCTGCCTCCTGAACCAGCAGCCCCACCACTCCAGGTTTGGAAGGGGGCACCTCAGGGGCATGGTGTGGGCGGAATGAGGGGCCAGACAAAGCAAACCAACGCCCAATCCTCCACTGGCAATAAGGTTCCTGAGCACATCTAACTTTTGGAGTTGCCATGTCACAGAGTATCAGGGAGCCATTACCAGTGTATTGCCAAACCCAACCAATTAAAAATCATGCATAAGGCCCCGAAATCATGATATTTGCAAAATAATAATTTTTGGAGGGGGGGTGTTGGATGGATTGTTTGTTTTTGGTTGGTTTTTGCGCCTTTATGGTTCATGTTTTAAAGATTTTCTCCACAATCAGAAGCACCAGAAATTTCTTTTTCTTTTATACGAAAAGTGAGATTCTCTTATATCCACCTGGCTCTGACAACGGGGACTTTAAGAGAAAACATCAAATGCCACAGAACTTGGGATGGGATCATGATGAAAGATGGCAACTCCATGAACTGGCACTTTACAATTCCTCTCCTTCCATGTCATCTGAGTGAGGAATCAAGGCCTTTTCAATTCCAATATATATTTCTAGAACTCTTACATGACTTGGTTTGCAAATCATAGAATCAAAGATATGTAGGGTTGGAAGGGATCTCAAGAAGTCATCTATTCCAGCCCCCTGGCTGAGGCAGGACCAAGTATACCTAGACAGGTGTTTGTTTAACCCAGGGATCGGCAACCTTTGGCACGCAGCCCGCCAGGGTAAGCCCCCTGGCGGGTCCTGGCCACGGATCACCGTTCCAGGCCAATGGGGGCTGTAGGAAGCAGCGTGGGCCGAGGGATGTGCTGGCCGCGGCTTCCCACAGCCTCCATTGGACTGGAGTGGCGAACTGCGGCCAGTGGGAGCCACGATCGGCCGAACCGGCGGACGCGGCAGATAAGCAAACCGGCCCGGCATACCAGGGGGCTTTCCCTGGCGGGCCGTGTGCCGAAGGTTGCCGATCCTTGGTTTAACCTGTTCTTAAAAACCTCCATGATGGGGATTCCACAACCCCTTTTGGAAGCCTATTGCAGTGCTTAACTATCCTTATAGTTAGAAAGTTTTTCCTAATATTTAACCTAAATTTCCTTTGCTGCAGATTAAGCCCATTAATTCTTGTCCTCCCTTCAGTGGACATGAAGAACAATTGATCACCATCCACTTTACAACAGCCCTTGTCATATCTGAAGACAGTCCTCAGTCTGAAGGTCCCCCCTCAGTCTTCGTTTCTTAAGACTAAATATGCCCATTTCTGTCACCTTTCCTCATAAGTTAAATTTTCTAAGCCTATTATCATTTTTGTTGCTCTCCTCTGGACTCTTTGCTATTTGTCCACATCTTTATTAAAGTATAGTGCCCCAAACGGACAATACTCCAGCTCAGGCCTCAACAGTGTCAAGTAGTGCAGGACAATTACCTCCAGTGTCTTATAAATGACAGATCTGTTAATACACCCCAGAATGATATTTGCTTTTTTGCAACAGCATCACATTGTTGTCTCAGATTCAATTTGTGACCCACTGTAATCCTTTTCAGCAACATTACTGCCTATTTCTTATTATTTCTTACTTATTTCCTATTTTGTAGTTGTGCATTTGATTTTTCCTTCCTATGTGTAGCACTTTGCACTTATCTTCATCACATTTTATCTTATTGAATTCAGACCAATTCTCCAATTTGTTAAGGTCACTTTGAATTCCTACTCTCCAAAGTGCTTGCAACCCAGCTTGGTGTCACCCACAATTTTATAAGTATATTCTTCACTTCATATCCACCCAGGGCAAATCCCTGCGGAACCCCACTAGATATGTCCTCCCAGTTTGACAATGAACCATCGATAACTACTCTTTGGGCATGGTTTTTCAAGCAGTTATGCACCCACCTTATAGTAATTTCAGCTAGACCACATACACCTCTACCCCGATATAACACGAATTTGGATATAACGCGGTAAAGCAGCGCTCCAGGGGGGCAGGGCTGCGCACTCTGGCAGATCAAAGCAAGTTTGATATAACGCGGTTTCACCTATAACACGGTAAGATTTTTTGGCTCCCAAGGACACCGTTATATCGGGATAGAGGTGTATATTCCTAGTTTACTTATGAGAATATCATGTCATAAGAATGTAAGAACTGCCACACTGGGTTAGGGTTAGACCAATAGTCCATCTATCCTGGTATCCTATCTCTGGCAATGGCCTGAGCTTCAGGGGGAGTGGATAGAACAGGGAAATTCTGGAGCGATCCACCCCTGTACTCCCATCCCAGCTTCTCGCAGTCAGAGTTTTGGGTCACCCTGAGCATGGGGTTATATCCCTGTCCATCTTGGCTAATAGCCTTTGGTGGAGTATGCTCCATGAACTTATCTAATTCTTTTTTGAACCCGGTTATACTTTAGACCATCACAACATCCCATAGCAAGGAGTTGCACAGGTTAATTGTGCTTTGTGTGAAAAAGTATTTCCTCTTGTTTGTATTAAACCTGCTGCCTATTAATTTCAGCAGGTGGTCCCAGGGATTTATACTGTAGGAAAGGGTAAATGACACTTCTCTATTCACTTTTCCCACACCATTCATGATTTTATAGACCTCTATCATATCCGCCCTTAATCATCTCTTTTCTAAACTGAAAAGCCCTAATCTTTTTAGTCTCTCCTTGTATGGAAGGTGTTCCATACCCTTGATCATCTTTGTTACTTTTCTCTGAACGTTTTACAATTCCACTATATCCTTTTTTAGATGGGGGCAACCAAAACTGGACAGAGTATTCAAGGTGTGGGCGAACCATGGATTTATACAGTGGCGTTATGATATTTTGTCTTATTTTCTATCCCTTTCTTAATAGTGCCTAACATTCTGTTAGCCTTTTTTGACCAAGGCTATGCATTGAGATGAAGTTTTCAGAGAACTTTCCATGCTAACACTCTAGAAAGAGCTCTTGGAGTTAACAGCTAATCTAGAACCCATCATTATGTATGTGTAGTTGGGATTATTTTCTCCGGTGTGCGTTACTTTGCACTTATCAATGTTGAATTTCATCTGCCATTTTCTTGCCCAGTCACCCAGTTTTGTGAGATCCCCTGGAATTCTTTGCAGTCAGCTTTGGACTTAACTATCTTGAATAACTTTGTATAATCTGGAAATTCTGCTGTTTAACTGTTCACCCCCTTTTCCAGGTCATTAATGAATATGTTGAACAGCACAGCTGCCAGTATAGAAACCTGGGGGACCCCACTGTTTACCTCTCTCCATTGTGAAAACTGACCATTTATTCCTACTCTTTGTTTCCTATTTTTTAACCAGTTACTGATTCAAGAGAGGACCTTCCCTTTTATCCCATGATTACTTAGTTTCCTTAAGAGCTTTTGGTGAGGGACCTTGTCAAAGGCTTTCTGAAAATCCCATTACACTATATCCACTGGATCACCCTTGTCCACATGCTTGTTGGTACTCTCAAAAAATTCTAATACATTGGTGAGGCATGACTTCCCTTTACAAAAGCCTTGTTGACTCTTTCCCAACAAATTGTGTTCATCTATGTGTCTGATAATTCTGTTTTTTACTACAGTTTCTACTAATTTGCCCAGTACTGTAATTGCCAGGATCACCTCTGGAACCCTTTTTAAAAATCAGCATTACAATAGCTATCTTCCAATCATCTGGTACTGAGGTTTGTTTCAGCAATAGGTTACATACTACAGTTAGTAGTTCTTCAATTTAATATTTGAGTTCCTTCAGAACTCTTGGGTGAATACCATCTAGTCCTGGTGACTTATTTCTGTTTAATTTATTAAATTGTTCTAAAGCCTCTTCTATTGACACATCAGTGTGGCACAGTACTTCAAATCTGACATCCAAAAGAATAGCTCTCGTGTGGGTATCTCCTCCACATCCTCTGCAGTAAAGACCGATGCAGAAAATTAATTTAGCTTCTCTGCAATGGCTTGTCTTCCCTGAGTGCTCCTTTAACACCTGTGTCATCTAGTGGCCCCATTGCCTCTTTGGCAGGCATCCTGCTTCTGCTGTACTTACAAACATTCTTACTGTTAGTTTTGCATCTTAAGCAAGTTGCTTCTCAGATTCTTTCCTGGCATGCCTTACTGTACTTTTACACTTAACCTGCCAGAGTTTGTGCTCCTTCCTATTATCCTCACTAGGATTTATCTTCCAAATTTTACAGGAAATTTTTTGCCTCTGACTGCCTCCTTTACTCTGCTGTTTAGCCATGCTGGCATTCTCTTGGTCCTCTTATTGCGTCTTCTGATTTGCAGTATACAATTAGTCTGAGCCTCTATTATGGTGTTTTTAAACAGTCCCCATGCCGCTTGCAGGCATTTAACCCTTGTGACAGCTCCTTTTAACGTCTGTCTAACAAGTGTTCCCATTTTTGTGTAGTTCTCCTTTTTAAATGTTACCACAGTAGGTTTTTCTGGTCTTAACCCCCCTACAAGGATGTTAAATTTAATTACATTATGCTCACTATTACTGAGTGGTTCAGCTAAAGTTACTTCTCGGACCAGATCCTGTGCTCACTTAAGACTAAATTGAGAATTGCTTCTCTCCTTGTGGGTTCCAGGACTAGCTGCTCCAAAAAGCGGTCTTTTATGGTGTCTAGAAATTTTATCTCTGCATCAGGGCCTGAAGTGACATTTGAAATCATCCATTATTACTGCGCTTTCTGCTTTTGTAGTTTCTCTAACCTCCCTTAGCATTTCACAATCACTGTCACCACCCTGGTCGGGTGGTCAGTAATATATTCCTACTGCTGTATTCTTATTATTCAAGCATGGAATGTCTATCCATAGAGATTCTATGGTACAGTTTGGTTCATTTAAGATTTTTACTTTACTTGACTTTATGCTTTCTTTCACATATGCCTTTCCCCCACCAGGATGACCTGCTCTGTCATTCCTATACATTTTGTACCCTAGTATTACCATGTCCCATTGACTATCCTTACTCCACCAAGTTCCTGTGATGCATATTATACCTATGTTCTCATTTAATGCCAGGCACTCTAGTCCACCCATCTTACTATTTAGACTTCTAGCATTTGTATATAAACAGTGGTATCTTTTGTGAATATTCAGTTGCTTCCCTTTATGTGTTATTTTTAAGTGGGATTCTTTTACTTGTGAGTGTCTCTCACTGGCTCCTACCTGTCCTTTGCCAACTACTTCCTTATCCTCTTTACTAGGATACAGAATTCCCCCTTTAATAAATTCATTGCTAAGGGAGGTATCTGCCTGAACTGTGCAATCCTCTGCCCCAATTTAAAAAATCCTCTATAACCTTTTTGATTTTATGTACTAGCAGTCCAGTTTCATTTTGTTTTAGATGGAGCCTAGCCCTCCTGTACAGACCACTCCTTCCACTAAAGGTTCCCGAGTCCCTAATAAACCTAAGTCCCTCCTCCCTACACTATCATTGATCCAAGCATTGACACCCTGCTGTTCTGCCTGTCTTGCTGACCCTACGTGTGGAACTGGAAGCATTTAATAGAATGCTACCATGGAGCTCCGGGACTTTAATCTCTTATCTAGCAGCCTAAATTTGGCCTTCAGGACCTCTCTCCTACCTTTCCCTATGTCATTGGTACCTACATTGCCATGATCACCAGCTCCTCCTCAGCACTACCTATTAGGCCATCTAGATGTCTCATGACATCTGCTACCTTCACACCTGGCAGGCAATTTACCATGCAGTTCTTCTGGTTGTCTGAAAGGTTACTAACATCAAGATATATCGCATCTACAACTTCCCCCTATCCACCAGGCCAGTAACCCTGTCTAAGAAGGAAATTTGGTTGGTTTGGCATGATTTGTCGGCTATTACTTATTACCCTATTATCTTCTAGATGCTTACAAATGTTTTGTTTAATAAATTGTTCCAGTATCTTTCCAGGTATCAAAGTTAAGCTGACGGGTCTGTAATTCCCTATATCCTTTTTGTTTCCTGTTTTAAATACAGGTACTATGTTTGCCCCTTCCAGTCTTCTGGGACCCCACGTGTCCTCCCGAGATTGCTTATTTCAGAGCCTAAATAAGGTTTTAGGAGCCTAATTTTAGGTTCTTATATTTGGAAATCTTGGCCCAAGGGTAGGTGCTCTGATTGACGAATAATACAATAATAAAGTGCATCTTAGAACTTTAGATCACTCAATAAACTCTAAACTATCAGAAAATAAAATGAGGAGCATATGATAATAAGTAGAAAAACTATAACTTGCTATTTCAAACTTTGGGGAGTCTGTTCCCTCCACACCTACAGAGTGAAACACTGAGATTATTCTTTTACACCTACCATGTACGGATAGTTGAAAATTTCTTTGGTAGACAAGGTTTCCAGTTACATTATACACACTCACTGTGTATTGTCCTCCATCCTCTTTCTCTGTATTCTTAAGTGCTGAGGTTCCATTAGAAAAGACAGTAAACCTATTCATACGATATGTCCCGTTATATAACAAAGTATTCCCCTTCTTCCAGATGATCACAGCAGGGTGTTCAAAGTCAGGATAACCGAGGTGAAATGTAACAACACTACCCAGGGTCTCATTTATAGTTGTCACATGACTGTGCCCTGGAAATATAACACATTTGAAATAATTTTAGTTACAGAGCAGCACAGTATGTTCCTGGGCATGCTAATCAAACAGATAGATGTATTAAAAGTAAGAAATGTGCACTAAGTATCCTAATGGCTAGATCAGGAGACTAGAAGGTAGGATTCCTGAGTCCTATTCCAGCTCTGCTACTAACTTGTTATATGGTTCTGGGCAAATCATTTAATTTCTCTCTTCGTCAGTTTCCCCATTTGTAAATGGGCTAATATTGTCAATATCTACCTCTTCATATTTATGAGGCTCAAAGAAGTAATTTTTCTAAATTGTTTGCAATCCCCAGATGAAGGACGACAGTGGTTTTCAACCTGTGTTTTGTGGACCCCTGGGGACCTGCAGACTATATGTAAGATTTCCAAAGGGGTCTGCACTTTCATTTGAAATTTTAGGGGTCCACAAATGAAAAAAAGGTTAAAAACCACTGGTGTAGGATATCACTAACCAATATATCCTCAGACAGAAGGTGGGGAAGTTCCAGCAGCTAATTCTAATTGGGTTACTTTTTGCAAACATGCAAAAAAAACCCAAATCCTCTATTGATTGTTGAAGTAGCTACAGTTTCTTACCATCATCTGAGCACAATTCAGTCCAGCCCTCTTTTCAGCATGAAAGCAATGCTATCTATTTACTGTAATAAACGGATCATGCATTTTATTATTATTGTATTTCAAGTCAGCTTTGTCTTTGACACTCTTAAAAACATATTAAAACCATTTTGTAATGAGGTTGTCTGTCTTTTTCAAAAACAACTTCACTATAAGCCAAAGGTTAGTATAGCCAGAAATACAATGTAATGAAACAAACAGGAAATTTCATTTTACTTCACTATGTATCAGTATGGGCTGATCCTGCACACTTTGAATTCAATGACAAATCTCCTGCTAATTTCAGCTGGAGCAGGATCAGATATTTCCTCTGAGTTTAATAGAAACACATTGCAGTGCTAGTGATTTACTGAGAAATGAAAAAAAAGTCTACAAGTAAATAAGTCTTACCTTGGAGAATAATAAGTGCACACAGCGTAAACTGGAAGGCAAAACTAGATGACATGTCAGGATTGATTTTTGCTCAGATATTATATATACACATAAGTTTATGGACTTTTGATCAGTAACCCTCTACATCCCAATAGCTTTCCAGACTCCTGTCTGATGTCTCTTGAAGATACTGAACATTCAGAAACAATGCTTAGAGTCTCTCTAATCATTTCCTCAATGACTCACAATAAAGCTGTCACATAGGGACGGTGGATCTACTGAAATAGATACCTTGTGGCTTTCATCATTCTATCAGACAGATTCCAAACCTGTTACATACATGCACGCTAATAAACTTGCATATTGTCCACAGCATTGCAGCTGCTTATACATGTGCACGACACAAGCCATTTCACAGTAGATAATAACATTTTTCATATCCCTAATGTACGAGAACTCACTCGAGCGAAAATTTGGAGACAATGGTCAAAAATGAAGAAATGCTAGTTTGTTTGTTTTTGGAGCCTGTCATAACTATAAAGGGAAGGGTAACAGCCCTCCTGTGTACAATACTATAAAATCCCTCCTGGCCAGAGACTCCAAAATCCTTTTACCTGTAAAGGGTTAAGAAGCTCAGGTAACCTGGTTGACACCTGACCCAAAGGACCAAAAAAAGGACAAGATACTTTCAAATGTTGGTGGGGGGAAGGCTTTTGTTTGTGCTCTTTGTTTTGGTGGTTGTTCGCTCTTGGGACTAAGAGGGACCAGACATCAATCTGGTCTCCAAATCTTTCTGAACAAGTCTCTTATATTTCAAACTTGTAAGTAAACAGCTAGGCAAGGCGTGTTAGTTTTATCTTTGTTTTCTCAACTTGTAAATGTACCTTTTACTAGGGTGTTTATCTCTGTTTGCTGTAACTTTGAACCTAAGGCTAGAGGGGGGTCCTCTGGGCTCTTTAAATGTGATTACCCTGTAAAGTTATTTTCCATCCTGATTTTACAGAGATGATTTTTACCTTTTTCTTTAATTAAAAGCCTTCTTTTTAAGAACCTGATTGATTTTCCTTGTTTTTAGATCCAAGGGGGTTGGATCTTGATCCACCAGGAGTTGGTGGGAGAAAGGAGGGGGGATGGTTAATTTCTCCTTGTTTTAAGATCCAAGGGGTTTGGATCTGTATTCACCAGGGAATTGGTGAAGAGTCTCTCAAGGCTACCCAGGGAAGGGAATTAGCACATTGGGAGTGGTGGCAGCGGACCAGATTTAAGCTGGTAGTTAAGCTTAGAAGTTTTCATGCAGGCCCCCACATCTGTACCCTAAAGTTCAGAGTGGGGAAGCAGCCTTGACAGAGCCAAAGGGCATCTGCTGCTAAACTAGGGAATTATTGGGCTGCCTATTAGGATTGCAGTGGTGTAAATAGCAATGGTGCAGAGTGCTTGTCATGACTATAAAGGGAAGGGTAACAGCTGTCCTGTGTATAGTACTATAAAATCCCTCCTGGCCAGAGACTCCAAAATCCTTTTACCTGTAAAGGGTTAAGAAGCTCAGGTAACCTGGCTGACACCTGACCCAAGGACCAATAAGGGGACAAGATACTTTAAAATCTTGGGGGACGGGGGGTAGGGAGGTTTTTGTTTGTGCTCTTTGTTTGGGAAGTTGTTCGCTCTTGGGACTGAGAGGGACCAGACATCAATCCAGGTTCTCCAAATCTTTCTGAACAAGTCTCTCATATTTCAAACTTGTAAGTAAACAGCCAGGCAAGGCGTGTTAGTTTACCTTTGTTTTCTCAACTTGTAAATGTACCTTTTACTAGAGTGTTTATCTTTGTTTGCTGTACTTTAAACCTAAGGCTAGAGGGGGGGTCCTCTGAGCTCTTTAAGTTTGATTATCCTGTTATTTTTCCATCCTGATTTTACAGAGAGGATTTTTTCCTTTTTCTTTAATTAAAAGCCTTCTTTTTAAGAACCTGATTGATTTTTCCTTGTTTTTAGATCCAAGGGGTTTGGATCTTGATCCACCAGGAGTTGGTGGGAGGAAGGAGGGGGGATGGTTAATTTCTCCTTGTTTTAAGATCCAAGGGGTTTGGATCTGTATTCACCAGGGAATTGGTGAAGGTCTCTCAAGGCTACCCAGGGAAGGGAATTAGCTTTGGGATGGTGGCAGCGGACCAGTTCTAAGCTGGTAGTTAAGCTTAGAAGTTTTCATGCAGGCCCCCACATTTGTACCCTAAAGTTCAAAGTGGGGAAGCAGCCTTGACAGTGCTCATACTACCCACCCTCCAAATTGTGTAGTAGAAAGGACCAATATTCATAAGAGTCACCATTTTGACACCCATACTTACAGATGAATGGCCATACCCATCAAATACCATATACATTTAGGGTTCACAAAGTTGAGAGGTATGATCAGGATCTTTCTGCCTATAGAAAGGCAGAAATCTGGCCTTGCTTCTCTGGATAAAGTACAGACAGAGAAGGAGCCAGAACATTTCAGGAAAAGTACAGATCCAGACACAAGCCCTTTTGGAGAAAGTATAAAATGGTCAGGAAACCCACCCACCCACAATCTCAGATACAGATATTGGAATCTGGACCAACTCTTCTTCCAAGCAGATGATGTACACCGTCCTCCCCACCTTTTGAGGTTCAAGTTCAACTGATTATAGAACCCATCCATTTGATCACCTAAATCTGGGTAATTGCGTACTGCACCTTGAGTTTACTTGCTGAAGTAGACTAACCTAGCTATAACTGGAAGCACGATATGCAAACTTTTCTTCCAGAGCTTCTGTCATCATGAATAAACTATATTGATGGGGGACTGATATTTAAAGTTAAAAACTCGGGCCCTTTCGATGTTGACTATCAATAAGAAAGATTCCCCACAAATGGTCATTTTGCCAATTGTCATGACCTAGGGAGAAGTATTTCCCTGATAAACCAAACACTTTGGTCAATATGTTTAACAATGACCTTTTAAAGTAGTCATAGTTTTACTTACCCTCTCCTGAGGCCTGTCTGTATTTGTGCACAGGCTCTTGTGACTCGCAGACAATAACTGCACTCCAGTCAGCAGCAGCATTTCAGAAAAATTTGGGGAGGGTAAAGACGGGGGCAGAGTTGTGTCAGCATAAAGAACATTATATGTGATTATATTGTATTTGGAAAAGTCTTGGGGCCAGGAGGGCAAAGAGTGAAGCAAAGATTTACAAAAAGTCTGAGGGGTTGGCAACTGCTTCCTTTGCCTCATAGCAAATGACGGTCCTAGCTCCAGAGGCAACTGTGGCAGCCATTTTGGATAAACATCCATCACACTACCTGGAGTGTAAATTCTATTCCTTTGCACACTCACTGAATACCACACTGATGGAATCTACACCACTTACGTGCACTTGCCCACTTTTCTTTAGACAACTTGCACCTGAGATATAACTTACATCTTCATTCATGTCACTAAGAATTTGGCCCAGTGTAGTTATACATTCACTTACAGCAAGTCTAAATTGTGCCCTGTACATCCAGGAAACTCGCAGATCCAGCAGCACTCAGTGCACCAGCTAACATCCTGGAGTTCCACACATTCCAATGGGCAGGCTGTAGGAAACACATTCCAGAACCATATGCATAGGCCACAAAAGAGGAGGAGTTAACATGGGAGCGTCTTCTTATTGCATCTATCAGGGTGCAGATTATAGCTTTTCTCTGGGAATAAGTTATAGCAAAAAAAATAAAAAAAAATTTTACACACTGACTCACTCTCTTACTAGCACTATCCATCTATCAATGAATTTACAGAGGACCTAATTACCATGGTATCTAGAGGGAATATATATACAGTACTTGGAAAAGTTTCTCTCAACTCAGTGCACAAGCACAGCTCGTGCCTAAACATGGGGCAAGAAATATACCCCAGAATGTAGCTGGGAAAGGGTTGGAAATTTGATATTTATTTTTTAAAATAAAAGGAGCGCTGATGTACAAGAGGAGGAGAGGAGTGAAGGAAACCCTGGGGAAGGCGCAGTGAGGCGTATCCCTCCCCGCCCCCCACCAGAGTGGCCCATTATGTTTGATAGTAAACATATCTTTCAAAGACTAAACCTTAATTTAGGACATCTATCCTTTTGAAAAATGTTGGTCCTACAACATTCCATGGCACTTGAAAGCCACATGGGCTCATACAGGGGACACTGAGACTCTGAAGGAGAAGCCCCTGGACTTGAGAACTGTATGAAAAACCCCTGGAAAAAGGAGACAGTAGAAGGATGAGGTTGAGGAGACAAACCAGACAGTCTCAGGAAGGAAGAGAAACTAAAAGAGGGAAATAAACCAGCAGAGGTGTAGAGGTAAAGTCCCTCCATACAATGAAGTGAACAGAGTGGTGAGAAGATTAACCCTTAAGAAACGTGCAGTCTCAGCTCTTTGATAATACTTGCTAGCTGTGGAATCACTGTCTCTTCAAGGTCCTTCCTATGTCTTTCCATTACTAAGACATATAGAGGACTCTAAAAACATTAACTACCTCACTGCTGTGTCAGACACATTAGAATTATCCCCATTTTACAGATGAGGAAACTGAGGTGGAAACTTTATATGCCTTGGTCAAAGCCACAGACTGTCACAGTCAGTGTCAGAGCACTTTCTGAAAAATCAGGCCTTTTTATGGCATCACAAGTTGGCCGCCAATATTCCTAGTCACTTTGAAAATGTTGGCCTTCCCCGCTCAATGTTCTCATGCACAAGATGGAGCTAACACCTACTCTATCTCACGAGGCTTAATACACTAATGCTACAAAATGCTTTAAAACACGTGATGGCAGGAAGTACTAGGGAAATGCAAAGTTAGGGGTACACTTGAGCATTAACCTTGCCACATGTATGAAACACATCTGTTTGCAAAGGCAGTCAATTGACTGATCTATGTAGCTGACTGGCCACATCCCTGTCCTTCTCCGTTTTTTTGACTGTCAATGACTAATTTTAAGCCATTTAAATACCCCCAGATACCATTGTGCAAGGAACCTTGGAAATGTGTATAATAAATAGATGAATGAATATTCATGTGTATTATTAATAAACTCAGGAGCCTTTCCTTTACAAGCTACTTCTCCCCTGCACAGTTACATAGCAGAGACAGGTCACTGGTCATAGTTTTACTTCCTCCTGCTTCAGCACCTGCTAGCGACAGCAGTCAGAGGCAGCAGAGCATTTCAGCGAGAAGGAACCCGGCTGCTGCTCTGTGCTCTGATTGGCTGAGAAGAGCCTTGGTTTGTGGTATCGTTGATTTTGGAGTCACTGTAGACAGCGAGCTTGAGCGTTGTTCAAATAAGGTCACCTGGAGCATGGACTGTGCACCGAATGCTGCAACGCTGCATGGTCTCGCAGCAGCAGCCCCCACAAGGCTGAATGAGGCTGCACTCACACCGGAGAGCGCGCCAGACTTTAGTGTCACGAGAAACACTTCAGTGAGGTTAAATAACCTTCTTTCCTTTGGGAAATGCTGTACAGGTTTTGTGTTTGCTTTGGTCATTTGCTCCTGCCTCTGCTTCTAATGATGTGAAGGGTACGACGGGCCTGTGATTACAAGCACTGACACAGGGATCCCTGAGAGGACCTATGTATACAGGGGGAGGCACAAGGAGCCAGTCAATCTCCATGGTATCAGGGCTTAATGTTGGAATCATATCCAATCCATCAGTGTTTGTGTGGTTACCCTGCTACCATACCTGATGCTGGTGTTATGTAACTACTGTGATACTAGTTGCTTTCATGTTTAAGAATTCCCCTTCTATCTGGGCTCTGCTTCAAATATAGTGTTTAGTTTAAAAACCCAAACCAGGTCCAACCGTATCAAACCTGACCAAAATACATCACGGTGTCAGCAGAGTCTTTATTCTCCTGATCCCAGAAACCATTCTCAGGCAGCCGGGATACTCGCCTTGGTCAGGGCTGCTCATGTCTCCCTCTACACATTCCACAAGGCCCTCATTGTAACTCTTGAACTTCAAACCTGTATACCAGCAGTGGTCGCACTGAGGGCCAGCTCCAACTTTTTTGCCGCCCCAAGCGGCGAAGAAAAAAAAATCAGAAATACCCCGATTGAGCTGCCGCCGAAGTGCCGCCAAAGAGGGAGAGAGGGACTGAAGGACCCACCGCCGAATTGCCGCCACAGACCCAGACGTGCCGCCCCAATAACGGATGGAGTGCCGCCCCTTTCTATTCGCCGCCCAGGCACCTGCTTCCTTCGCTGGTGCCTGGAGCCAGCCCTGGTCACACCAGTGCCAAATATGGAGGCAAAATAACCACTCTACTGCTAGTCACACTTCCCCTATTTATGCATCCAGTGATTGCATTGGCCCTTTTAGCCACAGCATCACAGTGGGAGCTCATGTTGAGCTAATTATCTACCATGACCCCCAAATCTTTTTGAGTCACTTCTTCCCAGGGTAGAGTCCCAATCCTGTAAGTATGGCCGACTTTATTTGTTCCTACCTGGTAATAAAATCACCCATATGAAATTTCAAGCATATTAATTAGCTGTGAGAAACAGGATTGTGTGTGAAAAAATTTGGCTTATAATGGACAGTAGCTTTAATGCTAAATTTACCTAACCATCTGTCTGTCCATCTATACATTGTATAATTGAGAACAATCTTATATTTTTCACCTGACTTCTCCTCCTTTAAACGGAAGTGGGACATTCTCATCTTAACTGAAACATACAAGGTGGGTGTGGGAAAGTAACAGTCAGGTCATTGAATTTTCAACATAAATTTGCAGAAGCTTTACTTGACTCTGTTTGAAAATATGTTACATTCTTAACGTTACCTATTCAAAACTCAACTAAAGAACAAAACAAAATTAATGTATTTTCATACTTTTCATAGAATGGGGGAACTTTCAAAAGAGTGTTAAAAAGACTATTTGTGGTTATTCTGTATAACAATAATAATGGTGCATCTCAGAACCCTACAAGTAACAAAGGAAACTCAGAACTATCAAAAATTAAGCAAGGAGACCATGATAATAAATAGAAAACTCACCACAACATTCTATAATAAACATGTGGCTCTGTCCCACCAAACCTTAGAGAGCAAGAAATTAAGATTATCCATTAACACCTACATTGTAAGTGTGGTTCAAAATTTCCTTCTTAGAGATTTCCTGAACTGTTATACATATTCACTTCGTAGTGTTCCTCATCCTTTTTCTCCATATTATACAGACATAAGATTCTAATAGAAAAGATTTGAAACTTGTTGGTATATCCATTCTTGCAGTGTTCAATAGTTTGAACTGGCCGGTTACCTAACAAGATGTTTCCCTTTTTCCAGGTGATATTAACGAGGTGTCTCAGGTCTGGACCCTACAGGTGAAGAATACCAGAACCACCCAGGGCTCCAGTTATATTTATCACATCATTGTGCACTGGTAACAGGGGTGCTGGACAGTGTTCCCTCTAATTTTTCCCACCCATGTGTGGAATTAATTTTATGTGCACTAATATGGAGATGGTGTGTGACACATCACCTTCATATTGGTGCACATAACAAAATTCATGTGGTGGGGGTGGGGCTGATGGGTTCTTGTGGGAAGGGGCTCAGGGCTGGGGCAGAGGGT
The DNA here is from genome assembly GCF_011386835.1 of Chrysemys picta bellii. Lineage (NCBI taxonomy): Eukaryota > Metazoa > Chordata > Testudines > Emydidae > Chrysemys > Chrysemys picta. Next base: position 169,526,548 of record NC_088791.1, on the reverse strand, counting down.
TGGGGTGCAGGGGTATGAAGGCTCCGGCTGGGTGTGTGGGCTCTGGGGTGGGGCCGGGAATGAGGGGTTTGGGGTGCAGGAGGTTGCTCCGGGGCTACTGTGGGGAGAGAGGACTCCCCCTAGCACTCTCTCCCCGCAGCAGCACTGGGGTTGGGGGGAGAGGTGCTTGTCCCCGCCGTGGGAGCTCTGGGGCTGCAGGATAGACACCTCTCCCCCGGCCCCGGCAGGCAAGCTAAGGGGGTCTTGGCGAGAGTAGCAGAGACCCTTCAAAGGCCCATCTCAGGAGTCAGTGACAAGGCTGTTTAATCATTTTCTTACTAGCCTTACTGACTCAAACTCACAAAGCGACAATGGATCTAATGAAATAGATACGTTATGCCTTTTCCACTATATCAAACAGCATCCAAATCTATCAGGCAAGAGAATGCTAATAAACTTTTTTATTTCCACATCACTGCTGCATCAGTGGGAAGTGAGCGCTGTATGAGCCACCTCACAGCAAAATCAGGCTTTTCATATCCCTAATATGCGAATATGCTAGAGCAATAGTCAATAGTCAAAGCTGGAAAAGGGCTGGTTGTGTGGTTTTGGAGAAAAAGGTAACTAGCAATTGTATGGTGTTCACATTACTCCCCCTCCAAATTGTGCAGCATATCAGGCATTCTTTTCCTATACAAACATTCATTCCTTAGGAAGAAACAATCAATTGCACAAATACAAAATGGGAAATGACCACCTAGGAAGAAGTACTGTACAAAAGAATCTGGGAGTTACAGAGGATGGGGCAAGGCACCTCCTTTGCCTTACTGGGCTCAGCATTTCCCCCCTCTGGTAGTGCAGGGGCCTGGAGTAAATCAGTCCCACTTGGGAGAGTTTTTATTCCTCATTCAGGTTTTATTTTTCAGTGTTTAGAAGGTGGGCCTCAGAGTAGGCCCAAGGAGTACTCTTCAGCCAAACCAAAGAAACAAATTCATAACAGGTCACACAAAAAGGACTACCTTTTCCTGTTCACTCTCTGGCGTGTTTCCTTTTTATGCAGAGCCCAGGATGCCAGTCCTTCCCCAAACAGTTAGCTTAGTTGCTTCCCCTATCAGGAGGAGAGCAGCCTTCCACCCTGGAGAAGCCTTTTCTGTCTGTTGCCACTAGCCCTGCTGCAGCTTGTCTCGCCTCCTTCTCTCTCATCAGAGGAGGGTTTTTTAAAGGTCACAGGCAGCCCTTAACCAGGACTCAGATGTCCCTAGTCGACCTGAGGTAAACTCTTTCCAGCCCATGGGGAAAAGGGCCTTTACCATCCTAGGGCTTCTATATCTGCCTTCCTCCACTCTTACAGCTGTCCAGTCTGACTTTGTCACATACCCCGTCCTCCTTTCCCCCAACACTATGGGTTTGGGCTACTTGGGCAGAGAAACGGTGTACCCTTGACAGACCATCAGCATTGACATAACTGATTCCTACCCTATGTTGCACTCTGAAGTGGAAGCATTGTAATGACAGGAACCATCTTGTTACCCTTGCATTTATTCCTTTGTTCTTTTGCATCCACTTCAGGGGGTCTATGGTCTGTAATGAGGGTAAACCACCATCTGAGCAACTTTTATTCTCTGGGAAGGAATTTCCTACTAAGGCACAAGCAGGGCCGGCGCTTCCACTAGGCGACCCTAGGCGGTCGCAGGGCAGGATTTTGCCGCCCTCAGCAGAAATTCGGTGGCGGGGGGTCCTTCTGCTCCGGGTCTTCGGCGGAAATTCGGCAGCAGGTCCTTCACTCGCTCCGGGACCTGCCGCCGAAGTGCCCCGAAGACGTGGAGCGGAAGGACCCCCCACTGCCGAATGCTCAGAGGAGGAGCCCTGCCGCCTAGGGCGGCAAAAACCCTGGCGACGCTCCTGGGCACAAGACTGGGAGTTCTTCCTCTCCTACCATTTGAGAAAGTACAGCTCCCAACCCTAACTTGGAGGCATCCATTTGGAATATGAATTCTTTCTCAAAGTCTGCAGTTACTAGCACCGATTACTGCAAAAAGCTGGTCTCAGATCTGCAAAAGCTTCTGCAGCCACACTCATCCACTTCACTATGTTTGAGCCCCGGGGTTTTTATCAGGTCCATCAAAGGGTATGTGAAATGGGGAATTAACCACCTATAATACCCCACTATCTTCAGAAATGCGCTGCCCTGTTTCGTCTGGATTGGTCGAGGCCAACTTTGTATTGCCTCCAAATTGTTCAGTTGGGGTTTCACTGCACCTCTCCCCACAATGTACCCAAGGTATTTGGCTTCCGCTAGCCCTATTGTACATTTGGATAGATTAGCAGTGAGACCTGCTTTCATCAGGGTACCCAGTACTACATCCGTCTTTTCTAGGTGCACCCCCCAGTCTTGGCTGTGTATGACCACATCAGCCAGGTAAGCTGCAGCATACTTGGTATGTGGAGGTAATAGTTTTCCATGAGTCGCTGGAAAGTTGCTGGAGCCCCATATTATCCAGAAGAGAGGACGGTGTACTAGTAGACTCCTGGTGTAGGAAAGGCAGACTTGTCTTTGGCTTTTTTTGCCAGAGGGATTTGCCAATAACCTTTGGTCAGGTCAAGGATAGACAAGAATTATGCTTTTCCCAATTGGAATTTAGCTTATTTATCTGAGGCAGGCATTGAACTGGGACACCTCATTTAATTTTCAGAAGTCATTGTAGAATCTTGTGGTACCATCGAGCTTAGGTACCAGAACAAATGGACTTGACCACTGACTATGGGACTCTTCAATGACTCCCAGCTCCAGCATCCTCTTAACTTGCATACCTCCCAACATTTCAGGTCTCTAAAGCGAGAGGCAGCTGGTCACTGCCAATCCTGTTGAGCCATCCCCGCTGTAAGGACGTGGAGAACTAGAACCCAAGTCTGCAGGGTTACAGGTGACCAACGCTTCCTCACCACCACCACATTGTGGCTGTGGCAGAGCTGCGATCCATGCACTATATACCCTGAGAGATGGAGCACCACAGGAAGTGACAACCACAGAAGACCCAAGTGGCAACACACACAACCCAGGACCTCTGATAGGGGCAGGCGCAGTATAGAGGATGTTCCAGGAAGCTGTCTGTGCAACCCAGCTGTACCCCACCAGCTGCTAGAGCACACCCTGCTTCGGATTCTGGCTCTGCTCTCAGGCTCTGACCATTGGCTTGATTCCTGATCCTTGACTCTGTCTACAATCTCTGACTAGACTTCTGATTCTTGACTCTTAGTTTGTGACTTGTGCTACAACTCCTGCCTTGATCCTGGCTCCTGACTCCTGTCTTACCCTCTAGGCCAGTCCACCCACATCCCAGTCATGACAGCCCCAGCACCTTGCCCACCCCACACTCAGCCCCTGTCTTTCAGCCTGGTGCCCCCAAGTTCACTGTCAGTCCCCATCCCTGAGCTCCCCTGCAGCCACCGCTGCCAATGGCAAGCACTGTGCATTTCGTGTGGTCAGCTGTGGGTGACACTGAATGTGGGAAATGTCCTACTTCAACCGGGATTCGGGGGGGAGGGGCGGCAAAGTGGGACAAGTCCTACAAACCCAGAACTGTTGGGAGGTATGAAAATGAGTGTGGCCAGGGTGACTTTGTGGGAGCTGGGTTCGGGTGTCTGGTGGAAGATAGGGCTAGTTGGATGGGGGAGCTGGGTGGCAACTGAGATCTGTCAGTGGGTGGGGCTACTTGGGAAAGACTGGGACCAATACCAGGTTCCTTCACCTTCTCTCCCCACCACCCTTCTGCTTGCCTGCAGCTCCCAGCGAGACTCTCCCTCTGAGATCCAGCATGATGGATGCGGAGGCAGAGGTCACGTGGCTGCTCAGCTGATGACACAGCAGCCTCTGGCGAATTGCAGGCCACTTCTACAGCTCAGGTGAATAGGTGAGATTCACTCTGGCTAAGGAAATGTGTGAGGGGCCACTGCATATTCTCACGTGTGATGCCTGATACTAGGCAAGTCTGCATATAGTTACCCTCGCCTAAGGTCGGCGTGTTTTAGCACACCGGGTCATGTGACCTACAGACAATAGCAGCACTCCAGAAGCAATCATGGCAGCCATTTTGGATAAACATAAGTGTGACACATATTAAATGTTGGCAGTTTCTCCTTCAAATTATCTATAATATTGTAATTATACTGAGAAGATTGTTGGTCATGCCTCTGCCCTGAGCCTGGGAGAATGGATGCCAGGGAGCAAAAATAATCAACCTGCTTCCGTACACTTTTCCCTCAAATAGGTGATGCTGTGCCACCTCATAGCCAGTCTTCAAACATCATGGCTTTCTTCCTTCCACTGTTCCGGGAAACATGTCTTTGCATTTCCTACTGAGATTATATTCAGACTGAGTGCCAATCTAATTCCAGGCAGTGTTGGATCATTAAATCCAACAAAACCAGTTATGATTCCAGAGTCATCTCCTTTCCTCAAATTTCAGAGAGCTTTTTCACTGGCCTTTCAGATTCTCCAAATGGGGGCAATTCCAGGATATATGTTGTGTGGAAAGTGTTAATGAGTCAACGCTTCAACAATTATCATGTGTTACACAGACTGTTTATCAGAATTTGATTAAACCATAAGCTAAACCATAAACTAAAAATAAATATGCACAGCTGTACAATATTTAGGAATTATTGATTCAACACATTTGAAGATTACTGCTTTGTTCTGAGGTGTTAGTTCTTTAATAAAGATAATTTCCCATTCGCCCCATACCAGATCCTGGTTCTTAATCTGTTTTGGAGAATTGTGAACATGTGGGTGATGAATTATGTCAAGGGTATTTTTTACAGGACATGAATCGGAGGAAAGGGAGCTCAGATATTAAGTTAGTCATACATGAATCAACTGCAAATACAGATAAAATTACTGGGGTGCTGAGAATGAGTGCCTCATTAAATTGTGCGTTTAACCCATGCCAAAGTAGTTTGGCCTCCTTAGCAATAAAACATAGTATATCCTGGTTGGAGCAACAGAATTTTAGAGTTTGGAGGTGAGATAGAAAAATAACAATTGAGTTTAGTAAGAGTTTATTAGAACTGCGTGTGTTAGAGAGAATCTTCTCCGAGCTTCCACAGAATCCAACCCCTAAGTTCTCTAGAAGGAAGTCTAGTGACAGCACAATGAACCAATAAAACACAAGTTAGACATATTACGCCATCAGAACAAATGTTCACTGGCTGGGCCTACCCAAAAGGGCATGACATTGTTTCTGTTGCCATGTAAAAAACAAATTAACACTTTAATAGCTGGCACATACACCACACTACAAAATAGAAGTGAAAAGCTTTATTATAATAAAAATTACACACCTTTAACAGAGGTGTTATTACACTCTAAGAAGCTCAAGAAATACAGTATCTAATTCTTAAGGATGTAAATTATCGCAATATGCTTAAAGTTCAGACAACTCACTAGCGATTCAATGGCTTTTTGTCAAAATAACCCTATGTTCAGCCTCCAGCCACGCTCAAGTTCAATGTAGCTTCCTTTTTTAATGTGACTTTAGTAGAATAAATTACCAGATATGTTGTTCATAAAAAAACCAACACATTAGATAAACCTCTGTCTAGCTTCACTAAATTAAACTACAGCCTATTTGACCCAAAATGCCATGCTAGGAGCAATCAGATCCACTGAGATGGGGCATCTCAATTTTGATATTCCCCTCTTCCCACATTCACCTGTAGATCAAGCAGAGAAGAAGACTGGAGTTGAGATTAGGGCTGAGCACATAGGTCCAGAAAACTAGGAAATCCTTCTCATTTCTAAAGCATCCCTTGTTTTTAGAAACAAAAGCAAAACCAAACTTTTTTTTGAGGTTCCAAAAAATGTGTTGGTTATTTTCTGTGTTTGGTATGCAACTGGGCTCAGAACTGGAAGTGCTGAAATACAACGAGCAAAGCTCCTTTCTGTGTGTTTACATCCATGACTGCAAACTAAAGTGCTAAAGATGATGGGTTCTCTTAAGCTTATCAGCACAATTCTTCAGACTCAAGAGGTTTGGATAACTTGGATAAGGAATGGATAAGCATTACAGAGTTTGGATAATCCAGAATTTGGAGGTTGGCCCATCACCAGATGAGAGACAACATGTGGCTCCAACAGTCAGATTTTATAGTTATACCATCAACAGGCACAAGCTACATATGACCTGGCAAAATCTAATGTGAAGATCTTCAGATATGTCCTCCGGAAATTTTGTTTCAGTCTCTGCTGGCAGTAGAACCCTGGCTTGCTCCCTTCATTCAGCTCCATCTTCAACTTAATCTTCAATGTCCAGAGGGACTTAATCCCCAAAATCCGCAGGAATATGGTCCCCATTGAACCCAGGAGTATAGTCCCTGCCATCTATAGGACCAGAGTCATTGAAGGCTGGGGGATCACAGTCATCATATTCTGAGGGATCACAGTCATCGAAGTCTGGGGGGATGCAGTGGTCAAAGTCTGGAGGAACACAGTTGTCAAAGACTGGAGGAACACAGTCATCATATTCTGAGGGATCACAGTCATCGAAGTCTGGGGGGATACAGTTGTCAAAGACTGGAGGAACACAGTTGTCAAAGGCTGGAGGGATGCAGTTGTCAAAGTCTGGAGGAACATAGTTGTCAAAGTCTGGGGGAACACAGTCCCTGTCATCCTGAGGAATATAGTTCCCACCTTTCAGAGGAACACAGTCTTTAGTAACTGAGGCAACATCGTTTCCAGGGTGCACAGGCCTGGGCTGTGATTTAGGTCCTTCCTTCCCTTGAAGGAAAAAAGTAAATTAATAATATACCCCATATTATATATTATTATCCTACCATTTAAGCATGGATTGTATAGGGTGGGCCGAAGTTTGGGGTAATCTAAAGCGTGGACGTGGGTGTAAGTGGCAAAGGAATGTCATTTATTCCAATTTGGCACTCTGGGTGTGCAAAATGAGTACACTGGAATTTACACATTGAAGAAAAGATGGGGGAGAGTATCAAGAAAAATCTCTAACAGGAGAGTATAATAAAAAGTCGTTCTCTCTTGATATTTTAGACACCCCTGTTAATTGCTGTTCTTTCTATACACCATCCTACTCCCCCTATTAGGGCCAGATTTTCAGAAGGTCACAGCACACTGGGTGCTGAACTCTTTCAAAATCTAGCCCCTATTTAGATGCCTAAATGGGAGCTGAGCTGTTTTGAAAACTGAGACCCAGATACTCATTGGCACCTTCACCGAAGTATATGTTAATGTAATTTACACTGGAGGAGTGGGTCACACAATGCTTTACCCCTTACACTTATTTGCCCTGTTTTCCTGGCCCATTTAAACCACATTTTTACATCACTGCAGAATCTGGCCCAGTGAATTGCAGGGGTCTGTGCTTTCTTTGTGCATTTAGGTTATTTTCTCTGTCTCCTGCTCCTTTTATTTAAATATAGAAGCCAGAGGAGCCAGCAATATTAGTATAACAACAAGGGTTTAAAATATCACTGCCCCAAATGTACAGAGAAGTTACATGTTTCCATGGAAGTGCTTTATACCAGAGAAGCATAAATGTCACTAAGCTAGAAGTCATACATCAGATTTCTTGTCCATTCTCTTCTATTCCTTCATCCTGTTCCTTTCATTCTCTACCTCAGACTTTTCTTCTCTGTGCAATTCTCTTCTTTCTGGGTAATGTTTTTCTCTCTTCTTCGTTACTCACCTCTCTTTCCTTTCTTTAGAAAGCAGCATCTTCTTTCCTCTCCTTTTTCTTTCATATTCATCCTGTTATCCACCCCCTACTCCTTCCCCTGTTCCATTGTCTCTTTCCCTAATGCCCCAAGGTTCTCCCATAGCTCTCTTCACTCTTAATACTTGCCACTTACATAGAACACTACAAATGTTAGCTACCATCTCACTGTGAGGGAAGTTAGTATTGCTAGTCCAGTTTTACAGATGGGAAAATTGAGGCAGAAAGTTTGAGAGACTTGCCCAAGGTGACAGAGGGAGCAGAGTCAGGGTTAGAATACAGGAGTCCCTTGCTCCCTGGCCCATGTTTACTCCACTATCCCACACTGCCTTTCACGCTATAAGGCAGCATCTTCTGTGGCCAGGACTGTCCACCAACAAAATGGCTCAGCCACAAGCAGCTGACTGACAGCCCAGAGGGAGCTTACAGCATCCCCGGAGCTGTCAGCAGCATCCCCCACAGCTTCAAATTGCTGTGGGATTCATTCACCACATAGTCCAGCCTTGGATAGCTGTAGGTGACAGTTTCAGGAAAAAGTATAGTTTTCACAGACATTAAAGCCGGAAGGGACAATTAGGTTATCTAGTCTGACCTCCTGTATATCACAGGTCCTTAAACTTCACCCAACTGCTTTAGGTAAACTAAAGCGTTTCAGTCTTCAGGAGACTAAAATGTTGTGTGCCACAGGCAGAGAACTGGAAGGATCAAGGTGCCACCAATGCCTGAAGCCTTTGCAATGGCAGGGAATTGATTAAGTGAGAGAGGCCCAGATGGTCCAGCAGGGGATCCATGCCCCCATGCTGCAGAGGAAAGAAAGAAAAAAAAAAACCCAAGATCTCTGCCAATCTGACCTGAGTGAAAATTCCTTACCAACCCCAAATCTGGCAATCAGTTTGACCCTGAGCAGATGAACAAGGCACACCAGCCTGACATCTAAGACAGAGGATTCTCTGTACCATCTCAGAGCCCTGATCCGCCCCATCCAATGTCCTGTCTCCAACTGTAGTCAATCACTGATGCTTCAGAGAAGGGCAAAATAAACCACCCAAAATACATCTGACCAATTGTGCATTGGGAAAAATATTCCTCCTGATTCCTGGAGGTAACTGGCTGAAGCTCTGAAGCAAGGGACAAGCTTCCAAACTCAAGCAAGCAGATTGCATTAGTTACATTTTCCAGGGTCTCCCCACAAGAAGAAGGGCTAGAGACTTGCTTTCTGCTTTATATTAAACCTGGTCTTAGCATTGATTGATTGATTAAACCTGATCTTAGCATTGACATTGATAAGGTCCCGAAATCAGAGAGGGGCCTGTGGCCATGGGATTTGTGGGCCCCAATGGCCACTTTTGGTTAAAAAGGTAGTGCAGAGGAGAAAACAGATGAAGAAGAGCAAACCTGGTGAAAAGAAATAACAGGAAGTAAAGACGTATGACACTGTGTCTATTTATAACTTCACTGTTCTAGTCTCTGTCTTCATAACTATAACAAGAGGGAGCATGGGCTAGAGGTGCTGGCCAGCAATTTAGGGTTCTATTCTTGGCTCCACTACAGAACAAAGTGACCTCAAGCAAGTCACTCAATTTCCCTATCTGTAAATCAGAGATAATATTCATCTGCTGTGCCTCACAGAGCTTAATTTATTAAAGTTTGCAAAATGCCTTAAGCTCTTCCAGTGGAAGGCCAGGCTAGAGGATTGCAAGCTGAGCGATACACTTAAGTACAAGCCTAGCCAGCCACATTCAGAAAGAGTTACAAGATGCATCCTTCCCAGGGTTCCAACTCATTGTGCTATGAAAGTCTGGGCAGCGTGGCCAAATCCCTGTCCACCCTCTTTCTCAAAGCTGCAGGCAGCAGAGGAGTTTGGTGGGCTTTACTCCTGTTTAGGAATATCAGTGCTTCTATTTAAGCTATTTAAATGCACTCAGATACCACTGTGAAGGGCATTCTGGAAATGTGTATTAATAATAATTATAACTATTATTAAACAAACACAGAGCTTTCCTTCACAAGCTGCTTCTTTCCTATACAGTTATTTAGTGGGAGTAGGGTGCTGGTAACCGTTTTACTGCTTCCTGCTTCAGCACCAGTTAGTGATGTCAGCAAAGAATTTCAGAGAGCCCAAACCTGGCTGTTGCTCTGATTGGCTGAGAAGACCCTGGGCTTGTGGTATCATTAATTTTGGAGCAACTGTACACAGCATATGTGTGTGTTATCCAAATATAGTCGCCTGGAGCACAGACTATGCACTGAGTCCTGCAGCACCGCATGATCTGCAGCTTCAGCCTCCCGCAAGACTCGAAATAGAGCTCATTACAGTTACGCTGCAATCGCATCTGAGAGCGCCCTGGACTTTACTGTCACAGGAAACTCTTCAGTTAGGTTAAATAATCTGCTTTCCTGTTTGAAATGTGGTTTGGGGTTTGTGTTTGGTTTTGTCTCTGCTTACCTTGAAAAGTGGAGATATTTAAAGACAGAGGTTGCTCAGTGTAAAAGCTTGCAGCTGTTGCCGCTTTAGTCCCTTTAGCATTCTTAATGAAAGCTTCATTCTCTTGCTTAGTGGAGTTTGCAGCCTCTGGTTCCTGTGAAGCTGGATTTCCATTCTCTTCTAACCAAGAAAGCAAAATCTATCTAAATAAACAGATCCAGAATGTAGGCATTGCCCTAGGGTAGAGTTGTCAAACATATGGTGAGTGGGCCTGATTCCATCCTTCTCATGTATTTAGGGTGCCCACATGATATATTAAGCTTGGGCAGAATCTTTAATTTAGAAAAAACGGTAAGTTTCTAGCTTTCATGACTGCAAAAAAAACCCTCCCAAACATGAACCAAGGGCTTGTCTACACGGCGAGTTACTGCGTGGCAAGCCAGGGTGTGAATCTACAATGCACCAGCTTGCCATGTTGTAACTCACCATGTGTGTGGACGCTGCTACACTATAGTGAAAGGTGATGGGAGCAAAGCCCATGCAAAGGTGGGAACTGCCTGGGAGTGGCTGCAGGGAAGGAAATGCAAAGAGAAGAACATAGGAGACACACAAAGACAGGGGAGGGAGAGAAACAGAGAAAGGAGGATGTGGAAGGTAGAGAAAGAAAGGACAAACATATGCTCCCTTTTTGCTCATGGATGCCAAATGAAACACTAAGGCACTGGATAAATAATAAATAAAAATATTAACTAAAACGTTAGTTACCACATAAAGGCCATATTCTCCCGCTTGTTCTTGGGGCAAATTTCCCATCGACATCAGTGGGAAATCAGCTCAGGACTGAGAAGAGTGTGTAGTCCTATATTTATGTCCCACCCCACTAAGCATAATTAAAAATGGAATCTGACCTCTTCAGAGTGAGTTTGACATCCCTGGGCTGGTGACTCACAGCATCCTAAGACCTGGGCATTGGGCTAGCAGCTCAGAGAGGGCCCTACGGCCTGGGTGGCGGGCTAGTGGCTCACAGAATGCCTTCCTGTCTGGATATTGCCTTGATGCTCGGAGTTTGCTTTCCTCCCTGGACAATGCCTTGGTGATCTGAGATGCCTGCCTGCCTCAGTGGCAACTGCAAGCTGGGTAAAGACGTTTTCAGAGGTAAAAAAATAAAACTGAGGTTTGAGCCACAGCATCATGAGGAGGAGAGACAGGGGATTTGGCCAGGAAAGACTCTTTATCATACACAGTTGCAGCATTTTCACACTACAGTGATTAGAAATTGTTATAGAAATTATTTCCCATTGGAAAGCTTGTATTTTTAGAATATCATTTCCTAGGGCTGGTGGATGAATCCAGCAATGCTGAGGCACTGGCTTGATAGGCAGTGACTCATACGAGGCCAGAGACTGAGTGGCAGCCCAATTCAATAGCAGCTGCATCTAATTCTCTTGGGTTTCACATGAGTAGGTGTGAGAGGCCCATTTGATTTCCTTCCATTTTTTTCCAAGCCATGGTTCACGTTCTACATTACTGCACACACCTGTGGCCTAAAAACATGGCTCACCCTTGATAAAGTCAATGGAAATTGATATTTCTTATAGACTAGAGTCAGACTAGACTTCACCAAAGTCTCACATGGGGTCCCTTATCCATTTTTCAGGATCTCAATCTATGTTTAAAATATATGATTTCTGAATATAAATAAATCCATACAGTACATCAGAGCCTAGTATCGGAACCTCAGACCCATGCATATCTCTGATAGCTCCTACTGAAGAACTCCATTCAGGAGGTTACTTCCCCTGATGCCACCATTAGAGCTGGTGGCAAGGTTTTGTTACAGACTCAAAACACAGGCCTGGCTTGCAGAGAATCCTAGGCATTTCAACGAATTTGGACTGAGTTCCAGGCACCAAGGAGAGATTTATTGTTTGGCGTGGAAACCAAGCAAAACTCAGTAGAGTCCCATTGTTACAACCTGAAGCCAAGCACAATTCAGGAGGTTTCTGGAGCTCTGGTTGAGTTTTGCTTTCAGATTTGGGTTCAGTAGATCTCAAAATTCATGGGCATGTGAACCCATGTGAACCGAAACCAACAGTTCAGCCACTTCCTACAAAGTGGAACAGCTGAGCTCCACAGAGCTCTATTCACTGTGCTCTGCAGTCCCTGCTGTTACAGAGTGTGTGAGCAGAGGGGCTGGTGGAATGCAGTTACTTCACTTGAGTAACCTGGGTGAATGTGTTGTTTCTCTTGGTTTTGCACTGTTCAGTTTGCACCTGCTGGAACTGAGTTGCACCCATAGCAAAGGCCCTATAGCTCCTAAGGGACACATATTAGAAATAACATTTTTAACTGTTTTTGAAAAATCTCTGTGGTCCCTCTGATTCCAGCTGATGGTTTTGGGGGGAGCTGTCTGTGCTCTTGCAATGCTGATGGAGGTGCTATTTGTGAGAAACACAGCATAATAGGTCAGGAGCAGACTTGGCTCTGAAGCAGAAGGAGGAATGGTCCTTCTCAGTGCAATGAGCCTTTTCAAGATAGGTCTTTTTAATGGAGGGGAGGATAAAGGAAGGAGAGAAGGGTGACCGAATAGAGCTAAAGAGAAGAGAAACTTTTCCCATGGTATACGCCATCAATACCTGTGGAGTCATCCCCACTGAAGCCACTGGCCCCAGCACCTTGCCCGCTGAATCTGTGCCATTCTCAGCCCCACCTTTCCAGCCTGGGGGAGACATAGGCTGCCGGAAGTGGGGTGAGCTGGGCAGGCCCGTGGGGGGATCCCTAGTACAGAAGCCAGACCCACAGCAGCGGTGAGAAGGAGCGGTGCTGGATGCCCCACCACTTACTCAGGTTTGGCCCCACCCACCTTCCATTGTGACGGGGAGCTGTGGGGCCAAAACTGAGCGAGTGGCGTTGTGACCAGGTGCATGGCAGTTGCGGTGCGGCTCCGGTTTGGCGCTGTGACCCCTGTGCACCAGGTCACAATGTCACTCGCTCCAAGCCTGCGTTGGCAGTGGGGCAGCCAGCGCTGTTCCTCCTGGCCACTGCCAATAGTATGTACTGTATGTAACGTGCGTATGGCTGCAGTACCACTGCCAGCAATTCTCTTGATAGCCCGGAAGAAACTCACCCACTGCAAACTTATCAGGCATAGGAGTCAACCCACCCTGGGAAAGATATTGAAAAACCAGGGCTGGGAGGGCCAAAAGCCTGCATCAAGTGTCACAGTACTAATCTATAGCACTCTGTTGTTATTAGCAATCCTACCCCATGGGGAGCTTGATGTGAAGGGCAGAAAGGGCCTGTTATAACAGCCCTAACACTGGGACCACTGAGGGGAACTGTGTACAGGGGGAGGCACATGGAGCCAGCCAACCTCCGTGGTACTAGGGCTCAGTGCTGGTATCACATAAGGCCCATCGGTGTTTGTGTGACTACCCTGCTACCATCCCTAAGGGCTTGTGTTAGGTAACTGCTGTGATACTAGTTGCTTTCATGGTTAAGAATTCCTCCCCTCTCTGGGCTCTGCTTCAAACACAGCCAGTGGTATCAAATACATCACGTTGTCAGCAGAGTCTTTACCCTTCTGGTCCCAGAACCATTCTCCGGCTGCCGGGATACTCGCCTTGGTCAGGGCTGCTCGTGTCTCCCTCTCCACATTCCACGTGGTCCTCATTATAGCCGCTTCGGCCCAAAGTCACATGCCGGAAGCTTAGGTTTGTCATGCGACCTTAACCCAAATAAAATAAGAAAAGCACTAGACGTTTGGAAAAGACTCTCAATGAAAGACAAAACTAGTATACGCTACTGGGACCTGCTTCCCATCACCCCTCCTGGGATCTAAGTCCTGGGAAAGTGAAGCCCAGCAGATGAACTTTAAACAATGAATGTGTTACGTGGCTAAGTTTAATGCCTCTTGAACTGCATGGTTTATGCCTATTATTTCTTACCGCTCTGCCATTCAGAACATTTTGCTTCCCCCATTTTGCCTCCCTTTTGAATCTCTGTTGCTGCCTGTTTACTTGTCCCTTCAGGATGATCATTCTGCTTTTATTCTGCTCTTTCATTTCCCCTCACTCTCACTTCCTCCTCCGAGACATTTCAAAGACTCCTAAACTACCTGTCCATTCATCCCATTGAATTTCTCACCTCCCTCATAGAGCAGGTGGACCACATCTGTTCTTCATTGCCCCTCCCAGAGGTGCATTATTTTGAAAATGTGTGTGTGTTGACATTACAGATGGTAATAATACTGCTCTCCCCTTCTATTCCTACTTTTATTCCTCCTCTCTGCCCTTCCTGTATGCTATGCTGAGGTGAGCTGCTCCCTCTCTCTCTCCATTTGCCTGTGGGGTGTGGGAGCAAAGGGCTGATTGGTCTCCTCTCTCTTCCTGCCTCACACAGCTGGCAGGAAAGATGTGGCATGGCCTACTTGTTGCTCCTCATGCTGCCTGTGTGCAGGACCACCTCTGTCTCTGTGCTGCAAAGCACATCCAGTCAATAGCTGACTAATGGCTTCTGGAGGATGGGGAGACGTGCCTAACTGAGGTTTTTCTGGGATGTACTGAACTCCTCTTCCCATTTACGGCAGGAGGGTGTGGAAACAAAGACAAAGTTATCTCCCCTCAAATAGACTTGGAGGCATTTGCTCCTCACTCCCATCCCCTAGAGTCATGCCCATGACTATTCCATTTAGGGCTGTGCGCTTATCAAAACTCACGAGCTAAAAGATGGTCTGTCGGTACTTGGAGAGGAGATCTCCAGCCTAAACTCAGATGCAGCAGAGAGGATTGGAGATTCAGTAGGGCTACGACCCCATTACAAAGTGTTACAATGGCTGAATAAGGGTCTGAGGGACAGAGTTAGCTGACACAATGCTGACGATGACTTAGAGGCCAGTGTAGACTGGGACAAATCGTGTTCAGTCCTGTGTCAACTAGCGGGGATTAAGGACTGGTCCTCCTTCCACTCATCACTGAATGTAATTTGTCTTAGTCTACAATCACTGGTCAGCATCAGATCAGCAAATTCAGCTTTTCATAACAGTGTTCAAACATGGTAATGTTCTGTAATGTAGACAGGACCCAGGTGGCACCTAGAGTCACTACTGACCCACTTCAGGCCAGAGCCAGAGATACTTTTCTGCTTGAGATACAACTCTTAAATGAGAGACAAAACTGAAGTCCTGGACACTTCAGACCTTTATAAATCCCGGGCTCGTTTAACAAAAGTCAGAGTGTTCTCATCATGGTATCGTGGCCAAATTCTATCTCAGGTCATTATATTCCATTCTTCCAAATCCTAGTCTCACGACTGAGATTGCATTTTGAAGCAATCCAAATTCCACAGCCTATTAGATGGCAGCAACTTCCTGGTACAGTTAAGGTGTTAGGGCCAGATTTTTAGTTATTTAGGCACCTAACTCCCACAGAAAATCAATGGAAGTTAAGCAACTGAACACCTTTAAAAATCTGGCCCTTAGGTAAAAAGAGCAAGCCAAAAAATAAATTAGGAACTACAATGTAGGATGGACTGTCCCTACATACTGATTTTTAGTGACAATGGTTTTACCCCATTCTGTTACAGAGTTGAAGAGGGAATCCTTACCTGGTCTGTGTTTGCACTTTCCAAAATGCCATATAAGTGAACCCAACACAATAATGAATACAGCAACAAGCACTCCCACTATGATGAATAACAGTAAATGTGAGACAACTGGTGAGGCCACCGTCTCTTGTTCTAAAATGAAAATACAATGGTGAAAAAAAATAATTGACTTAAAATTCCTTCTGCCCCATTCTGTTAGCATTACACATGGTTCTTTTTGTAATTTCCTCTCATATACAGACAGTATAAAAAGATCATATACTAACCAACTGTACAACAAGGCTTTATTTATCTTTTCTGTTTTTCTGACTTCCCTTCAAGTGCAGTCAAGTCAGAAAAGTGACCTTATGAAACAAAACTGTGGGATTCCCTATTTTTTTTCTCAGGGTCTGCAAATTAAAGTGGCCCAGTTTATAAGCCAAAGATGAGTTTTCCTAACAGCTGGCATTGCAAACCCAGCACAGTATCTGATGATCCAGCTGTGCTCCTTCTGCCTCACACAACATGACCAGAAATAAAGGTTTTGTGGTCAGACGCAAGCTGGTGATTCTGCTGAAGATTTGTGAGGCAGTATAGGCTCCAGCTCTCTGTACTGTAGCTTGGCTTACCCCTGAGGAGCTACGAGGAGAAACAACCTTGTTTTGGTCTGTATGAAGTCAACATGTGACGTAAAAGGACACGGCGCTGAATCACTGGACAAGAAGAGGATCTGACTAGAACATTACTTTAAAGCAGGGGTGGGCAAACTTTTTGGCCCGAGGGCCACATTGGAGAATAGAAATTGTATTGCGGGCCATGAATGCTCACAGAATTGGGGTTGGGGTGCAGGAGGGGGTCTAGGTTCTGGGATGGGGCTGGGGATGAGAGGTTTGGGGTGCAGGAGGGTGCTCCGGGCAAGGATCAAGGGGGTTGGAGAGTGGGAGGGGAAACCGGGCTGGGACAGTGGGCTGAGGGAATGCAGGCTCCGTGCGGCACTTATCTCAAGCGGCTCCCGGAAGCAGTGGCATATCCCTTCTCCAGCTCCTATGCGGAGGTGCGGCCAGGAGGCTCTGCACGCTGCCCCATCCGCAGGCATCCCCTTGCAGCTCCCATTGGAGCGCATAAGAGCCGGAATGGGGCCATGCCATGGCTTCTGGGAGCAGCGTGGTGTGGCCCCAACCCAGCGCCCCGGCTGGAGCAGGGCAGAGCCGCATTGTGCGACCCCGACCCAGCACCCCAGCCAAAGTGCCGGAGCAGGGCCGAGCCAAGTGGTGCGGCTCGCAGGCCAGTTTAAAATGGCTCGTGGGCCGGATCTGGCCTGCAGACCATAGTTGGCCCACCCCTTCTTTAAAGAAACTGGGTCATATTCCACGTTGGTGTAACTCTAGTGGAGCCATGACAAGAATGAATTCAGTCCAATGATAGAAGTTATTCTAGCTCACCTTTCTCCTGCATTAAAGATTTTTGTCATTATCGTATAACTCAGCTGACTTAGAGGCTGGCAATCATGCGTTTTGTAAAAGTTTGGTGCAGTCTGAGAATGCCTGAGTATCAACTGTATGTACAGTACCTGAAATCAAACTGTTTGGTTGCTGTGGTTATTACTGTCTGAAAATGAAAGGTGATAGCGTCAACAAAAAAGCAAACTATTCTGGATCTGCGTAAGGGCCTTGATCAAGTGACAAATACAATCATTTTTCTGTTCAGTTGGTGAACTACATCTACACAGCAGCTATTTTCACAACACAACCATACACCAACTGAATTTGTGAGTCCATACCTATCATGCTGACTGTCTTTGCACATTAGGGTGACCAGATGTCCCAATTTTGTAGGGACAGTCCTGATATTTGGGGCTTTTACTTACATAGGCTCCTATTACCCTCCACCCCCATCCCAATTTTTCACACTTGCTATCTGGTCACCCTATTGCACATCCTGGGGACATCTGGGCAGCTATCCCATAGTGCCTCAGTATGAGACAGAATGATTGAAGGACATGCACAAAGAGTGGCAGTAACAGCACCTGGGCAATGCACTCTGGGATTTCCTACTGCACAGAGAACAAGGAGGAGAAAGGCCAATGCATGTATACTGGCATGGTTAGGGGGTCTTATCCGCACAGCAAAATAACAGTGTAAGATGCCGATTACAGGAAGACAGGGACTCAGGAGCAGCAGGTTTGTATAATTTTGGTGGTGCCCAGAACGGGTCCAAGTCCCGCCCCCGCCCCACACACCTGCCTAAGGCTCTGGGAGGCAGGTTGGGTGCAGGCTCTGGGCAGAAGTTTGGGTTCGGGAGGGATGCGGGCTCTGGGCTTGGGCAGGGGGCCAGAGAAGAAGACTCCCCCCCAGCCCTCTCCCCGCCGGCAGCAGTGAGTTCTGCAGGAGGGTCCTCCCCAGTTCCCCCAGCCCAACACTCACCCAACCCTCCCCAGGCTGCTGCTCAGGAGTTGCCTGCCAGGGCGGGAGGAGCGGCTGCCATGCGCCTCCTCCCCTCCTCCCTCCGCAGGTGCAGTAGCCGCCTCAGCCTGCCCCCGGCACCGCTCCCTTGTAGCCAGCCGCAGTAGCACCTGGATAAGGAGTGCAGCGTGGAGCTGCAGGAGGAGCCGCCCACTGCCCAGGGCAGGTGGGGAAGCTCGGGGGAGGCATGCGGGGGCAGCAGGCGGGGCCAGGGGTCACTGTGGGGGAGGCGTGCGGGGGCAGCAGGTGGGGTCAGGGGACACTCTGGGGGAGGCGTGCGGGGGCGGCAGGCAGGGCCGGGGGAGAGACCCAGCCCCAAACATTGGTGGAGCTGGGCCCACCGGGCTCTGAATTTGTTGGAGCCCGGGCATCACGGGTCCATACAACTTGCTGCCCCTGGACAAAGGAGGCTAGGGAAGTGAGCTGCACAGTTGAGCCCCCTCTCTCCCATTTAAATCAGGGAGCTGTTAGCTAAAGCTGTTAGCTACACATACACCTGGAGATACACTGAGGTCTTCCAGGGGATACTAGATATTTGCCTAGTTTTACAACAGGCTACATAAAAAGCACTAGCGCAGTCAGTACAAACTAAAATTTCATACAGACAATGACTTGTTTATACTGCCCTATATACTGTACACTGAAGTGTAAGTACAGTATTTATATTCCAACTGATTTATTTTATAATTATATGGTAAAATTTTGTTTTTAGGAAGCTGACCTGAAAAACCTGGGGCACAGCTGGGGAACCACTGAAAGACTTGTCAGAAACAGACAGGAGTGGAGGCGCTTCGTCACTGTCCTAAACGCCAGATGCATAATAGGAACATGATGATGGTAAAAATGAGAAAGTAAGCAATTTTTCAGTATTAGTTGCTGTGACATTTTTGTATTTTTTATGTCTGATAAGCAAATAGTTTTTAAGTGAGATGAAACTTGGGGGTACGGAAGACAAATCAGATTTGTGAAAGTAGTACAATAGTCTGGAAAGGTTGGGAACCACTGCTTTAGCTGATTGCAACTATAGGTTCTGATGGCATTAAAACAAATGGGGGAGAAAGCTAACCCTAATCTGAATTCCTTTTCATAATAATTAATTTCAGCCCAAACTGAGTTTAGTGTTTCTTGGCAGGTAAGAAGGCTAATCTTTTTAGAAAGAATAAGGGAGAGTCCTGAAACAATGTTTCCTTTCTCTCTGGTCCAGTTTAGTGTCAGAATTCTATCATCTCCTCTCTAAGGACTTTTCCATACACAAAATTTGTACAACTTTAACTATACTAGTATGAAGGTCCAGCCCCCACTAATGTGGGCACAGTTATATTGGCATAAAGGTCTTATATTGGTATAAAGGTGTTTCAATTACAAAAAAATCAAAATGAAAGCTTTGTTTTGAGGCAACCCAAAACCAAAATTTTTCAGAATGTTTAGTGCATTGAAGTGTCAGAAAAAAATATTTTAGGTCAAATTGAACCAAATTGTTTGACCAAAACATTTTATTACAATTTTGAGCATGTAAAAATGTTTTTAATGTTTAACAATTAAAACTGAAGGAAATTTCAAAATAAGTAGTTTTGAACCAAAAAAATCAAAACATTTTGTTTCAAAAATGTTGAAAAAAAACTTTCAATTTTTTTCACAATTTTTTAAACATTTTTTGAGCAAAACAATCCTGCAAAATCAACACAAATTCACAAAATATTTCAGTGTTACCCAATCTTCATTTTTCACCAAAAATGTTTCCGCTGAAAATTTTCACCCAGATCTAGCCTCTATTTTATGAATCTGTTAATCAATTAATGGTTAACTAGTTATGGAATGTTTCTGACATGGTTCTTCTGTGCTCACATTTTGAACATGGAATGAATGTTATTGCCGTATTTAACTGAGGGATAAAATAGCTTTTAAAGTAGACAGAATATTAACACTGTCCCATTTTTGCTAACATTTTAAATTGAGAAATACTCACCCACTTTCACATCAATAATTCTCCGGTATATAATCTTCCCATCTCTGTCTTGCACTTCTACTGAATACTGTCCACAATCACTTTCCTGAATCCTGTCCAGCCTGAGTGTGCCATTAGGTAAGATCTGAGATCTGTAGGATCTCCCATCGGACTCCGACTGAGAGTAATTTAACTCAGCAACCAACAAGCCGTCTTTCTTCCACATTATCTGGACCAAATCTTTCCAATCCATCGCTGGTAGAGGTAGGAACATGGAGCCGCCGACAATTCCTGTTACTTCTTGAATAGGTGCTCTTTTATTTCCTGAGGGGGAAAACCCATCTCTGCTAAATTTAATGGAGAGAGCATTCCTTATGTTCCCTTTTACCTGAGAGTGATCTCTTTTCTGTTGTATCTTTTCAAATTGGAAGAATGAAGTCAAGTGCTGGGGAGTATGTTTGTTAAACCTAGTTTCGTACATATGGACTTAAAATAAAAATAATGCTTTCCTGTATATTTATTATACCTTTTCCATCCCAAATTATCATAATGTCGTTTATACACTACGTCGAGAGCAAACACTGAAACACCCCACACTGCCACATTGCACAACAGTTTAGAAGAGCAAGTGAAGAACAATACTATGTTGTTAGAAACTGGGTGAAACCTAGTTACAGATCAAGTTCAAACTCCATTGAGATTGGTCAGTGTGAATTCACCCTTCAATTAACATACCCGTACACATAAGTCCCACTTAAGACAAAAGATATATGTGAACTTTAGGCTGAGTATTGTCATGGGTAGGAGTGTGTGTGTGTGTGTGCATGTGTGAAGAAAGATCTCACAGAAAACTAAGATCAGACACGAATAGATGGAGTGAGAGAGGCAGCCGGAAGGAGCAGCTAAAAGTGTGTAATGGATCCTAGAAGAAACCTGGGAAGAGGTGTTTGGGTCAGGGGTGCAGGCTGAAAAGGGCACTCTTGGTGTTGGGAGCAAAAGAAGATGTTTCCCGCTATTTGATTTCTTCTGCATTCAGAGACACAAGACTTTATACATTCTTTGTAAATAAACAAAACTGCATCAAAGAAATGCCTGACCATCACCAATTTCTACTCCCAACTGCAACACCCACAGGGCCCCCGCTTTGACTAGCTACTCAGGTCAAAAAGTGGCAACAATCCAATCAAAATAGCTGGGAGAATTTAGAGAAGGCAGACTGACCTGAACAATACTAAAACTACATACTAAAACTACACTTTCACATTTGCATGTTATTGATATAATCTACAGGCCCTGACAGGCATTGCATAGTGGGCTGATACTTACCGCTACACTCTAGTTGAATATTTTGATGGCCCAAACCTGCCCCATCATGATCAAACACTTCTGCTGTGTACTGGCCCTCATCCCCCAGCTGCATGGGGCAAACACTCAAGCTGCCATTGGGGAATGCACGAAATCTCTCTCTGTATGTTCCAGAGCCCTGTACAGGCTGACCTTTCATCTTGGCCACTTGCTTATTGCCTTTCTTCCAGGTAACATGAATACGCCTGTTTGTGTAATTGTGCAGATCAAGCATAACACAGTCCTCTACAATTCCTCTGACAGTTCGCGTCTCTTCGGTGGCCCCTGATAGTAAAGAAAGAATACATATGCATGAGAACGTTTGCTTACAGAATGTACATTTTACATTCAGGGTGATTACACACTGCATGAAATTATATACATTTGCTTTTAAAATCTTTTACTAGCTTGAAGACATTTTACAGACAGATTCCCAGGTTAATTAGCAGTGTTGTGATAATGGAACCTACCTACCAACTGTTTGCTTTTAATAAAGAAACTGTAGTTGTTTAAGTCTATGGATAATTTCCTTGGAATCATGAGGAGGCCTATTTCCTTGACCAAAGTCATGCCAAGAAAGCATGATTTACTTGGACTTGTTTTGGGAATGGAGACTCCTACTGAAATGTGCACAGCCTGTTTACAGAAGAAACATACCTGGACCATATTATTATTATCATGTTTACTATGGCAGCACCTAAGGACCAAATGAGAATAGGGCCCCATTGTGCTAGGCCCTGGAGACACAGAGTAATAGATTTAAACATTTTCCAGAAAAAGGTCCTAAGGTTTATCATGGTTCGGGGGATGGATTCCTGGAATTTGGCTACCCTATTGTCAGAAACAAGCAGCTCTAACTCTCTGTGGCACACTAAGCTGAACTTGGCACAGATATGAGCTTTAAGAAGCCTTTAGCCCTAATGTGTGAATGAGAACAACTCCAATGCAGCTGCAGACATCCTGCTCAAATTCATGCTTAGAAAAGACAACAGCTCCATACAGGTATTTGGTAAAGTATATAAAAGCCAGTATGCAAAGTCCCTAATATATCATCGGCATTTAATCATTTTCTGACCCAAATTCGCCATAACTAGTGGATGCATCATTGAGGCCAGTAGAACCAAAAAAATTGGGAGTTTCTAGACCAAGTCATTTCTGCAATAGCAGGAGCCAAAAAATAAAAACAAGTTAGGAAAACTTTTCAGAAAGTGCAAGCAATTCATTTTGCACACTCATATAAGCTAAACATCCATGTCCAATTTATACCAAATTCTACCCTAACATAAAATCACCCACATGAGATTTCACACAGATTGCTTCATAATGACTATAGTAAGATCAGCTGTGTGTCAAAACGTGGCTTAAAATGGACAGTTAGCTATAGCAGTAAGGAACTAAGATCTCTCTGTCCTTCCATCCATCCATCCATCCATCCATCCATCCACTTTATAATAAAAATTACCAACTTCTCCTCTGACTTCTCCCTCCCCTGGCAATCACGCGTTTTGTAAAAGTTTGGTGCAGTCTGAAAATGCCTGAGTATCAACTGTATGTACAGTACCTGAAATCAAACTGTTTGGTTGCTGTGGTTATTACTGTCTGAAAATGAAAGGTGATAGCGTCAACAAAAAAGCAAACTATTCTGGATCTGCGTAAGGGCCTTGATCAAGTGACAAATACAATCATTTTTCTGTTCAGTTGGTGAACTACATCTACACAGCAGCTATTTTCACAACACAACCATACACCAACCGAATTTGTGAGTCCATACCTATCATGCTGACTGTCTTTGCACATTAGGGTGACCAGATGTCCCAATTTTATAGGGACAGTCCTGATATTTGGGGCTTTTACTTACATAGGCTCCTATTACCCTCCACCCCCATCCCAATTTTTCACACTTGCTATCTGGTCACCCTATTGCACATCCTGGGAAAATCTGGGCAGCTATCCCATAGTGCCTCAGTATGAGACAGAATGATTGAAGGACATGCACAAAGAGTGGCAGTAACAGCACCTGGGCAATGCACTCTGGGATTTCCTACTGCACAGAGAACAAGGAGGAGAAAGGCCAATGCATGTATACTGGCATGGTTAGGGGGTCTTATCCGCACAGCAAAATAACAGTGTAAGATGCCGATTACAGGAAGACAGGGACTCAGGAGCAGCAGGTTTGTATAATTTTGGTGGTGCCCAGAACGGGTCCAAGTCCCGCCCCCGCCCCACACACCTGCCTAAGGCTCTGGGAGGCAGGTTGGGTGCAGGCTCTGGGCAGAAGTTTGGGTTCGGGAGGGATGCGGGCTCTGGGCTTGGGCAGGGGGCCAGAGAAGAAGATTCCCCCCCAGCCCTCTCCCCGCCGGCAGCAGTGAGTTCCGCAGGAGGGTCCTCCCCAGTTCCCCCAGCCCAACACTCACCCAACCCTCCCCAGGCTGCTGCTCAGGAGTTGCCTGCCAGGGCGGGAGGAGCGGCTGCCATGCGCCTCCTCCCCTCCTCCCTCCGCAGGTGCAGTAGCCGCCTCAGCCTGCCCCCGGCACCGCTCCCTTGTAGCCAGCCGCAGTAGCACCTGGATAAGGAGTGCAGCGTGGAGCTGCAGGAGGAGCCGCCCACTGCCCAGGGCAGGTGGGGAAGCTCGGGGGAGGCATGCGGGGGCAGCAGGCGGGGCCAGGGGTCACTGTGGGGGAGGCGTGCGGGGGCAGCAGGTGGGGTCAGGGGACACTCTGGGGGAGGCGTGCGGGGGCGGCAGGCAGGGCCGGGGGAGAGACCCAGCCCCAAACATTGGTGGAGCTGGGCCCACCGGGCTCTGAATTTGTTGGAGCCCGGGCATCACGGGTCCATACAACTTGCTGCCCCTGGACAAAGGAGGCTAGGGAAGTGAACTGCACAGTTGAGCCCCCTCTCTCCCATTTAAATCAGGGAGTTGTTAGCTAAAGCTGTTAGCTACACATACACCTGGAGATACACTGAGGTCTTCCAGGGGATACTAGATATTTGCCTAGTTTTACAACAGGCTACATAAAAAGCACTAGCGAAGTCAGTACAAACTAAAATTTCATACAGACATGGACTTGTTTATACTGCCCTATATACTGTACACTGAAGTGTAAGTACAGTATTTATATTCCAACTGATTTATTTTATAATTATATGGTAAAATTTTGTTTTTAGGAAGCTGACCTGAAAAACCTGGGGCACAGCTGGGGAACCACTGAAAGACTTGTCAGAAACAGACAGGAGTGGAGGCGCTTCGTCACTGTCCTAAACGCCAGATGCATAATAGGAACATGATGATGGTAAAAATGAGAAAGTAAGCAATTTTTCAGTATTAGTTGCTGTGACATTTTTGTATTTTTTATGTCTGGTTTTGTAAGCAAATAGTTTTTAAGTGAGATGAAACTTGGGGGTATGGAAGACAAATCAGATTTCTGAAAGTAGTACAGTAGTCTGGAAAGTTTGGGAACCACTGCTTTAGCTGATTGCAACTATAGGTTCTGATGGCATTAAAACAAATGGGGGAGAAAGCTAACCCTAATCTGAATTCCTTTTCATAATAATTAATTTCAGCCCAAACTGAGTTTAGTGTTTCTTGGCAGGTAAGAAGGCTAATCTTTTTAGAAAGAATAAGGGAGAGTCCTGAAACAATGTTTCCTTTCTCTCTGGTCCAGTTTAGTGTCAGAATTCTATCATCTCCTCTCTAAGGACTTTTCCATACACAAAATTTGTACAACTTTAACTATACTAGTATGAAGGTCCAGCCCCCACTAATGTGGGCACAGTTATATTGGCATAAAGGTCTTATATTGGTATAAAGGTGTTTCAATTACAAAAAAATCAAAATGAAAGCTTTGTTTTGAGGCAACCCAAAACCAAAATTTTTCAGAATGTTTAGTGCATTGAAGTGTCAGAAAAAAATATTTTAGGTCAAATTGAACCAAATTGTTTGACCAAAACATTTTATTACAATTTTGAGCATGTAAAAATGTTTTTAATGTTTAACAATTAAAACTGAAGGAAATTTCAAAATAAGTAGTTTTGAACCAAAAAAATCAAAACATTTTGTTTCAAAAATGTTGAAAAAAAACTTTCAATTTTTTTCACAATTTTTTAAACATTTTTTGAGCAAAACAATTCTGCAAAATCAACACAAATTCACAAAATATTTCAGTGTTACCCAATCTTCATTTTTCACCAAAAATGTTTCCGCTGAAAATTTTCACCCAGATCTAGCCTCTATTTTATGAATCTGTTAATCAATTAATGGTTAACTAGTTATGGAATGTTTCTGACATGGTTCTTCTGTGCTCACATTTTGAACATGGAATGAATGTTATTGCCGTATTTAACTGAGGGATAAAATAGCTTTTAAAGTAGACAGAATATTAACACTGTCCCATTTTTGCTAACATTTTAAATTGAGAAATACTCACCCACTTTCACATCAATAATTCTCCGGTATATAATCTTCCCATCTCTGTCTTGCACTTCTACTGAATACTGTCCACAATCACTTTCCTGAATCCTGTCCAGCCTGAGTGTGCCATTAGGTAAGATCTGAGATCTGTAGGATCTCCCATCGGACTCCGACTGAGAGTAATTTAACTCAGCAACCAACAAGCCGTCTTTCTTCCACATTATCTGGACCAAATCTTTCCAATCCATCGCTGGTAGAGGTAGGAACATGGAGCCGCCGACAATTCCTGTTACTTCTTGAATAGGTGCTCTTTTATTTCCTGAGGGGGAAAACCCATCTCTGCTAAATTTAATGGAGAGAGCATTCCTTATGTTCCCTTTTACCTGAGAGTGATCTCTTTTCTGTTGTATCTTTTCAAATTGGAAGAATGAAGTCAAGTGCTGGGGAGTATGTTTGTTAAACCTAGTTTCGTACATATGGACTTAAAATAAAAATAATGCTTTCCTGTATATTTATTATACCTTTTCCATCCCAAATTATCATAATGTCGTTTATACACTACGTCGAGAGCAAACACTGAAACACCCCACACTGCCACATTGCACAACAGTTTAGAAGAGCAAGTGAAGAACAATACTATGTTGTTAGAAACTGGGTGAAACCTAGTTACAGATCAAGTTCAAACTCCATTGAGATTGGTCAGTGTGAATTCACCCTTCAATTAACATACCCGTACACATAAGTCCCACTTAAGACAAAAGATATATGTGAACTTTAGGCTGAGTATTGTCATGGGTAGGAGTGTGTGTGTGTGTGTGCATGTGTGAAGAAAGATCTCACAGAAAACTAAGATCAGACACGAATAGATGGAGTGAGAGAGGCAGCCGGAAGGAGCAGCTAAAAGTGTGTAATGGATCCTAGAAGAAACCTGGGAAGAGGTGTTTGGGTCAGGGGTGCAGGCTGAAAAGGGCACTCTTGGTGTTGGGAGCAAAAGAAGATGTTTCCCGCTATTTGATTTCTTCTGCATTCAGAGACACAAGACTTTATACATTCTTTGTAAATAAACAAAACTGCATCAAAGAAATGCCTGACCATCACCAATTTCTACTCCCAACTGCAACACCCACAGGGCCCCAGCTTTGACTAGCTACTCAGGTCAAAAAGTGGCAACAATCCAATCAAAATAGCTGGGAGAATTTAGAGAAGGCAGACTGACCTGAACAATACTAAAACTACATACTAAAACTACACTTTCACATTTGCATGTTATTGATATAATCTACAGGCCCTGACAGGCATTGCATAGTGGGCTGATACTTACCGCTACACTCTAGTTGAATATTTTGATGGCCCAAACCTGCCCCATCATGATCAAACACTTCTGCTGTGTACTGGCCCTCATCCCCCAGCTGCATGGGGCAAACACTCAAGCTGCCATTGGGGAATGCACGAAATCTCTCTCTGTATGTTCCATAGCCCTGTACAGGCCGACCTTTCATCTTGGCCACTTGCTTATTGCCTTTCTTCCAGGTAACATGAATACGCCTGTTTGTGTAATTGTGCAGATCAAGCATAACACAGTCCTCTACAATTCCTCTGACAGTTCGCGTCTCTTCGGTGGCCCCTGATAGTAAAGAAAGAATACATATGCATGAGAACGTTTGCTTACAGAATGTACATTCTACATTCAGGGTGATTACACACTGCATGAAATTATATACATTTGCTTTTAAAATCTTTTACTAGCTTGAAGACATTTTACAGACAGATTACCAGGTTAATTAGCAGTGTTGTGATAATGGAACCTACCTACCAACTGTTTGCTTTTAATAAAGAAACTGTAGTTGTTTAAGTCTATGGATAATTTCCTTGGAATCATGAGGCGGCCTATTTCCTTGACCAAAGTCATGCCAAGAAAGCATGATTTACTTGGACTTGTTTTGGGAATGGAGACTCCTACTGAAATGTGCACAGCCTGTTTACAGAAGAAACATACCTGGACCATATTATTATTATCATGTTTACTATGGCAGCACCTAAGGACCAAATGAGAATAGGGCCCCATTGTGCTAGGCCCTGGAGACACAGAGTAATAGATTTAAACATTTTCCAGAAAAAGGTCCTAAGGTTTATCATGGTTCGGGAGATGGATTCCTGGAATTTGGCTACCCTATTGTCAGAAACAAGCAGCTCTAACTCTCTGTGGCACACTAAGCTGAACTTGGCACATATACGAGCTTTAAGAAGCCTTTAGCCCTAATGTGTGAATGAGAACAACTCCAATGCAGCTGCAGACATCCTGCTCAAATTCATGCTTAGAAAAGACAACAGCTCCATACAGGTATTTGGTAAAGTATATAAAAGCCAGTATGCAAAGTCCCTAATATATCATCGGCATTTAATCATTTTCTGACCCAAATTCGCCATAACTAGTGGATGCATCATTGAGGCCAGTAGAACCAAAAAAATTGGGAGTTTCTAGACCAAGTCATTTCTGCAATAGCAGGAGCCAAAAAATAAAAACAAGTTAGGAAAACTTTTCAGAAAGTGCAAGCAATTCATTTTGCACACTCATATAAGCTAAACATCCATGTCCAATTTATACCAAATTCTACCCTAACATAAAATCACCCACATGAGATTTCACACAGATTGCTTCATAATGACTATAGTAAGATCAGCTGTGTGTCAAAACGTGGCTTAAAATGGACAGTTAGCTATAGCAGTAAGGAACTAAGATCTCTCTGTCCTTCCATCCATCCATCCATCCATCCATCCATCCACTTTATAATAAAAATTACCAACTTCTCCTCTGACTTCTCCCTCCCCTAAGAGAGGAGGGTCATTCTCACTATAACTGAACACAGAAGGAGGATGTCATAATAACAATTATGTCATTTGGTCGGCTTCTCTAGTCTGCTAAGGCCACTTTGTGCCGCTCAACCTTAAAGCTGAGATGGCCAATGAAGAATTTCTCCTGTGCAAGTCTCTTTGGCAGAGGATATACAGCTGCCTGCAGCCCCACCACTACTGGCAAAAGAGGAGGGAGAGGGTGTATCAGGAGTGCAGTGAAGGCAGACTGGCTGGAGGGCAGGGTAGAGTGCAGTAATGTCCAATCTTCCACTGGCACGAGGTCCCTGAGAAACTAGCTTGCACTTGGCCTGGTGGCTGAGAATCAGGGAGTCACAACCAGCCCCGCAACTCTCCACTCCATTCCAGTAGAGCTTGGGCAGAGTGCAGACTTTGAATTTTCAATGTAAATCTGTAGAAATCTTGCTTGACTTAGTGTGCAAATGCGTCTTGCATTCCAACTGCTGTTTATTCAAACCACAATTTAAAATAAAAAACTAAATCTTTCATTTATTTTCACACTTCTCATGGTATAGGCTGGCACATTCTAAAACATGATCTAGAGACAGAAAGGCCAAGATTTTAAAAAACAGATGCCTAAAATTACACTTCAAAAACTAATTTAGCTCTAAATCAGTGGGCTGAGCATCCAGCAGATTTCAATGGGAGCTGATAGGTGTTCAGCACTTCTGAAAATCAGGTTGCTTATATCAGAGCCTAAGTAAAATTTGTAGGAGACTGACTTTAGGCTTCTGGCTTTGGAAATCTTAGCCCAAGGGTGGGTGCTATGAATGACTAATAAATGTAATCATCGAGTGCATCTAAGAACCTTGGGTCACTCATGGGGCCAAACAAATTCAAAACTAGCAGACACTAAAGTGAGGAGCATATGATAACAAGTTGAAAAACATAATATGGCATAACAAACTTCGATGGGTCTGCACCATGCATCCCTACAGAGTAAGACATTAGGATGGTACTTTTATGCCTACCATGTCTGTGTAGCTGAAAAACTCTTTGGTAGACATGATTTCCAGTTCTGTTACACACATTCACTGTATAGTGTCCCTCTTTCACTGTATTGTAAAATGCTACAGTTCCATTAAAAAAGATAGTAAACTTACTGGTACGACGTGTCCAGCTACTTAACAAAGTCTTTCCCTTGTTCCAAGTAATGTGAACACGATGTTCAATGTCAGGATACTCACGATGAAGTGTAACAGAACTACCCAGCATCCCATTTCCAGTTGTCACATCACTGTGCACTGGAAATATAATACATGCAAAACATTTTTAGTTACAGAACAACACAATATGTTTCTGGGCACCATACTGAAATAAATGATGCAGATTTCTAAATTCTAAGATAGAAATGTATCCTCATGGCTAGAGCAGGAAACTAGAAGTCAGGATGCCTGGGTCCTATTCCCAGTTCGGCCACTGACTCATTGTATGATCTTGGGCAAGTCACTTTGCTTCTTAATGCTACAATTTCCCCATTTGTCAAATGGTTTACAACTGTTATTCTCTCTTAGCAGCCTTGTGATGCTTAATTAAGTAATGTTTCTAAAGTGCTTTAAGATCCTTTGATGAAAAGATGCCACTACCAGTATATCCTAATGCCAAGTGTGGGCAATTTTCAGCAGCTGATACTAGTCAACGTTATTTGTTTTTGCCTCCTGGAAACACACAAAAAATATAAACTCAGGAATAACGCACCTATCATCCTAAAAGTTTTTTCAGCTTCTTATTATCATCTGAACACAATTCAGTGCAGTACACTTTCCAACATTAAATGTACAATATATTTTATTATAATAAATGAATTTGTTATTATGCTTGTCTTTGGTTATTTTACAGATACACTGAAATCCTCTTATACTGAGGTCATTTCTTTTGCAATGAACAACATGACTATAAGCTAAAGCTACATACAGAAATGAATAGATTAAAACACTCTGAGCAAGTACTCCTACTTCATTCTAAAACATGCTTCAGTATTGCCCCAATCCTGCAACCACTGAACACAATGGCAAAACTCCCCTTGATTTAATTTGGAACAGAATCACATGTCTAATCTGAATTTAGTATAAACACATTCCGCTCTTAACGAATTACTAAGAAAGAAAGAAAGAAAAATGGCTTACCCTGGAGAATAATAAGTGCAAACAACGTAGACTGGAAGGTAAAACTAGACGACATTTCAGAAATGATTTTTGTTCCAGTATTTCACATACACTGTACTTTTTTGAGGAAACCTCTACATCCCATTAATTTAAATGCATACTGAGGGATGCGTCTTGAAGATTGTGAACCTGCAGAAATGCTTAAAGGCTGTTTCTATTTTTCAATTACTTCCTTACTGACTCAGAACTAGAGGTCTCACAAAGGGACAGTGGATATTTTGGAAGGGAAACATTGTGGCTTCAACCACTGTATCAGAGAAGCGTTAGGTAAAAACTCGTGAATATACTTCCTCGTTTTCCACGTCATAGCAGCTGCTGCAGCAGGTGGAAGTCAGCCCGGCATAAGACATTTCACAGCAAAATAAAGCTTGGGAAATAAGACTTTTCTCATCCCTATTGTGTGAGCACACACCAGAACGAAGATAGAGCTGAAGTAGGGCTGTGCATGCATGTTTGTGTTGTTATTATTAGTATTGTTTATATTTTCATAGTTCCTAGGAGCTGCAGTCACGGACCAAGACCCCATTGAATAGGCACTGCCTGAACACAGAACTAAATGACAGTCTCTGCCCCAAAGAGTTTACAATGTAAAGTATAAGACAACAGATGGTTACAGACACATAGGGAAGTACAAGGAAATCATGAGACAATATTGGTCAAGCATGACAGGCAGTCATAAACTACTAATAGAGAGTCTTCTTTAGTTCAAGTGGTAGAGGCTTACTGGTTTTAGAAACGAGGGTCCTGGGTGTGTCTACAATAAAGACTACTGTACTGTGGCTAACTGAACCAGAGGGACTGCGCCTGTGTAAATAACAATAGTGCAGTGAATCCACATTAGGTATCCTATTTGGGTTGAGTTGTGCCCTGAACGCATGCACAGTGTTCTAAACAAATACTGTAACTGCTTTGCCTTCTGAGTACCTAACGTAGCGTTCCCAGCACAGTGCCTTGAAGCTGTGGCCCATGTGAGATTTGGAAAGGCCTTTTGGGAGCCCAAGGGAATTGTGTGAGAAAGGACCCATAGGTCCCTCAGAAATTATGCCATTCTGCAACATATTCTCAAAATGGAGGCCAAGCTGAATTGTCAGTGTTCACTCTTCCTCAGAGAGAGAATTTTCTGCTGGAGGTTCTGAAAACTGATTTTCCTGCATAATAAGCTGCCCATCAGTGGTGGTAGAGCGTGTTCTAGCAATACATACATAGCCAGGGAACAAGACCAGCAGTTCATGGAATTCCTGCTGCAGGTCTGTGACAAAGGCTCTATTTCCCCTTCCTCACTACCCTACTAACTGATTGTGCATTATTTCAAGAAGAAATTCACGGAATAGAGCACCACTTTTGGGTCAGGACCATGACCACAGAGACGTGGAGCAGAGCAATTTGAGAAATTTGCAGAACTTCCAAATGAGGAAACAAGACTCCTCTCGTCTGTGTTTGCTGATGACCAGGAATGCAGTGGGAACATTTTTTCTGTGTATTTTAACCCTCCACAAAAACTGAGTTCATTAAATGACCTTTTCAGACCAGTTTTTCAGCTTCTCTGTGTTTGCCACATCAAACCAGCAAGTACCTTAATCAGAAAAGGTACCACTCAATTATTATGCCATTCTTGGCTAGTTCCTGAGTATTTACATTGGGGGATGGCCAGGCAAAGTGCATGATACCAG
Organism: Chrysemys picta bellii; assembly: GCF_011386835.1. Lineage (NCBI taxonomy): Eukaryota > Metazoa > Chordata > Testudines > Emydidae > Chrysemys > Chrysemys picta. Next base: position 169,493,960 of record NC_088791.1, on the reverse strand, counting down.
AATTTGGAAAGCTCTGAACTTTTCAGAAGTGGAAAAGAGGCGCACACTTCTCCCCTACCCCTACACATCACAGAGATATTAATAGGTTCTCCATCCCCATCTTGATACTCTTGCTCTTCCATATTAATGGCTCCCCATCTATACCTGATAAAACAAAACTAGACAGACAGCAGTTTAACCTATCAGTAGGTGGAGCGGTGGTGGAGTCTGCATTTGGGAGGCTTAAAGCAAGTTGAAGACGTCTGTTGACCTGCAGTCACAGCACAATCTACAATGTGGGTATCACAAAAGCTGCTTGTTGTATTCCACACAACATTTGTGAAAATAAGAGTGGGGTATCTAACAGACAGTAAACTGAGGCCTTAGGCCTTGCTGCAAATTAGGCTGCCACACAGCTAATCAGTACCACCTGACATTGTCAGAACTGTCTGCACAAGATGTGTGAACCTCATCATCAGGGAGACTTTGTGCATCTCTCTAGCTATGCAGGGGGGTGTGAAGGACTGATGAAACTGAGACTTGAAAAATGCTACATTTACTGTTATCATTTGCTATTATTGTTATCCTTGTTCCCTTTGTTGGTGGTGGGTGTGACCATATTGATAGCTTTGCTGGTCTCTTTATCATTTTAGTTTTGTGAAGTTATGTGAGTCTGACTGAGGAGATTATGGAATACTGAAGCAGTGATTATCTGAAGGTTAATAAAGGTATATGCTTAATAAACTCTTAGGAAAGAGGTAAATACTGCAAACTAACATTTTTTAACACAAAAACACTCAAGCTAGCTGCAATAAGTAACCAATGAAAACAAAAAACAAAACAAAGACCTGTGCACGCATGCACGCACACACACAAACACACAAAATAAGATGATGTAGGGTCTACAAAAAAAGGAATAACTGATCTCTGGATATTCCAAATAACAGTTCAGCTGAGACTGAATCTCCTCATAGTACCAGATATTTACAAATGCTCTGATGTCTGCCTCAGACTGGCATCTAGCAACCTCTTGTGATGATGACTTCTCCTCAGAAATGCTCCAAAAGCAACTTGGTAACAAAGCAATAGCAAAAAAACGGACGCTGGTGACAAAGTCATACAATGGGATTTCAGATCTGTGCAGGTGAGAAGTTTACAGAAATCTTGACTCTGGTTCAGTAGAATACAGAAACCCAAGGCCACCTAAGCAGTGACTGGTGCACTGTAGTACTGGGGTGGAAGGACTAAGTGCATGGATTGAGCTGTTACACCAGTACTTGCTTATAACGGGACTGCACAAGTGCAGAATGACCTGGTGCTTCTGAGCCTTGCTCAGAGAAAGTGCAATCCAAATGGTGGTGTGATCATTTGGGCAGAGATGCTGGGTACTGGAGTTCCATCTTTGATGTTTTTTTGCATCAGCTGGAAGAAGCTATGGTTTCTGCCTTCCCACTATTAAAGATTTTTTTCCTGTCTGGGATGATGCTGAAATAGATACTGTGACCACTTTCCTCTCACCAAACAGATATAGCAAAACTCTTGGGGAGGAGGTGGAATGGTGGATCATTTGCCAGCTGGAGATACTCTGTCATTACTGATGGATCTCCAAGAAATAATCTTGCAAACACAGCTATTAATTGACAAATTATTTTTATAGCACAGTTTTGCAAGGCTTTGTTCCCTCACTCACTTGAGGCAAGTATTTTATTTTGAATGGGGGTGTAGAATACCATTTGTGATATTGTCAGTCATCATATTAATGTAGTCATGGCAAGTAAATAGGTGTGCTTGTCTGGCAAATTTTCATGTCAGTTTTGTAACGTACTAGAGCAGCATTGGTGTGCGTGGAAATTTACAGACATCTGAGAAGATAAAATCACTGTTCCAAGAAACTTACCATGTTAGGCCCTGATACTTCAAATTGTTCCAAAATGGGGGATGTCTGCACCCAGCACAGAGCCCCCTTGGACTCAGTGGGGAACCATAGCCAGATTTTGTAATTTAGAGCATCCCCTAGGATCTTGGCATAGGAGTGAATCTTGCTGATGTTTTCCATTATGATTTCTGTATAGAGGGGTTTCTACAGTATGTCAGTATGAATTGTTATATTCCATGTCTTTCTTAGCATCTCTACCTGAGTGATTCCAAATACTCTGGATTTGCATACAAATTAAATCTGCTCTGAGTACTGGTCACATCATTAGCTTGCAGTATTTATACTACAATATATATTAATCAGGTTTTCTCAGAACCCACGAACCACTGGTCTCTTGCATGTGCAATCACCGTTGTGAATGATATTGTCGTAACTGCATGTGTAAATTAGGCATACAATTGAGCTTCTAATTTGTTTAACCCACATTAGACAAAACTGCAATGATATCCCCGGCCACTATCAATTACCATGTTTTACCCAGCAATATATATAAGCAAATTATCATGTTAACATAGCTCAATTCCTGTATCTACTATCATTACACTTCTATGCCACAATTCACTAACTTTCTGAAGGAGGAAACAGAGAGAGGCTGCCCTCTTCTGTACACAAATGCACAATTACTAAGATATTAAATATTAGATGCAAACCACCTGCCTCTTTTAATGCACTAGAGCATTTCTTTAAGTAAAAAACTTTATCAAAACTTAAACAGAGTTAGTTATAAGCTGTATTAACAAAGCATTGCTAAATGCTTTCCTGTGAGCTGTAATCCATTGTACACATGGTTGATCTCTTCTTCACTACATGTCTTCAATTTCAAGGCCTTTCACAACCTACCTATCATCTCTTATTCAGCATCAAAAGGTTGATTCCCGCCTCTAGTCATCCCATGATATCAGTCTCTATCTCCCACTTGTTAAATTTTCAAGCAGCTTTGTGCTTTCTCCCATGCTGTCTCACACACTTGACAGAAGCTCCCCATAAACATCCTCAAATCTAATTCATTATCCTCCCTCAAAACTCTCCTGTGCCATTAGGCCTACAAAAATCTTGACTACAGCTAGGGTGCTGGTGCACTGAGACCACTGCCAATCATGCTGACCAATATTGTCTCATAGTTTTCTTGTACTCCCCCATCAGTTTGTATTAATTTGTTGTCTCTTGTCTTATACGTAGGTTATAAACGCTTTTTGTATTGTTTTTGTACAGTGCCTTGCCACAATGGAGTCCTGGTCCCTAACTGAGGCTCCTAGGAGCTACATTAATACAAATAAATAATAACAATAACAACAACAACAGTGACTCACTTTCCTGACCCTCCCATACTGCTCAAGGTACTCTGCTCACCCCACCTGCCTGATTCCCAACTGCTTTGTCTGTCTGACTGTTCCTCACAGCTCAGGAGCCTTCCAGCTGCTGATACCTACCTGATACCCACCCTGCTGTTTGCAATCCCTGCCTCCCAATTGCCATGAACCACTTGTCTTGCTCCTGCTGTTCAGCGTCCCCTCTCATTTGGCACAGTTTAGCCAATCCTCCACCAAAGCTCAGGAGTCCCCATTCCCACCTCGCCATGACAATTAGCCACAGAGTTCATGCTGTCTCTAATAAAAAAGTCAAGGGATGAGGATGCTTAACCTGTAACGACTCATACAAGGGGTAAAGATGTACCATCTTCATATTTATATTAAATACTATTAAAACACACTAATAAATATAGTCAAGTTTAGCAATGCAATATGTAAAATATTACTGTAAGGCATACCCCTAAAGCAGTGGTTCCCAAACTTGTTCCGCTGCTTGTGCAGGGAAAGTCCCTGGCGGGCCGGGCCGGTTTGTTTACCTGCCGCGTCCGCAGGTTCGTCCGATCGCAGCTCCCAGTGGCCGCGGTTCGCCGCTCCAGGCCAATGGGAACTGCCGGAAGTGGCGCGGGCTGAGAGACGTACTGGCTGCCGCTTCCCGCCGCCCCCATTGGTCTGGAGCAGCAGAACAAGCGGTGGAACAAGTTTGGGAACCACTGCCCTAAAGTAATCAGAACACAGTACAAATATTATTAGAGGAGAAGATCAATGTCACGGTAAAACAATAAGAGATTAGGTTACTCTACAGTTAGCTACTATGCTTATGCAGCATGAAACATTATGGATACTTACACTACAGTATGTTACAGTGACTTACAAGGTGCTAATTTCCCAGAATCACACCATAAAAACAGCTTCTCCAGTGGACTTGGTGCTCTTTCTCATCATCATTGTAGTTGACAGTTACATTTTTAACCACTGCAAACTGTAACCAGCAGCATTAGTTACATACCCAAAATAGCAGAGAGTGAGGATAACGCTTTTACTAGAGAAAAATGCCACAGTGGGAAATACACTAGGCCAAACGCCACAAGGCAGAAGGTAGCCCAATGGTAATGTAAGAGGCAAAATAATGTAGCTAGCACCAGTATGGCATGTAGTGGGCATACAAACAAATATCACACACAAAGGAGACAGAAAGGAAGAGTGTAACTGAGGCTGAAAAATAAAGCTCCTTGGTGTGGAATTTACACTCATTTTGCACTTCCACTGAATGCCATGTCGATGTAAAACCCATCTTTTTCTGACCAACTTAGACCCAACATTCCACCACCACAACTGGTGTCATCAGCAAATTTGACTTCCACAAATGCATCACCCTGCCTATTTCCCATACCCGGTTTCTTATTGTATTGTACCCAACCCCACCACTAAAAAAGCCAACCCCACCACCCGGCTCGTCTGCTTCTCCCAACACACTTTTTCCAGGCGTTTTCCACACATTGCCCCTTTATAGCTGCCTGAATTGCTTCATCAGGCCTCTCCCTCCTTCAAAACATCCCTTAAAACACTCTCCTACCATGATGCCCAAAATAAGGGACTCATCCCGGATATGCTTTATTTCATAAGGCATTTTAAATATTTATTTGATATATGCACAGATATTCTTGCTCATCCCATTAGACCTTGATGAGGACTGTGTAACCTCACTGCCATGATCCCTTCCCCACCATGCCATGCTGCACCATCAGGTATCTTAGGGCCTGGGGGGGGGGGTCATGTCTGCACTGAAGCATTAGGAGGTGCTGGGAGCACAGGGCAGTGCCAGGCTGTCTCCAGATCTCCAATGGTCCAGCGTTAACCACAGGCCTCAATGCACATGCATTGCTCACTTTCTTGTTCCTCCCCTCCCCACCTCCAGTCACCCAACTGGGGACACATTTCTCGCTCTCTATTGGCCCAGCCACTGCTCCTTCCTCCCAACACACCACAATCCTCTAGCCATGGTAGCTGCTGGGAAGGGGAAAGGACCATAGAATCATAGAATATCAGGGTTGGAAGAGACCTCAGGAGGTCATCTAGTCCAACCCCCTGCTCAAAGCAGGACCAATTCCCAACTAAATCATCCCAGACAGGGCTTTGTCAAGCCTGACCTTAAAAACCTCTAAGGAAGGAGATTCCACCACCTCCCTAGGTAACCCATTCCAGTGCTTCACCAGCACTGGGTTCTGGGTATTGTAGTCCTATGGGGGGGGCAGGAGCAGGAAAGAGGAAGAAAAAAGGTGGGGTAACTGGAGACTCCATTTCCCATAGTGCTGAGAGAGCGGGGGTGGGGCAATAGAAAGGTGGTGGCTGCTTGCAGGGCTTGGGGTGGGGTGTTGCTATCCCATGTGGTGGCTCGTAGAGTTTGCACCAGATATGCCAAACCCACCAAAAAAACCAACGCAGAAATTGTGCTTGTTTTTGGCTTAATTGGCTTGTGAATTGCTTGTTGGCTAGTTTTTGGCTTGTACCTTGTTGCTTGTTTGGCTTATAGCTTGTTGCTTATTTTTTTGATCGGTTCCCGGCAAGCAGGGGCAAGTGGAGAGAGAGTCAGGGGTGCATAGCAGGCCCACCACAGTCCCAGACTGCACACTGGGCGGATCTAGTCACATAGAGTGTTGTGGTTCTTAGGGATTGGCTTGTTTTGGCCTTGTTTTGAAATGGGATTAGCTTGGTTTTTGGCCTTTTGTGAAAGGCGGGGTGCTTATTTACTGCGTGAAAGTTGGCAACTGTGGTTTGCATGCCTGTGCGCGGTCCTTGCGTGCGCGGCCCTGCCCGTGCCCTGCAGTGGGCTGGGCGTGGGGGGGCTGCAGCAGTTGCGGGGCTGGGCAGCTCTCAGGCAGTGTCTGCATGGGGAATAGCGCTGCGTGCTCACCTCCCCCGCTAGCATACTTAGAGCTGGCTAGGGGCGTCAGAAGGACCTGCGCTCAAAATCCCACCTTCCTGAAGTGGCTGCAGGGTTGTAGCCAGGCGGCTGACACAGGCAAAGGCTCTGAGGCACGCTGCAAAGTCATGGCTAGGCTAGGAATTCAGACAGCCGAATTGATGGGTACTAGGGAGGCATTGCAGGCTGGAGCAAGGTGTGGGCTGCAGCTCTGGGTTCTGGTCTCTGCTCTCTGATGCAGTTCTTTTGCAACACATCTAAGTTGCTCTGTCAAGAAAAATGGAGCTGCTGATACCCCTCTTTGTGATCTGCTGAGATCTATACGAGTGGTGTACATGCATACAGCAATTAATATGTCTTTAATACTATCCAAATGTAATAGCTGACTGTAATACACTCTAGTCTATCTGAGAGCTTGCTGGTAGCAACATATGCAATACCACGTATGTGACATACTGATCTTCTCCGAAACAAAAATCATGCAACTTGTCCTATTAGCAACAATCACTTTCACGTTTAAAAGAAAAGGTCAAAACCCATTGCCACAATTTCCCCTGTGACCATCTGAAATTTTGCAGGCTAAGCAGGCTTGTGTTAATACTTAAAAAATGTGACATGCCAAAGAAGCAGTATGCTCTCGAGCCACTTGAGCTACTGGAAATGACTTTTAAAAGGAGACTTGGATTATGATCTTGCTTCTTTAAATTCCCTTGAAGCTTCAGTCAGTTCTCAGCCACTTGTAGTAATTTAGTCACCATTATGACAGAGTGGTAGCTATGCTAAAGTTTAGATGAGCATACTTTTTAGAGCACTTACAAAAATTGGCTGTGAAGTCTGCATGCTTGATTGGACTGTCCTGAAAATTACTGTGCATTGTCAGGGTCTGAAGTAGGATTAGAGATCAAAATCTGCAGTTGTGGGAGCAAGGTGTTCCTGAGATAGTCTCCCCAAAAACGCAATATCAAAATTTTGGTTTGTGTCTGTGATACATACACTTGAGGCTCAAACTGCAGCTGTGATCCTGCCCAAAATGATATTTCCTGCTCAGAATTGCTCTCTGCTGGTGTCTATGGTACAATCTGACCCTTTGAAGAAGCAATATTTTAAAAGCCATTTCAGGTGTAATTTGCAACTACAATGTGGCTTGAGTCAACCTGATGATCCAAAGACACTTGAGTATGCGTGGCAGGACTGGGGCTCTATTGCAAGCACCAAAGTTTACAAGCAGCCTGATATCAGATCAGAGTAAGTGGGTGGCTCAAGGTGGGATACACTGGCTGTTGAACCTGAGCACTGCCCATGTACTGTGAATCTGAGTGGTGCCTTGGTAGCTCTGTGAGAACGTTGTGTGTGCACAGGGCCGGTGCAACCCATTAGGCAACCTAGGCGGTCGCCTAGGGCACTAGCATTTGGGGGGCGGCATTTTCTTCCGCAGCGACCTCGGCAGCTGGATCTTCAGCCGCCCCGGTCATCGTCAGCATTTCGGTGGAGGGAGCTGGGGCAGGGGGGCGCAGGGAGGGCCGCCTGCAGCAAGTAAGAGGGGGGCACGCAGGGGAACCGCTCCCCGCCCCAGCTCACCTCCTCCCCTGAGTACGCCGCCCTACTCTGCTTCTCTCCCTCCCAGGCTTGCGACGCCAAACAGCTGATTGGCGTCGCAAGCCTGGGAGGCGGGAGAAGTGGAGCAGCAACGGCATGCTCGGGGAGGAGGCGGAGCAGAGGTGAGCTGGAGTGGGGAGCTGCCATATGGCTCCCCGGGCGGGGTGGGGAGCTGCCGCAGGGGAGGCATCTCAGGGCGGAGGAGGGGATGGGGAGCTGCCGCAGGGCTCGGGGAGGGGGCAGAGCAGAGGTGAGCTGGGGTGGGAAGCTGCCACACGGCTCCTCGGGCCAGGGGGGGTGGGGAGCTGCCGCGGGGGGCACCTCAGGGCAGAGGGGGGAGCTGCTGCGGGGGGGGGGGGGTGCCTCAGGGCGGAGAGGGCGGGGAGCTGCCGCAGAGCTCGGGGAGGAGGGAGGGCGCAAGGTGAAAGTTTCACCTAGGGCGCGAAACATCCTTGCACCAGCCCTGTGTGTGCATTCCTCACAGGGGGCCTACGTTCTTCAGGTGAGGTGCTTCTTCTGGAACCTTTACCCTGAGAACAAAGCTTTTAGTTTAATGGTCACAATTTCAAAGTGCTTGAAAATCAACATACACTGATTTTATGTTTGAAAAATTGTCAAGGAAAATAGAGGTGAGGTTGATAGACTCTAAGCAGCTGCATTAGGGTAATATAATCATGACATGGGCACCTCCCCAGTTTACCGAACAATGAAACAGTGTTTTGTTTTTCTAAAAGCAGGGCCGGCTCTAAGTTTTTTGCTGCCCCAAGCAAAAAATTTTTGGCTTCCCCCCTCCTCCCCTGGGCTCGCGCTCTCTCCCCCATCCCCAACTGCACCCTCCTGCCGCCCCAGCCCTGGGTCACTGGTAACTCGCTCCCAGTGGGGGTCATTCAGCAGGAATTTTGGATGTGCACAGAACACAGACAGGATTGGTTCCCATATGGTTACAGAACTGCAGTAAAGTGGAACAATTTTCAGCTTGTGTGATTGAAGGATATCTGGATGCATATTATAAGACTGTCCTACATAAATGAGGAAAAGTTGAGGTGCCTTTATTATTCTTTTGTTCCATTCTTTGTTTCTATGGGGAATTTGCCAATGCAATATCGTTGTCTTCCTTTTAAACAAATAAAACTAAAAATAAATTAAAAAAAAAACCAATGGCTGTTGAAAATAGCAATTCCAGTCCTAATAACCACTGGGAAGAATTTCTTGCTCAATTTAGTCTACTTTTTCCTACAGCAAGTTACAGTGGATCAGTATATTTGATTTGGGAGAAATGAAGTAACAGCTGCCCAAATTGAGCTTGAGCACTCCTGAATTCTGAGTTGTTCAAATCTGGAAGGCAGGTGCTAGATTCCCTTTCTGAATATTAGCTAAATCTGGAAAATAAAAGTCAATTTCTGCTTCCATGGCTCAGAAGTGTAAATCCTCCTATGTGCCTGGTACTGTATCTAAAGCTGCCCAGGTCCTAGTAGAGCCTCCCCTCCCTTACTTTTCATTTTAAATTCTAATGGGATCCACGTACCTCCCTTGCTAGACTTCAGATAGAGAGGTGCACTGTCCATTTAGTCCACCCAATTCTTTCTTTGGGGGAGGGCCCAGGGCTGGGGTGGCAGGAGATGCGGGTGGTGGGAGAGCCCAGGGCTGGGGCAACATGGGGGTGCAGGGGGAGCCCAGGGCTGGAGTGGGGGCAGCAGAAAACCTAGAGCTGGCTCTGTCCCTACCATTCACAGCAAGCTGCAGCATAAGGTTTCAGGTCCACACTCCTTCCCCCTCCCTTTCCTGTTAATTGCAGCCAAGGGAATGCTGGGAAATGTAGTTCTTTCCCTGCTCCAGGGCAGGCTCTATAGGCAGGGAACTAACCAAGGAACTAGCTCCCAGGGCCCCCTGTTGACTCTCAGCTCCCATGCTGGATTCTTGCGCCCCTGCAAATTTGCCACCCCAAGCAACTGCTTGCTTTGCTGGTGCCTAGAGCCGGCCCTGTCTAAAAGTAGCTGCAACTCTCCTGTAAGGGAATGAGCCAGTGCTAGGCAACCTTAATGACATTAACGTTAATGAAGTTTTGGGGCAATTATATACGGTTGTTCCTGATAATTGTCGTTTTGCCTCAAAATATATATGGGCTTTCACCTATGTTTTAGAAGTGGCTGAAGTGACTAACTTGTTTATCACAAACAAGTTATCACTTGTTAACACTGGGATCTCTTCAGACGAGGCATTCTAGAAATGTGTAAGCTATTCCAACTAATAAACCTACATTTTAAAATCCTACTGAAGAAAATAATTGCATTGGGAAAAATCGCTATATAGTGCAACACAGGGTGCATAGCTAATCAGAACTCATACAACAGTTGCAAATGGAACATTGTTAGTTTGTCAGTGCTATACCAGGTATATGTAGAAGTAGGCAACTTGTGTGCCTAAAACAGAAATAATCCTGCAGTTACTACATCTACAATAAGTTATACAAATAAAAGACTCAACTTAAAAGAAGTCTGAAAAACACTTCTCTTAGGGCTATTCCATTTGTGGTACAGAACACCTGGAAGTCTACAAAAAAAAAATCATAGCTTCACATACGGTCATAACTGTGTTTTAAAAATATCCTCTAAGTGGCACAAGAGCATTTAGCAATAGCACTTCAAAAAAAAATTCCAAGACAGTTTTGCAATTAAGTCCTAAAATTGCACATAGCCTTTCTTTAATTCCAAAACTTTTAGATCTGTACAAATAATCTAAGTGTTTTCACATTGTTAAAATAAAATAGCGACCTGGTCAGGATCCTAAAGATCTGCTTATTGTCAAATTTCACAATCCAAGAGAATAAAGTTTGAACTTAGCATTGTGTTTTAACCTGTGAAGTGAAATGGTCTTTTCTCAAGATTTTTTTAATGGGTCACATCAGGCATAGTAATACTGCAAGACATCTCAAAGCTCGTTTGCTAACAAGTCCATTTCTTACAGATGAAACTATATAAACTTAGGTTTTCCTACTGTATTTTTTCTTTGAATCAGATATGGTCAATATAGTTTTGGTAAAGTTATTTTACTATATAACTTAGTCAAATGAACATTTCCTTGCACCACTTACTACTGCTTTAAATGTCTCTTATAAAAATAAATTCAAATGAGTATCCCCAAAGTGGGGAGGGGGACAAATCATTTTGTAAATGTTTCAGGGTGGTGCCTTAACATACTATTATCACCACAAAAATATGAGGACTGTTGTTGTTTTTTTAAAGTCCTTTAGCCCCCCCCCCCCCCGCCAAATATCTTTCTGTGGTTAAAAAGGCCTCAAATTTTATAATTTCCTCATATCTACTGATGAAAACATCCATTTTTGTGCTACGTTTGTATCATAATAACTCCAATTACAAATTAGAGGTAGGAAACTGTCATAGTCCTTCACAGGTTCTAAACTTTTTTCCCCCAAGGGTGAAGTTTGCCTAGAGCCTATCATGGTATCTACAAATCATTTAAATATCTAGGTAGATGCGGGTGTGACAGGTTCCCCCCTGGGTGCCACCTGGAACTGGGGTACCACTGAGCTCCCTGACTCACCAGCCTGGACTCCCTCTCACACTGTATTGCTGTGACAAGCTGCAAAGCCCTCCACTCTGCACTTTCCCCAGCACACATACAGGTAGGGACACACCCAGCTGTAGTTACATACAGGCTCTCTGACCAGCCTCTGGATAGGAAGGCTACAGCTAAGGTAACTGGCAGCTCCTCAGACACGCACCCCCTCTGGAGTATAAAACCAAAATTATACCATCTTGCACTGCACAGGGAACTGTACAGCATAAGCTCATAAAATTTGCCCCCCTCCCTCAATGTGGAGAGGACTATGCAACAGCCTTTGCCCCCAAGTTATGATTCCCACACTCTTCACTCCAAGTCACAGGTTTAATAAACTTGTTTTTGCTTTATTTAACTACAAAAGATAGATTTTAAAGTGATAAATAATAGCAAACAGATCAAAGCAGATTACTGAGCAAATAAACAAAAAATGAGAACTAAGCTTAATATACTAGATTGGATATGAATAGCAGATTCTCACCCTATCTAAGAGATGACACTAGCAGGCTGTAGATTCTTAAGGGGCAAGCTGCACTTGCTTTACAGCTTGGAATCCCCAGGTGTTTCACTCACAGGCTAGAAATCCCTTCAGCCTGGGTCCAGCACTTCCCCCAGTTGAGTCTTTGTTCCTCAGGTGTTTCTAGGAGTCTTCTTGGGTGGGGAGTGAAGAACACCAGATGATGTCACTCCCTGTCTTATACAGCTTTTGCATATGATGGGAACCCTTTGTTCCCAAAGCTTAGTTCCCAGACCAGTCTGTGCAGGGCCGTCCTTAGCCATAGGCAGAACAGGCAACCGCCTAGGGCATCACGCTACCTGGGGGCACCGCTCTGCCCGGAGCCCGGACAGACAGGAAGCAGTGGAGCATTTAACAGCAGGGCTGCTGGGTCCTAGAGAGAGCCGAATGCAGCACAGTCTGAGGGAGGGGATTGGCTGCTGGGGTCTCTGGGAAGGGAAGGGAAGGGAAGGGGTGGGGGAAGGAACTCACCTGTGAGTGTGACTCTTTCCCCCCGGCGTGAGGTGAGGCAGGCTTGGCAGCTCTGGCACCAGTATCCTTTTCCCCAGGGCCGGCTCCAGGTTTTCTGCCGCCCCAAGCGGCAAAAAAAAAAAAAAAAAAGCCGCAGCAGCATGATTGTGCCATTCCACTCTTCGGTGGCAATTGGGTGGCAGGTCCTTCGCTCCGAGAGGGACTGAGGGACCCGCCACCGAATTACTGCGTTGCAGACCCAGACGTGCCGCCCCGATAGCGGCTGGAGTGCCGCCCTTTGGTATTGACAGCCTCAAGAACCTGCTTCTTAAGCTGGTGCCTGGAGCCAGCCCCGTTTCCCACTTATTGTGTAGCTACATCTGTCATGCTTCCCCACTCCTTCACAATTCTGCAGTGCAATTTCCTTTGTTCCCCTTGCTTTTATCCATAATGGCTGTCCAGTAAAACCACTTTTCCCTGGCTGATGGAATTGATCTGCAAAGGGATTTATTAAATGCAGCATTTGTCAGAGCTGTTTTTTAAAAGATATTTAAACCCACTTGCTTTACTCAAAGGGAATATTTGTGCTTAGGCTTGTGCATCCAGTGTGCCTTCTTGGTGGCTAGTGTAAGAGGTAATAAGATCACAATTATTCCTTTGAGGTCATGGATTAGTCCAGGAGAGGAGAGACGAATTAGGTAGCCCATGCTAGGAGATTCCTTATGCATCTACCAGAGGGGGGGAAGAGAAGAGATGGAGGGCAGGGAATAAGTCAGTTCAGCCTGCTTATGGAGCTACAGCAATAACTGCAGTTGTGTATCCAGTTGTGTATCCCCACTCTATCACTGAATTGTTTTCTTCCTAACCAGGAGTCAGATTCTATTCTATTCATGTTCTTAAAACAATGCCCATCCCTGACTTATGTGAGCCCTGGGGCCTTGACAATTTGTCCCTTATATGGACTAACCTCATTCCTTGGATTTAAGCAAGTTATGTTAAATGATCACATTAATTTACATTTTGATAAAACAGTCAAAGTTTTATGGGTGGGGTAAAACATAGGAGTACTGTTAACTTTCTATAGCACTTTATGCTCTAAAAGAAGTTGGTACCTAACTTCCCTTAGGCTACCACTTTTTCACAGAGGCTTACAAACATGCTTTATTTGGTTATGTTGACTGAACTGTAAAACCCAGCTCAGCCCTTTGGCCCCCACACCAGTCAGCTGACTCCTGGGACAAGGGACCAGGCTGGATCAGAGGTGCTGGAACAATTTTTATAGTGGGGTGCTGAGAGTCAGTGACCCAATCTGTAAACATAAGATGGAAACCACTTCAAGCCAGGGGGTGCACTTCAGCACCATGGGCTGGAATGGTGGTGGTGGAGGGTCTGGCTGGGGCGGCGCATGACTACCATGATGGGGTGAGAGGCTGAAGATCCTCACTGGAGTGAGAGAAGATAGGAGCCCAAATGATTGGACAACAGTATACGATTCACATAAAATAGAATAAAAAATTGAAAAAATAATACATTTATAAAAAGTGCAAAATAAATTTAAAATAGTATTAATGAATAAAATACAAAAATATTAACAGACTTAAAAAAAGTAAAATAATAAAAACTGAAAAATAAAAGAATTGTAAAATACATAAAAACCATAAAAGGGGAAATAAAATTAAAAGAAACTTAATATATATATATATATAAACAACAATAAAATAAAAAAGGAAATACAAGTAAAATATATTAAAAAGGTAAAAATATAACTATTAAGAAAAAACACACACACAAAAAGAAAGAAAATAGAAGTACAATTGTAAAACCGAGGGCAAGAGTCCATGGGGCTTGTGCTCCTATATCATAGGTGAGGAGCTCTGATGTGGCCCCCGTGTCCTCCTCTCTGTCCCCCGTGTGGACAGGGCTAGACAGCAGTCTCATTCCGGCCATGCGGCCACCCCAGCCTGGGAGTGAGGGGCGGCGCCCTCCCGGGCTTCCGGACCCACAGACAAAGCCCGGGGGGAACGACTCCCATTTATACTTGCTGGACACAAGGGCTCTTGCTCTTGTTGTACAGGAGGCTAAGCGACCCCCCTGTTATACACTGAGCAATGCGCTCCAGGGACGAGGTAGCTGGTGGACAGACCCCGCTGGAGCGGGGAATGTTGGCAGGCGCCACTCTGCCTTGGATGGAGTCATCTCCACTTGAGCAAGCGAGACTCCCCGCAACCGCCAGGCACCTCTTCCATCAGTGGACGGTGACCCTGACTCCGGGAGAGACCCCCGGGAGAGCGAGAGAGAGACGGGGTGTCCCTCGGCTGGGCCCCCTGGGGCGAGATTCAGCCCAGCCGCAGCGGGGTACACAAGGTAGTAGGTGGAGAGGGGAAGGAGAGAGAGAGCCAGGCTGGAGGCCTCCGGGCTCTGCTCCCCTCTCTGCACCAGCCTGAGTCCCCCCACTCAGGGCTTTTCCCAGTGTGTACCCAGCTCACCCAACCTTGTGTCATGGGTCCAGGCCAAGCCTTCGGAATGAGGGGAGAGAAAAGGGCAACGCTGCCTCTGCCCAGGCTGTGCAGGGAATCACCCCGCCCTTCTGGAACTACCTCTGGGGACCCAGCTGGGATTGTAGCTCATTGAGACTTCCAGAGCCTGGCCCCATTGCGGTCACTCCATGAGGTAGAACAGAAACACCTGCCTTTAAAATTCAACTGTATCTAGGGTGACCCCACCTGTATTTCAAGTTCCGTAATAGAGGACACTGCTGCGGGGGGAGGGGGTGAGCTTGAGGGGGTATTTTGGGGTGCTGGAGGGGTGTGTGTGTACTGGGAGATGGTATTTGGGAGGTGCTGGACAGAGTGTTTGGGGTGTGTAAGAGCAGGGGCGCCTCTCGGGACCAGGGGACCTCCCGCAGGCATGCTGCCGAAGGCAGCCTGACTGCCGCCCTCAGGGCGACCGGCAGACAGCACTCCAGGCAGGCGCTTGCTGCGCTGGTGCCTGGAGCCGCCCCTGGTTGTCCCCCATAACGTCCATTCTTCTCCCTCCCACACACCCCACGGAGCACTCCCCTTTTCTCCCCCCCCCCCCCAAGGAGCACCCTTCTCTCTCTCTCTCCCCTCCCCTCCCCTCTGGCAGGGCTGGGTTGGGTGAGGGGTTGGGGGGGAGGGGGAGGCTAGCTGGCTGCCTGCTGAGGAATGAAAGTGAAAGTAACTCACTTCCTCGGCAGCCAGCCAGGATTGGAATGGTCACCCGTGGCTGGGCTGGGGATAGCCAGATAGCATGTGTGAAAAATCAGGACGGGGGGTTGGGATAGGGTGAGCAGATGTCCCACTTTTATAGGGACAGTCCCTATTTTTGGGTCTTTTTCTTATATAGGCTCCTATTACCCCACCCCCCCACCCCCTGTCCTGATTTTTCACACTTGCTGTCTGGTCACCCTAGGTGTGGGTAATTGGTGCCTATATAAGACAAAGCCCCAAATATCGGGACTGGCCCTATAAAATCAGGACATCTGGATCTGGTCACCCTAGCTGGGGAGCGCGTCTCTCCCTTGGGCTGGCAGCGATCCATCTCATCCGGGGGGAGCTGCGCAGGGCAGGATGAGCTGCTGTGGCTCCAGGGGTGCCCCGTCCCTGAGATCAGATGGTGTGCTAACTTCACCATGGTCCGTTGGGCTAGCGGTGGTGCCCATTGGCGTGTGATCGGACCTGAGGGTTTGCTGCTGCTGTTGCCACTCTGCACCCCAAGAGGTGGATTTTGGGGTCCTGCAGTTTTCCACCGATCTCCTCCTCTACTGCAGCTGTAGGACCAGCAGGCTGGGGGGTGAGCCAAGCATGAAAGCAGGACTGTGTTGCCATTTAGATTGTCATTTAACAACTTTGTTTGCCAAAAATGCTTGCTAACAATCCCTGAATTCAATTTCTATATATTTTTTTTAAATCAATATCTTAGCCAAAAACAGAAAATTAAGTTGTTGACAATTATTTGTGACAAGTTTGGTTTGGGGCAGGGAGTGGGCCAGTTTTCATCAGAGAAACAAAAAATGTTGACTGACTTTCCTATAGCCCTGTTACTGCTAAATAGAGCCCTCCAACAACTGTAATATGCTCATCCCCTTACTAGTGTATAGAGCAGGGGTCGGCAACCTACAGCACACGTGCCAAAGGTGGCACACAAGCTGATTTTTGATGACACGCCGCGGCGGGCTGAGCGGCTCAGCCCGCCGCCACTCTGGGGTTCCGGTTGCTGCCCCATTGCCAGCCGGGGTCCCAGCCGCCGGCCCCACTCAGCGCCTGCTGCTTGCCTGGGGACCCCCAAGGAACCCCAGGCTGGCAACGGGCTGAGCAGGCCGGCAGCTGAGACCCCCTCTGAGCCACTCAACCCGCTGCCGGCCTGGGGTTCCATTCACTCAGCTGGCAGTGGACTGAGCGGGGCCGGTGGGGGCCTGAGTGGGCCGGCGGCAGGCTGAGTGGGACCGGCAGCTGGGACCCTGACTGGCAAGGGGCCGGCAGCCGGAACCCCAGAGCAGCAGCAGGCTGAGTGCTGCCGGCACCCCAGACTGGCAACGGACTGAGCCACTCAGCCCCCCCGCCAGTCCCACTCAGCCCGCCAGCGGCCCGCTCAGCCTGCTGCCGGCTGAGTGAATGGAATCCCAGACCGGCAGTGGGTTGAGTAGGGCCAGTAGCTGGACTCCAGACCGGCAGTGGGCTGAGCGGGACTGGTGGCTGGAACCCCAGACAAGGATCACACTAAATTGATAAGATCTACATTTTAATTTGATTTTAAATGAAGCTTCTTAAATATTTTAAAAACCTTATTTACTTTAAATACAACAATAGTTTATTTATATAATATAGACATAGAGAGAGACCTTCTACAAACGTTAAAATGTATTACTGGCATGGGAAACTTTAAATTACAGTGAACTTGGCACACCACTTCTGAAAGGTTGCCAACCCCTGGTATAGAGTGACCATATGTTGTACTAAGATTCTCTTGCTTTTTTTCCCCAGTGAGTCAGTATAGCTTTTGCCAGCCCAGAGGTTGGGCAGCCAATGTCCTACGTTTTCACAATGTTTTGTCCAACTTTCATAAAGTAAATACATGGTTAATATGAGTTAAAAAGGCCAGGGACACTTCCTTGTGAAGAATCTGTGTAGAGCCTCCTGAAGCACGGTGATAGTTTTGATTTAAATGGACTTGAACTGGATGAAGAATTGAGGACACTGTCACCAATTTTGCCACATGCAAAATCGGTGATAGACATTGTACAGTTTATTCATACCAGCAAACTTGTTGACATATATCCTAATGTGTACATTGCCACTCGTATACTACCGACAATTCCTGTAACAGTAGCATCAGGAGAACGGAGTTTCTCAAAACTAAAGCTCATTAAAAACTATCTCCGTTCTACAATGAGTCAGGAATGCTTGACTGGTCTTGCTATTCCTGCAGTGGAACAAGACATCACTTTGTCTTTGTCATACAATGACATTATTACTGCTTTTGCAGCCAAAAAAAGCCAGAAAGATTGCTTTTAATTAAAAACAAATCCTTGTTTCAATACCTCTTCATATAAATTTCCAATAAAATGTTGACAAATTAAAAAAATTATATTATTTGCATCATTCTGTCAAATCAGAATTTTTTCTATAGCGCTACTTCTTTAGTGCTAGTCCATCAGCATTACAGTGTGCTTAATTAAGTTAAACTGGGTTTAATACATGCATGTGGCAAGTTTTCCAATACTGTAAGCTTATGTTTGTGTTGTTAAGAGCAAGTCAGGCACAGGGGCACCAGTTTAATAATCCCGCCTGGGACACCATAAATCCTAAGGACGGCCCTGCGTCTGTGGAAAATACTGACATCCCAAGATGGAGTCTAGAGATGTGTGGTCTCATTACATTTCCTTGTAGAGTCATAGCAGCCATTACTCGGAGGCTGTCTGTAGCATTCTTAGGAAGGCTCCCCACGTGGGAGATAAGCTTTTCCTAAGGCCTATTGTTTTTTTCTAATGGTCCATTGCCCTGAATAGGCCCTTCCTCACTCACCATCTAGACTGAAATCATCTTGTCTAGTGGGTGTTACTCAGGTCTAGCTATATTTGAAATACAAATACATAGTCAACATTCAAAAATGATACATGCATACAAATAGAATAATCATTCAGAAAATCATAACTTTTCCAATGACACCTCACATGACTTATCTTGCATAAAATACTTTATAATTATATAATAGCATAATAATATCACTGAAGAATATGGGGTGCAGTGTCACAGTGGTGTTACCCCACTATTTGGACTTAAGGTATCTCAGTACTGGCCTGCTCATAATTATTCTGTTCAAATGTGGAGAAAAGTGGTGTTCCACCCTAAAGGAATTGCCAGGGTATTGCCAGGGTTTTTTCCTCCAACCTGCAGAGGACTCCCCAGAGCAGGCTAATCCTGCTAACCCTTGAAAGGACACGGATAAGGTCTTCTGATCAAGAATAGGCGCACAAGCAGTAATACTTTGAAAACAAGGTCTTATTTATTGGGGAAAAGTTAGATGATTACAGTATATTCAGTAAAATAAGAAGGGAAAGGGAAATAATTACAATGTATCATAGGTAATAAGGCACGGTTGGATTATTTTTAAAGATCACACATTCAATTGACTCAGAAGATTAAACAGACTATGAGACAAATACAGTGTTGCAAGTTGGTACACACTGAACATACATATGCATAAGGCCTCTAATGTAATAAGTCCAATGTTATTATAATGTAACACACAAGTACTCAATGCATATGCATAAAACAGGTCTACAACAAAGCCCATTGACCCAGGTTTAGATATTCATGTAAAAGAGAAGGATAACTAAAACGAGGACCGTTAATTCTCCAAGTTCTACTTCCTTGCCTTTTATTTATAACTGCAGTACCTTCACACCAATAATGGAAATGAAATTTGACTCAAATTTACTTCTTCACATGTCACTTTCTATCATATGTGCATACCATGGTATCTGTAATTTAATCTGATTTTTATATACAATTTCGCAGGTAATTCACACCGAATATATATTCTACTGACCCCTCCTTGCGGGTCCATAATTTGAAATTGGTTTCTGTCAAATTAACAAAATTATGATACCATTGTATGAGAATTGTTCCTGAACTCTCCTTACTTCTCTTAGGGACATACCATCCTATGACAGCACATGAAGAATTCTTATTTGGAAATATGGTCAAATTATCTGATCATGTCATTACATTAGGTCCCTCTATTATTGCACATTGCCATGCTCTTATCACTTTCCTGTATATTTCACCCCTTTTATCTGTAGCATCTCAATCACAGTCTGATGGTTTTGGGGAGGTATGATAATCCAGATGGGTCATTAAATGTCCTTGCCCTTGAGGCTGTAGTAGTCTTGGCCGAGGTTTGGCTCTCAGAGGGGCTGTGGGGTATCCCACCGCCTCGCTCTGGTTCGCTGTCAGTCCTGGTCCAGCAGTAGTGTGGGACAGCAAACACACGGTTACGGGCCTGAGCCCCTAAGCAGGGGCTGAGCCAATAGGTCAGAAAAAGCCCCGGACCCTCAATCTGGGCAGGGCTTTTTCTGCAACCACGCAGTCTGGAGCCTGGGCCCTCAAGCGGGGGCTGAGCCAATAGTTCAGGAACCCAGGCGCCTTAAGCAGGGGCTGAGTCAATGAGCAACAGGTCCCAGCCTCTCTAGCCCAGGGAAAAGGGGGAGTCTGCCACCCAAGGAGTGGGTGGCAGGGGGGACGCAGGCCCTCCCACTCCACTGTGTCCCAGCCTGGGGCCCTAGCAGCAGCGGAAACTCGCTGCTGTCAGTGGGGATCCTGGCCGCAACACACTGACATAGGCTCTGGCAGTGCTGCAGCCAGACTGGGATCGGCTGCCCCTAGGCTACTTCCACACTCCCCCTTGTAGGGTACCTGGGCCAGACTAGTGTCTTCAGTGCTCTCCACCAGCATCGGTTCCTCCGGATAGGTAGCGAAGGGTATGCTCGGCTCCTCCTCGGGGTAGCTGGAAAGGGGCAGGCTCGGCTCCTCCTCGGGGTAGCTGGAAAGGGGCAGGCTTCGCCAGTCCTCCTCAGGGTACCGGGCGAGGGATAGGCTCAGTTGGCCTGGTGAGTCAGCAGGCTGGTCACAGCCTGCTGCTGTCTCCCAAGCAGGAGCTCGGTCACAGACATCTGCTCTCTCCACCGGCTTGTTCTCCATTGAACATTGCAGGCAGCTTTTATACTTCCAGGTCGGCGCCGTGACCTCTGAGGGGCGGGTGCCGGACCCGGTGGCTCCGCCCACGTTGGTGTTAGGGGAGGTTCGGCCCTCAGCGGAGCTGTGGGGTATCCCATCGCCTCGCTACAGAGGCATAAGTAATGGAGCACTTATGAGCATTGTAATAGGTTGTAATAAACTTCCTGTTTTCCAAACTTTGTCCTATAGCTTTTATAGGCCCTATGATAATGGTTATTGCTTTAGCTCTATCATTCTTTTGAATTGTGAACTTACAACTGAATACTATTGACAGTGGTTGTGGTATTAGGTTTGATCCATTGTATTGTTGTGTCTGTGTTTGCCTTCATTGTTCTTTTCATAATCATTTTCTGGGGTTTGATTGTGGTCTCTATACCTGAATCTACCCTCTCTTCTGCACTTACTAACAGATTTGGCTAGTGTGCAATTATCTTTAATCCTTCTAATAGTGCACACTGCCATGGTCGAACCCTATTAATCTATCAAGTATGGTTTCCATTCCTTCATCAGATTTCCACGTACAATTTGAAGGTTGTGGTGATTTCTCATCAGATCTCTGCGACATCAATACTCCCTTTCCTTGATCTCTGAATAAAATATTATATTTGGGAGCATCATCTGTGATGAGTACCCTACCCACATGATTTTGTGCCATAAACTCTATAAACCGAACAGGTCCCATTACTACTTTTATTGCTGTATTCTTTAGTTTTGGAATTATGAAAACACATTCCTCAATACTATTAGCCGAAACCTTATCATTGGGATGGGACTTGGCCCATCGGATCATTGATGTTTTGTCCGAATTCGCATCACTATAGCAGAATCCCATAGACACAAATATCCAGAAGAGTCAAGATGAATAGAACCGCATCTTCTACCATTTGGCTTCCCCTTCTGAAAGATATAAAGAATGAGAGACACTATTCTTTTTCAAACAAAGTTATCTTTTATTTTCGCAATATAAAAACTTAACAGTAAAACAAAATTCCTTTGCATAAAATTATAGCTACATTCTTCTCAATACTAACATCTTTCTTTTATTATTTATCTAAACTATACTAACAATATTTATTTATTATTTTGTCCTTTATTTATTATGTCTATTTCCATAGTTAAGCTTACTTTAATATTTCCCTATCATTAACAATTATCATATATGATAAAAAAAATTCTTCTTAAACATTCCTATAATAATAACATTAAACAAATAGAGAAAATTAAATTGTGCTCCATAACACCTGGTTGTTGACGTCAATAAAACAATTCAGTACTTCTATCACGTCAATCCCTATCATTCTATATTCCACCGCTCCTCTATGCGTAAGACCGAATCTAGCATTCACTTATTTTTGGCCTATTTTAATTGATATCAGCACACTTAATGAATAAAAATTTGTTCTCCCACTACATTTATCACATAAAACTCTTGTGAGGCAAATGGCATTAGATCAACTTCTGTATTGATGTTTAAAATTGATAAGCTTGAGCTCAAATCTACTTGCCCTGAACTTTGAGAATATCCAGCTACATACAGTCTTTGCTTAATGCCAAAAGCTTGACACAATCCCTTTGTAATTTCCCCTATAAAGTGAGGTCCCTGATCTGAATCTATTTCTTTGGGGATATCCCACTTTGTAATAACCTGACCAAAACCCTAGCTGGGGTTAAGGCAGTATTATTTCTGGTAGGGATTGCCTCTACCAACTTAGTAAAAGGATCCGCTATCAACAAACAATGTTGGTTTCCCTTTGCAGTTTTTGCCAATGGACCAATAAAATTGATTTGTAACCTAACCCATGGACTCTCTATTCTTTGATGTCTCAATGGTCCTGTAACAGGGTGCTGGCCTAAGAGGCACTGAACCAGCCCGTTAGTTCAGAACCTGCTTGCATAGCTCCCATAAAGGGGAACTGACTGGAGCTGGCAGGGTGTGGCTCATTAAAGGAGCCTGAGAGCAATCACCCGTGAGCCTGCTGAGAGGAAGGCCTATAAAGCTAGCAGGAAGGAAGTAGGAGGGGGGAAACAGGAAAGTGAGGACTTGTTACACCCAGCTAGCTGTAAGAGCAAGCTGTTCCCTAAGGGGCTACCTGACTGATATTGAACTGTATATAGCTGTATATGTGGTGGTGGGAAGAAAATACAGGGAAATAAAAGGGCACTGGTGTGTGAAAGAGTGGTCTCCAGTGAATTTGTTCTGCAAGCAATGAAGCACTCGTCTACAGGTCCTTTCACTATTTTTGTGTCTGCATTATTTGCTGCACAGGGTAAGCAATTGTTTACATACTGTTCTACATCTGCCCTCATATTTGGACACCAACCTGCCATTTGTAGTCTGTCAAGGGTCTTGTATATTTCCATATGCCCATAATCATGTACCAGTGAGATAATTTCAGTTTTAATTTCTTTTGGAACTACCCAGACAGACCTATCATCATCTGTTTTGGTAGCCAACACCAGTTCTGTTTCATGTTGCCAAATTTTCCATTCTTGGTGTTTTTCTTTTGATGCCAATTTTTTATTTCAGGATCTTTTTTTCTCTGTTCTATTCTTTCTCCTTCTCTTTTAGCGATTGGGATTGTGGCTGCCATACTATCCCCTGTTTGGCTCCTTCTTTAGCTTGTTCATCTGCCTTCTTAGTCCACTGAGCTCCTTCAACATTTTTCTCATGGGCTTTTACTTTTCCCATAAATAGTGGCTGTGTCCTTTGTTGTGATAAATCCCACAAGTATATCAACTTTTCAGCATGAGCAATGTATTTACCATCTGCTGATTTCATGCCCCTCTTTTGCCACTGAGGCATCCAAGTCACTATTGCTCTCAAAACCCATTCAGAATCTGTGAAAATAGCCACAGTTTCATCCGCTGGCATATTTTCCAATGCTACCACTACAATTTCAGCAGCTTGTGCTGAATGAGGTACGCACTGTTCCTTAAAAACCTTTTCATCGGATATTCTTACTGCTGCATACCGTGTAAGTGCCTTGCCTTCCTCGTAAAAGCTTGAACCATCCACAAACCAAATTACATCTACTTTATCAATGATCTCGCTTAAAAATTGCTCCATAGCAATTTGCTTAGCCATTCATCAAAGTGGGTGTGATTCAGCTCTGGGAAAGATTGAGGAATGAAATCCTTCTGAATATTTTATTCATTTATTTTTATTTCTGCACCTAAGCATTGGATGGACAGCTTCAGCATTTTAGTACCAAGTTAGCAGTTTGATTCTCAGATCTGGACAGCTCTCCTCTGTTTTGTTGGTGTTCACTCAGAGGGGGAAGCCTGGAGATATTTTAAGCCATCTGCTCTTATTTCCTACCCACTCAAACCCATGGTAGAGCCAGAATTTTTCAATCATACATGTCACACAATGAATCAGAGCCAGGGTAATTGCAGCTGGGCTTGGGCTGATGGCTGTATTACACTGAAATAGGACCGAGACAAGACAGTAGACTCTCTGTATGTGACTGATTGTCTTCTCACAATGTGGGGCACCACTGCTATGGTGCCACCCACCCTCAGTTATAGCCCATGCTATCTTAGGAGAGGAGCTGACTAAGTATCCCTTGGAGTGGAGTACATGCTACTCTGATACATGCATTTTATTATCCATTCTAACAACTCAAGCTAGTAAACACACCAAAATGTGGCATACTGAAAACAGCTACATAAATAAAACAAAGATATAGCCATTAAGTGAAAGCATAAAAAATATGCACCAGAGGCCCAATTTAATAACCTACTCCCATAGACCACTAAATCTTCAGGGAAAGCCGCTCTCAAAAATGAAAACATCTGCCAAAACACTAGCAAGCTACGGATTTTTGCAGTCCACAAAACTTTACCTCTTGCATGCATATTATCTGCACACATAGCTCAGCTTTAAGATACTAAACAAATCTATGAGTCAACTAGAAATAGTCATGCTCTCCTTGCCAATATTAATACAGTATTTTCTGATACTGGAAAAGAGAGTAAAAGGCATTCACTCAGGCTTATACAGTTTCTATGGGATGTCAACACTTAATTTGATTAATACTTCACACACACAGAACAGTAAAAATAAGTAATAAAGTGACACAGACAGCAAACAAAACTGACAACACTGAAAATACAAAAGGAAGTAAAACATCAAGTAGTTGGTGGTTGTTATATGTATTATAAATGAGTGTTTTTTGAAAGTGCAACACAGCCCTTTCAGCCCTGTAGAAAAAGACAAAGTTCTCCCGGTTTCACATTGTAATTCGTGTGTTTCACCAACTCAGACACTCTGAGGGAGTAGGCTCATTAAGTTTCTACAAGTGAGGGCCTTAAGTAAATGGAGCACATTAACACATGGCTTTGGAGTTTGCAGACAGACCCCTGCTTCAAAAAACTTGTAAGTAAAGTCTTTGTTCTACAAAACACCTAGCACCAAGTGCTTGCTAGTTTCTATTTATGAGTCAATGGGAGTACTCTGAAGAGCCAGAACTATACCAGATAGCAAACATCTGGCCTTAATAGTTTTCAGTACCTCTCCCCAAACAAATTCTGCAACTTAATGGACATCACTTGTCTGGAGGCATCTCTCCTGGCCACCCCAGCCCTGGAGCTGGGCTGGGATGTGACAGGTTAGAAAATACAAGAATGATACTGCAAATCAAACTTTAAAGGTATAAAAGATGTTTCCAGACAAAACTAAATCCAAACATTTTAAGCAGCTGGTGGAGGTAGCATTAATTTTAGGAACTAGATCAGTGGTTCTCAAAACTTTTTTTTCACAGACCACTTGAAAATTGCTGAGGGTCTCGGCAGACCACTTAATGATCTTTCCAAATAGTTGTTAGCTAACTATTGTAAAGCACTTTGAATAAAAGCACTATATAAAAAAACCTTAATAATAATTAAAGTTTTTTGTTCTACAAATAAAAGCACACAACTCATATTTTAATATCAGTAGTCTTGCCTTTCTAATGCGATGGATGTGCCCTCTCTCCCGTGCCGCAGCAGCCCCCAAGGGCTGGGCTGGGGCTGGGAAGGAGGGGAGTCTCCCTGCCACAGCAACCACCAAGCTGGACTGGGAAGCAGCGGGGTCTCTCCCTCTCTTCCCTGCCGTGGCAGCCCCTGAGCTGGGGCTGGGAAGGAGGGGGTTATCTCCCCCACCTAGGGTGACCAGACATCCCGATAAAATCGGGACCGTCCTGATTTTTAGTTGTTTGTCCCGCGTTCCGACCGATCTCTGGTCAGGATGCAATTTTGCTCCGCCGGCAGCACTCAGCTTTTTACGTGGATGGCCCTTCATTCTCTCATGAGCGGCCACCCAGGCTCTCACCTTAGAGGGATCTGTCTGCGGACCACCTGAATGGAGCTCGCGGGCCACAGTTTGAGAACCTCTGAACTAGATTAATTAATCTATGTACCAGTTAAGCAATTCTGAAATGCCATCCAATGCAAAAGCTAGGCATAAATAATACATTGTCATTTTTGTGATTATAGAAATAGTTATTAAATGTGATTTTAATGACAGTTTTGGAGAGATGATTTATTTGGATTCTTTAAAAAAAAAAAATTACTTATTCTCAGAACTACTTATCTACGGGGATCTCCTTTTTGAAAAAATAATAGCAGTTGTATATAAAGCACATCTCAAATCCTGTTTCTACTTTTTCTATTCAGTTGGCTTGACTTGACTTCTGTACAAAATTCAGGTACAATCAGTGGTAGAATAATGAAAATTAGGCTAAATACATTTGATGATCGGCAGAGAGAGGTAAAATCCTGCAAAATGCATATATTTGTAAATGGCATACATGGGGTAATCTTCAACATAGTGACAAACAAATATGACATTTAAAAAGTAACATTTAGGCTGTGTCTACACTGCCACTTTCAGCGCTAAAACTTTAGTCTTTCGGGGGTGTGAAAAAACACCCCCCTGAGCGACAAAAGTTTTAGCGCTGAAAAGTGCCAGTATAGACAGCGCTTTATTGCCGTGCTCCCGGCAATAAAGTTACCACCGCTTGTTGAGGGTGGTTATTTTTTATCGCCAGGAGAGCTCTCCTCCGGCAACAAAGTCTAACTACACTGCCCATGTCACAGCACTGCCGCGGCCACGCTGTAATGTGGGCAGTGTAGACATACCCTAAGTTAAATCTTTCTTATTGGTATTGTGGGGGTTCTCTCTCTCTCCCAGCCACTGCCCACAGCTCAGCTGGGACTCCCTTGTCCAGTCTCTCCCAGCCGCTGCCTTCCCGCTGCAAAGTTTGCAGCCCCGCTGGGGCTGCCTGGGACTCTCTTGTCCCGTCTTTCCCAGCTGCCGCTTGCACACCGCAGCCCAGCTTGGGGCTGCCTGGGAGAGAGACTCTTTCCTGTCTATCCTGGCTGCCTGGGAGAGGGACTCCGTCCCATCGCTGCCGCTTGCACGCCGCAGCCCATGGGCTGCCTTGCCTGGGAGAGGGACTCCGTCCCATCTCTCCCTGCTGCCACAGACCAGCCCAGCTGGAGCTGCCTGGGAGAGAGTCAGACTCGTCTCTGATTCACCGCTCCCCCGCCTCCCCACCTCACCCACTGACCCCCACCCATCCCCTAGTCTCCCCACTCACGCGCACCCACCCCCTATTTCCCCCACCAAGCCCACCAGCTCACCTTC
The DNA here is from genome assembly GCF_011386835.1 of Chrysemys picta bellii. Lineage (NCBI taxonomy): Eukaryota > Metazoa > Chordata > Testudines > Emydidae > Chrysemys > Chrysemys picta. Next base: position 169,466,787 of record NC_088791.1, on the reverse strand, counting down.
TCCACATTCTCTGTCTGCAGGGTTAGGACGCAGGAGCAGGCACCTGATTATTGGAGCCACACTGCGCGGCTCCAGTAATTAGGTGCGCAGCCCTTCATTGCTTCATGCGCAGGCCGCACCTTACAGGAAACTATGCTGGTAGTAGCCAGTTGGGGCACAAAAGGTTGTCCTACTTTGGGTATGCTAAAGCTGGGGCTTGTGCTAATGCTTTTTTAAGCTGTGCAAAAGCTACCTGCTGTTCTAATCCCCATTCCCAGTTATTACCCTGTCGGAGCTGGTAATTTTTGCAAAAATTCTACCCTGTGTTTATCTGGTGATCATCCCTCTTGTCCTAACGTTACTCCTAAGTAGTTTACTTGCTGTTGGCATATTTGGCCTTTTTCTGGACTAACCTTAAACCCTGTTTCCTTTATTTTCTGCAGTACCAAATCTAATATTCCTAAATTTTCTTCCTTAGTTTTTGTGCTTAAAAGGATAATATCTACATACGATATGATGTTATCCTTATTAGGCATGTTATCCCACATTTTGTTCATGTACATATGGCAGATAGCAGGGCTGTTACGGAAACCTTGTGGGGTTCGACAGAAACGGAACTGTCGTCACCGGAAGGTAAAGGCAAACTTATACCAGGAGTCTGGGTGTAAAGGGATTGCAAAGAATACACTGGCTAAATCTAGCACAGTGAACCATCGTGCTCCTCCTATAACAGAAGCAATCACTTCACGATACTTTGCTACCACTGGAGCAATCACTGGAGTTACCTTATTCAATGGCCTAAGATCAATGGTTAATCTCCAAGTTTTACCATCTGCCTTTAAAACTGGCCAAACAGCTGCATTATTCGTGCTTTGTTGCTCTACTATTACTCCTTGATCCAAAAGCCCTTGAATAGTCCTCATTAAACTGGGTTTTGCTTCCTTAGGGTACTTATACTGTCTTTGAGGTGGGGGATCTGGTCCAGTAATGAAGACTTCTGCTTTTATTTTTCCACATTCTGCCTTACTGGTTGTCTAAACTTCCTTATATTTCTGAGCTATCTCCAAAACTTCTGCTGGCCAATTAGGCCATTTTATCTCTTCAACAGCCTTGATAGCAGCTAACCTATACCCTGCCTCAATAACAACTGGTTGATCTTCTGTTCTGATCCTATTAGAAGGTATTTCCGTAATACCTTATTTACCAAATCCACTGTCACCTCAAGCTTACCTAGAACCCCGACCAGGGGTATTCTATTTGCTACCCAAGATCCATAAACCTGGATATCCTGGACGCCCCATCATCTCAGGCATTGGCACCCTAACATCAGGCTTGTCTGGTTATGTAGACTCTCTCCTCAGACCCTACGCTACCAGCACTCCCAGCTATCTTCGAGACACCACTGACTTCCTGAGGAAACTACAATCCATTGGTGATCTTCCAGAAAACACCATCCTGGCCACTATGGACGTAGAAGCCCTCTACACCAATATTCCACACAAAGATGGACTACAAGCTATCAGGAACAGTATCCCTGATAATGTCACAGCTAACCTGGTGGCTGAACTTTGTGATTTTGTCCTCACCCACAACTATTTCACATTTGGGGACAATATATACCTTCAAGTCAGCGGCACTGCTATGGGTACCCGCATGGCCCCACAATATGCCAACATTTTTATGGCTGACTTAGAACAACGCTTCCTTAGCTCTCGTCCCCTAACGCCCCTACTCTACTTGCGCTACATTGATGACATCTTCATCATCTGGACCCATGGAAAAGAAGCCCTTGAGGAATTTCACCATGATTTCAATAATTTCCATCCCACCATCAACCTCAGCCTAGATCAATCCACACAAGCGGTCCATTTCCTGGACACTACTGTGCTAATAAGCGATGGTCACATAAATACCACCCTATATCGGAAACCTACTGACCGCTACACTTACCTACATGCCTCCAGCTTCCATCCAGGACACACCACACGATCCATTGTCTACAGCCAAGCCCTAAGATATAACCGCATTTGCTCCAATCCCTTGGATAGAGACAAGCACCTACAAGATCTCTATCAAGCATTCTTAAAACTACAATACCCACCTGCTGAAGTGAAAAAACAGATTGACAGAGCCAGACGAGTACCCAGAAGTCACCTCCTACAAGACAGGCCCAACAAAGAAAATAACAGAACACCACTAGCTGTCACCTTCAGCCCCCAACTAAAACCTCTCCAGCGCATCATCAGAGATCTACAACCTATCCTGAAAGATGATCCTTTACTCTCACAGATCTTGGGAGACAGACCTGTCCTCGCTTACAGACAACCCCCGAACCTAAAGCAAATACTCACCAGCAACCACACATCACTGAACAAAACCACTAACCCAGGAACCTATCCTTGTAACAAACCCCGATGCCAACTCTGTCCACATATCTATTCCAGTGACATCATCATAGGACCTAATCACATCAGCCATACCATCAGGGGCTCGTTCACCTGCACATCTACCAATGTGATATATGCCATCATGTGCCAGCAATGCCCCTCTGCCATGTACATTGGCCAAACCGGACAGTCTCTACGCAAAAGAATTAATGGACACAAATCTGACATCAGGAATCAAAATACTCAAAAACCAGTGGGAGAACACTTTAACCTGTCTGGTCATTCAGTGACAGACCTGCGGGTGGCTATATTACAACAGAAAAACTTCAAAAACAGACTCCAACGAGAAACTGCTGAGCTAGAATTGATATGCAAACTAGACACAATCAACTCCGGTTTGAATAAAGACTGGGAATGGCTGAGCCATTACAAACATTGAATCTATCTCGCCTTGTAAGTATTCTCACACTTGTTATCTAACTGTCTATACTGAGCTAGCTTGATTATCACTTCAAAAGTTTGTTTTCTCTTAATTAATTGGCCTCTCAGAGGTGGTAAGACAACTCCCACCTGTTTATGCTCTCTGTCTGTGTGTGTATATATATCTCCTCAATATATGTTCCATTCTATATGCATCCGAAGAAGTGGGCTGTAGTCCACGAAAGCTTATGCTCTAATAAATTTGTTAGTCTCTAAGGTGCCACAAGTCCTCCTGTTCTTCTTTTTGCGGATACAGACTAACACGGCTGCTACTCTGAAACTTTTCAAGCTTACCTAATACATCAACACCTATTTAAATTCATCAAACCAAACTACTTCTTTATCATTTTCTCCCTAATTGAAAATGAATTGGAGCACTAAATGGTACTCTACTCATTGCTTCATTAAATCCCTGCAGCTTTCTGACTATTACAGGAGGTCGAAATAAATTCTTATTATTTGTGCTAACTAAAGAAAATGAGGCACCTGTGTCTATTAACATATTTTGTCCGAACGCTCCCCTAGTAAACTTCATATATGCAGTGGGTGTCTCCCAGTCATCCATTTGTAAATGTGTTACTAAATTAGCATGATCTTCTTTTGCCAATATTGGGGAGATATGGGGCGCTCAGCCTTCCTATGCTTGATTTTGAGAGTGGAATGTAGCCGTGGGCATGCTCCTTTTATGATTTGCCAGCCATCAAAGCATTTAGTCTGTGGGAAGCCCATCAATTTGTTCTTTAGGTTCATACTGTAAAAATTCTTTCCAAAGCCAGTTTCTTCCTGAATCACCTCTTTTTTGTTCAGAAGGAACAAACCTTCTATTCCTATTTTCTTCTTGCTTCAATCCTTCTCTATTTTGCTGGTTCTGCTGATTTCCTTGTCCTCTAGGACCATTATTAGAGAAAGTTACTACTGATACTTTCTCAGGTTTTCCTTTCTGGAATGACTTTGGAGGTGGCATTGTCTCTCTTTGTATTTCATAACGTTTTTTTTTACTTTATCTTCTATAATGTGTAGAGGGGTTTGCACAAGATTGTAAGAGACCATCGCCATTCTGATCATTGGATCAAAGCCTAGCATTAATGCTTTTAAACTGTGAGGAATCATATATCAACTGATATCCCAATGAGATGATTCCTGCATGTTTGTACAATAATTTATTTCTAGTTTCTATATTTCTATACGGTTCAGATCTTTCCTTTGGTCTTTGCTTCCCCTGTTGAAACCATACCACTGGATATTCTCCAGGAAAGAAAAACTTCAAAATTTCTCATCCTATTATATCAGTATCACCTTCTCCTCCTCCCTGGATGTTGTAAGGAAGTCCAGCAAATTCATCTGAATTTAGGCATTCTTTTATTAATGCAGAGAGATCACCTCCTGTTAATCCAGGTATCCCTGTTGTCTTCGCTAGCCATCCGATCACTGTGTTCCTGTTCAAAGGACCCAGGGATTTTCCTAGAGCTTTAATTTGCTCAGGGCTGTTGGGTCTTTCCACTCTCCTGTACCCCGATTCCTTGTGCAGAGTTTTAGTTACTGAGGAGGTAATAATTGGAGCTACGGAAGGTGGTCTTCGATATTCTTCCGGCTCTTCCCATGGTTAGTTATAAAATTCCAGAATGGACTCCTTGGGATCCTCATAACAAGGAGGACCAGGCTCGCTGAAAGCAATTCCAGGCCCCAGGGCCAGGGCTGTCCCTAGGGCGGTGTGGGGCCCGGGGCGGAAGTGATGAATCTGTCACATTTGGGACCGACCCGTCACCTCTGGGACAGACTGCGCTAGCCAATTGCGCCAGCCCGCGGGTCCCCCCAAAGCATGCAGCCCAGAATGGTCGCCCCGATTCGCCGTACCCTAGGGACGGCTCTTCCCACGGTGGAATAGTCAATGGGCCCCCTAGAAAGGCCCGCCTGACATTTGGGTGGTGCTGCGCTGGCTGGTGCCCAGCGAGCTGCTGGGTGCGCTCATCTGGCATGGCCAGGGCTTCCACATGCCCGCGTGGCTGCCTTAGCCACCGCTAGTACCACCCTGCGCGCGTCTAGGAGCCCTGCGGCCTGCCTGGATGATTTTAAAAGGTAGCGGTGTCTGGGGGCCCCCAGGCCCTTTTACATCGCCCAGGCCCTTGAGCAGTTTCCCCCTTTGCCCCTCCCCCCCGTCCCCAGTCGGCAGGCCTAAGGAGGACCCATATCTTCTTCATCAGATTCCACCTCTTCACCACTTAGGGGTTTTATTGCCGCTATAACTCCTTTATTGGCTTTCAATTCTTCCTTTGGTGCACAAAATCTTCCTTCTGCATGCTTCATAATTTAATTTTCTCCTTTTTTGTGTCTGAGGTGATTAATTTCATTGCAGCTTCTCTATCTAATGCCTTTTGTTTCCATTCTTCAAATTCTACTGTTAGCTTCTTTTGCTCTTCTTTTATTTCATTTAGTTCCTTCTGTGACTCAACAATCCGGAGTGTTTGAGTCAGAATAGTGGCACTCAGTGTATCGGTTTCTACTGTTAGATTAACTTTTTCTTTTCTTAGTTCTCTTAGTTCCTTGAATGCTTTATTCATTTCTGTATCTAGAGTTGTGGCTGCAAGCAGGAGTCCTTGCAAGGCAACTCGTTTCTTTTCCTTTTTTGCTTGGTTCCCTTGAGCGCAAGGCTGGTTAGGTTTAAAAAATTAATGTATAATCTTACTTTGTTACTAACTCTTGAATACAACAATTGAAACCATTGTAGAAAAACCTAGATTACTTTCCATCACTTTTTTGCAGTTCATCAAGCTTGGAATTAATCATTTAACTTTTGGAAACATCCTATTAGGGCAAGGCCCTGTGAGTTTATACTGCACCTGCCTGGGGCTCTAGGGGTGTTACCCCACTACAAATAATAGACTAGAGAATGATTTTAAACAGGAGTGAAACCGATGCTTTCAAGTCACTTCCATAGTATTGCCAACCCCAAATGTTTAAAAATCAAGAATCAGGCTCACCAAAAATCACGAGATTGGCTTTAAAATAACGAGATTATTTAAAAATAATAGATTTGGTGGGATGTTTTATTTACATTCTGCTTTTTGAGCTTTTAAGGTGCACTGGGGTCACATTTTGAAGTTTCTCCATAGCCACAATGGCTAGAAACTTCATTTTTCTGAAAGAATGAAGGCTAAAATCATCACATACCATTTGACTCCAGGAGCTGGGGCTTTAAGGAAAACAATAATTATCATGAGACTCATGACAAAATCATGCGAGTTGGCAACACTGCTTTCACTTCTGTTTTAAAGGCTAGTTACTTTCCAGAAGGCTTTTAAACACAACACTACAGTGACTGAGTTGCAGTTTCCACAGGAGAATATATTAAATGAAACACCAAAAAAATTCCACGTTTTAAAGTTGAGGAAAAAATTGAGTCTTCTGAGGTATATCAGGGCCACTGCAGGCAGGAAAGGAAAATAAACAGGCACAGGAGCTCTGGGCAGCTCTTCCTCTTGAAAGAAAGTTGGAGGGTCAAATCTTCTAGTTCAGGGGTCGGAAACGTTCGGCACGCGGCTCGCCAGGGTAAGCACCCTGGCGGGCCGGGCCAGTTTTATTTACCTGCTGATGTGGGAGGTTCGGCCGATCGCGGCCCCCACTGGCTGCGGTTCGCCGTCCCGGGCCAATGGGGGCAGCGAGAAGCGGCGCGGGCAAGCGATGTGCTGGCCACGGCTTCTCGCCGCCCCCATTAGCCCAGGACGGCAAACCGCGGCCAGCGGGGGCCGCGATCGGCCAAACCTGCCACGTCAGCAGGTAAATAAAACTGGCCCGGCCCGCCAGGGTGCTTACCCTGGCGAGCCACGTGCTGAACGTTGCCGACCCCTGTTCTAGTTCTTAATCAAGTAACGGTTCTATTGGCATCAGTGCCTACACTCACAGATATAAACATCACAGTGAACATGTGATAACATGTGTGGTCAATAACTATACACTTCATACTTAAATATCTGAGCCATCTTATTCAGAGTTACACATCTTATATGCATTGGCTCAGGGTCTACATTTTCTAGCATATTCTGAACAATGCTGAGCGCACAGATCGTGCCCAGTGAAAGATACAAATCATGACAATAATGGTCGACTTTATGGACTTGCAAATTGCAAGACAAGGTGCTCCAACCAACCATCACGGGCAGTAAGGAAGAACTGAGAGGGCGTAGGGTTGGTGGCGCCTAATATACCGACGCATGAGCACGGCACTCAAGGGGGCACCACAGCTGACCCTAAGGATACTACTAAGGCAGAAATATCCGACAGCCGAGCACGTGGGTGCTCACACACCTAGAATGGAATCAACATGAGCAGGCACTCGAAGAAGAATGTAAATTCCTGCATGGAATAACCCATGTTCTTTTTTCTTACTATCATTTTAAGTAAGGGAAAACCAAAGTGTAAAAAAAAAAAGAAAAAAAGGGGTTGGGAGTGGTGGTGGGAGGAACTTTCTCTTATCACTACAGAAAACAGCACACTAAATTCACAGCCTTTATAGCAAACCAAACTAGCTGCTGTTAGTAATAGCAACTGTTTTTAACCCCTACATCAGGGATCGTCAATGTTTGGCACCCTGGCGGGCCAGGTCAGTTTGTTTACCTGCCGCGGCTGCAGGTTCGGCCGATCGCAGCTCCCACTGGCCGCGGTTTGCCACTCCAGGCCAATGGGGGCTGTGGGAAGCAGCACGGGGCGAGGGATGTGCTAGCCGCCGCTTCCCGCCGCCCCCATTGGCCTGGAGTGGCGAACCGCAGCGAGTGGGAGCCACGATCAGCCAAACCTGCAGATGTGGCAGGTAAACAAACCGGGCCAGCCCGCCAAGGGGCTTACCCTGGCAGGCTGCATGCCAAACATTGCCAATCCCTACCCTACATCTATATTTCAAAAAACAACCATCCTTTATCATGTACAACCTGCAATAATGTAAATGTACAACCCATTAGTATTATAGGGAGGAAAAATTGTTGTATTGAATTTGTACACTGACTTGACCTAATTCCAATAAAACAAGCAAACATTTTAAAATACAGTTATTAATCAGAGCTGCAAATCTGTAGTCGGGGGAAAACTATAATTTGTTGAATTTGACTTCCATCTTGATCTAAATTAAAAAATAAAAAAAGTTTAAAAACACAATTCAAAAATAAACCATAATTCTGTAAAATATTAAACATCTTAACTAAATTTGTTAACCCTTCTAGTGTGGCTTGTGATACTGCAAGAAAAAAGGCATCGTCCTATTTAAAATAAATATCTATTTTTCGCTAAACACCCCACATGCATAAAAACATGGTAGCACACATAAAATAGTCTTTTCTCTTACCATTTTGTTGCTTCCCGTGGAGGCAGATGTCTTATGTAAAAGCACGTCAGCACTATTTCTTTGAACACCATGTCCAGGTTTCTCTATTTATAGAACTAAACCTGTTTTTCAGAAAATAGGAAACAAAAGGAGAGGTATCTGTGAAAATTATTTTTTTTTAAAAAGTCCATTCTTCAGTAACCCCCTTACACTTAATTTGAAAAAGTTTATTTTATAAAACTTTGTTAATTTTCATTTTATTTCATTGTTAAAAATAATTTTTGAGCAAAAAAGAAGGTGTGTGCATATAAAATTATTTGCTTTTTTTCTCACATAATACCCACATTTGTAAATGAATTTTGCTATTCATTTGTTAAAAAAATTATAAAAACTCTCTAACTGGGTTAGGACGAAAAGCTGTCTTTGTGCTTTAGCCATGTTATGTTTAATCCAATATTAAAACATGCTAATGTAGCTTTTAAATACTTCTCATTTTATTTAATTTTAATCCTGCTTAAACTGTTGGGTTTTTTTGCTGATGATAGTTGTTTTGGGTGGGGGGGTAACACACATTTCTTCAAATAGCGAGGGTGAGTGCGTGAATTTTTATCTACTTCCTTCATGCAGTTTTCTTCTAGGAAAAAAAGGAGGGGTCGTGTTGCTACATAATTTCTCTCCTTCATTAAGTTACCTAATCTTTTAAAACTTTTATTGTAAAACAACTCTTTAAATGATTATTTTATATATTAAATCCATTTAAAGAGATAAAAACATGTTAATACATTTTATTTTTATTGTAAATGTTGTTAATGGTAATATTGCTACTTCCCAAATACCTATTTCTTCACAATTTACATTCCTGTAAACTATTCTTACAGGGGTTGATCTTTCTAAGCAAGTCCTTTAGACTAAAATCTTTGGTTAAGATGTGTCATAGAGATGTTGATTATGGATAAGTAAACTTGGCATTTCTTTAGGCTGTAAAAGCATACTAATTTTAATCCTGTGATTAGAAGTTCTTTTACTGCACAAGTTAACAGTTTTTAAAAAAGCAGGAGAGGCTGTGTGAAAACATGCTGCTTCAAATAGGTCTCATGCTCATCCCTCTTGTTACTGCAGTTAGTCATTCCTTCGTGCTAATTTTTTTATTGAAACACATATGTGAACATTTCCCCTGCATTTTAAATAATATTTTATTGTAAATTCCCCTCAGTTAAGGATTTTATATTATACCCAATAGAACCACTTTTGTTAAAAAATGTTAATGGATAGGGTAATGCATCTTAAACATTTTTATTTTACTACAAAACAGGGCTTTACATCTCAATCAAAATGATCAGTGCTGTTTTTTTCATGTTAAACTTTGACAGGCTTAAAAACTGTGTTAGCAAAAGACCTTTTTAAATTAAGAAAAAAATCTGGGGGCTGTTTCTTCAGATAACAGTGGTGAATTGAGTCAGTCTTTATTTTACATCTTCACACAGTTAGAATGGGTGCCTCTTTGTTGCAAACTGCTGCTTTTTTAGTGTTATGTTTACATTCAGTATAAAAGCATGCTAATATAGCTTTGTTCCTAATAAAAAAATTGTGGCAGAAGTTAACAGCTTCAGATAACAAGGGTGACAGGGGGTGTAGTCTTTACCTTACTACTTCATGCAGTTATTCAATCCACATGGCTTTTGCCTTTTTAAACTTTTTTTTTTTTGGTAAATGATGGGAATATTACATTCACCTCAAAAATCTTCACACTTGACAAAGGATATCCTGCAAAAACCAGTGATACAAAACTTAAATTAAAAGACCTCCTTTCAGCTAAAGTCAATAGGTGCTAATTTCCAATAAAACTTTAAGTAGGTGGAATAAGGCAGATTGATATAAAGACTAGAAACAAATGATGTTTACATAAACGTTGTAAAAAAAAATCTACATGCATGTTCCCTTTGATTAATGTATTAAGTTTGTTAAAACTTTACATGTTTTAACAACATTTAGATTTAAAAAAACATTAAAAAAGAAAAAAGGTTGTGTGGTGGGGGAAAATAGCCTCCTTATCTCTGGTAAAAAGTGTTAATTTTTACATAAACTAGTGTTTTGGGTGTTAGTGTGTGTTTTATATAAATCTAAAGCCTTCTCAACAACAATTTTTGTTTAGGCAAAACTTTAAAAATTGGTGCATTTTTAAAACACTTTAACAGCATTTTAAAATTAGGAAAGAAAAAGGCAGGGGGAGAAACAGCATTCTTATTTCTTGTCCGCCTTTTTACGTAAGTTGTTTTTTTTTTTCTTTTAAGCTAGCCTCTGTGTGTGTTTTGTATAAAGTTAAAGATTTCTTTACAGAAGTTTTCCTTAAGGCAACACTTTAAAAAGCAACCGAACACTATTTTTTTTTTTAAAGGCTGGTGTGTTTCTACAAAAACTTGCGTTATGTACAGTATCTGCATTTTTAAAAAAATTTTTAAACAAACTGCAAGTCAAAAGCTACTCTTGGGATGTTATGATGGTTCAGGAAACTGCATTCTATTACGTAGCTATAGAACAGCTTCTGATTGGCCCACAGGAGACGCGTGGTTTGCCCCCAAGACTCACTGCCCCGAGAATTGTTGTTATTTCCCTAGAGATTGCTCCCAAGGTAAGCAGCTCTCCTCTCCTCTTCTCTCTCTCTGCCATGTGCTCAGTAACACAGGCTTGCTTTCAGAGTGGTAGCTGTATTAGTCTGTATCAGCAAAAACAATGAGTCCTTGTGGCACCTTAGAGACTAACAAATTTATTTGGGCATAAGCTTTCGTGGGCTAGAACCCACGTCATCAGATGCATGGAGTGGAACATACAGTCAGGGCCGGCTTTATGAACTGCGGGGTCCGATTCGAATACCTGGAGGCGGTCCGGGGCTTCAGCGGCACTTCGGCGGTGGCGGGGGGGGTCCGCTCCAGGTCTTCCGCGGCAACGAAGGACCCCCCGCTGCTGAAATGCCGCCCCCCGATGTCAGATTTGTGTCCATTTATTCTTTTGCATAGAGACGGTCAAAAACAGACTCCAATGTGAATTAGAATTAATTTGCAAACTGGACACCATCAAATTAGGGCTGAATAAAGACTGGGAGTGGATGGGTCATTACAAAACCGCTCCCCTGTGTGGCAGTGTAGATCGGGAGGCCAGCAAACGATGCCATTGCAATGGGAAGCATCAAGCTGTTGATCGGTGCTGCAACAGTGATCGGCACCCAATATACTGGTGCATGAGAATGGGGATCCAGGGGGGCGCCACAGTTGGCCCTATAGATACCACTAAGGGAAAAGTTTCCGACAGCCATGCACATGGGTATGCACATACCTAACATGGAATTAACATGAGCAAGCACTTGAAGAACTCTCATTGTAATGATCTTGGGGGTTTTAACCAGTGAACGAGAAAGGAATACAAATTTAATACAACAAATTGGAGAGCTTCTGTGGTGAGCTGCTGCAAACAGCCATGTAGTGTTCTCAACCCCTGCCTCCCAGACATATCTTCAAATTCGTATGTTATTAATACTGTCCCTTATGAGGGAGCATCTCTAAATTATAATCTTCTACAAATATATCTCTACACCTTCCCTCAAAGAAAAAAAGTAACTCTTGTATACATATATAAACAGCTAACATCTATGTAATAACACATGCTTTAAATTCTCAACCCATGTAGTACATTTCCATAAACCCAATGTACCAACTACCTAGAGAGGAGAGGTTAGCAATACATCACTCTCAAGTGAATTTTTACCACTCACTTTCCTCAAATACCCCTTCTCCAGGCAGGTTAGCAAGTTTCTACAAGTCTTTCAGGACATTTAATCTCCCACTCTGATCTCAGTATCAGCCTTTCGTTTGAGTCTGAGTTGTTCTCTTGTTCCTTGACAGTTTCTCCTTTGTGCATTGATGATAAAGGATCAATCAGATGGGAAATGCCAAAGTCCACATCTATTGTCCATGTGTTGAAATTTTCTGGGATTACTCGTAGATCCCTTCGATTACATCCAAATGCATCCCCCTGCTCTGTCTGGACTACATAAAGTGGATGCAGCTGTTCTTTAACTATGCCTCTTTGGCCCCAAGTATTAGAGGTTTGATTCCTCAGGCACATTCTATCACGTTGTTTAAGAGATGGGAGATCAAGGGCCCTTTTGTCAAAATAGTATTTCTGCTTCCATTTCTGATTTTCTTTCATCTTCTGTATGGTTGCATTGTTATGAGATTTCAGCAGGTTATCATCTGATCCTTCCTATTAACAGCTGAACTGGAGAAAAGCCATTCTCCATGGGTGTACTTTAGTAAACCATTAACACTTTATACAAATCACCCCCTCTGTCAAAAGTCTTTTTCATAAGGTTCTTTATTGTCCATATAGACCTTTCCACAAATCCATTTGATTGGGGATAATTTGGACTTGATATTTTCTGATGAAAACCCCAATCTATGACAATTGCCTTAAATCTGCACTGGAAAATTGTGGCCTACTACCACTAAAGACGTCATCTCGAATTCCATGTCTGGAGAAGATTCCCTTCATGCCTGCTATCACTAACTTACTATTAGTACTGTGCAGTGTACAAATTTCTGGATACAGAGAATAATAGTCTGTGACTATTAAATAATTCAGTGCCTACCTTCTCATAAGGCCTTTGTAGAACTGGATGAGGTCTCAGTGGCTCTGCCAGTTGGCATGGCTTGCATTTCAAGCATGAAAAGCAGTTTCCTACCACATTAGTAATGTAATGATTGACCCATGGCCAATACAGTTCCTCTTGTGCTCATTGTTTGCACGTCTCAATTCCTAAATGACCCTCGTGGATATTCTGTAGCATTTCTTTTCAGAGATTCGTTGGAATTACATCCGTACTGCCCTTGAAAATCACCCCATCCAATAGTCTCTTATACTTGGACAGCAACTGCTTATTTCTTCACGACATCCTTTAATTATCACCGCTTTAAGGATTCCCAATGATTCTCTGTTTCCTCTCTTATTTGTTGCAGTTTCCTGTTAGCTATGGGAACTTATTTTACAATCAGATTTACATGGGCTTGTATCTCCATGACCAGGGAGGAGTATAAATATATTGCTCAGGCATGCAGGAGTGAAATCAGGAAGGCCAAATCACACTTGGAGTTACAGCTAGCTAGGGATATTAAGAGTACAAGAATGGTTTCTACAGGTATGTTAGCAACAAGAAGAAGGTCAGGGAAAGTGTGAGCCCCTTACTGAATGGGGGAGGAAACCTAGTGACAGAGGATGTGGAAAAAGCTGATGTACTCAATTCTTTTTTTTGTCTCTGTCTTCACAAACAAGGTCAGCTCCCAGACTGCTGCTGGGCAGCACAGCATAGAGAGAAGGTGACCAGCCCTCTGTGGAGAAAGAAGTGGTTCGGGACTATTTAGAAAAGCTGGACGAACACAAGTCCATGGGGCCGGATGCATTGCATCCGAGGGTGCTAAAGGAGTTGGCTGATGTGATTGCAGAGCCATTGGCCATTATCTTTGAAAACTCATGGTGATCGGGGGAGGTCCCGGATGACTGGAAAAAGGCTAATGTAGTGCCCATCTTTAAAAAAGGGAAGAAGGAGGATCTGGGGAACTACAGGCCAGTCAGCCTCACCTCAGTCCCTGGAAAAATCATGGAACAGGTCCTCAAGGAATCAATTTTGAAGCACTTTGAGGAGAAGAAGGCGATCAGGAACAGTTAGCACGGATTCACCAAGGGCAAGTCATGCCTGACTAACTTAACTGCCTTCTATGATGAGATAACTGACTCTGGATGAGGGGAAAGCAGTGGACATGTTATTCCTTGACTTTAGCAAAGCTTTTGATACGGTCTCCCACAGTATTCTTGCCGGCAAGTTAAAGAAGTATGGGCTGGATGAATGGACTATAAGGTGGATAGAAAGCTAGCTAGATCATCGGGCTCAACGGGTAGTGATCAATGACTCCATATCTAGTTGGCAGCTGGTATCAAGCGGAGTGCCCCCAGGGTCCGTCCTGCGGCCGGTTTTGTTCAATATCTTCATTAATGATCTGGAGGATGGCATGGATTGCACCCTCAGCAAGTTTGCAGATGACACTAAACTGGGAGGAGTGGTAGAGGGTAGGATAGGATACAGAGGGACCTAGACAAATTAGAGGATTGGGCCAAAAGAAATCTGATGAGTTTCAACAAGGACAAGTACAGAGTCCTGCACTTAGGACGAAAGAATCCCATGTATTGCTACAGACTAGGGACCAAGTGGCTAGGCAGCAGTTCTGCAGAAAAAGACCTAGGGGTTACAGTGGACGAGAAGCTGGATATGAGTCAACAGTGTGCCTTGTTGCCAAGAAGGCTAACGGCATTTTGTGCTGTATAAGAAGGAGCACTGCCAGGAGATCAAGGGATGTGATCATTCCCCTCTATTTGGCATTGGTAAGGCCTCATCTGGAGTACTATGTCCAGGTTTTGGCCCCTCACTACAAGGAGGATGTGGAAAAATTAGAAAGAGTCCAGCGGAGGGCAACAAAAATTATTAGGGGGTTGGAGCACATGACTTATGAGGAGAGGCTGAGGGAACTGGGATTATTTAGTCTGCAGAAGAGAAAGGGGGTTCCAAAGAGGATGGATCTAGACTGTTCTCAGTGGTACCTGATGACAGCACAAGGAGTAATGGTCTCAAGTTGCAGTGGGGGAGGTTTAGGTTGGATATTAGGAAAAACTTTTCCACTAGGAAGGTGGTGAAGCACTGGAATGGGTTACCTAGGGAGGTGGTGGAATCTCCTTCCTTAGAGGTTTTTAAGGCCCAGCTTGACAAAGCCCTGGCTGGGATGATTTAGTTGGGGATTGGTCCTGCTTTGAGCCGGGGGTTGGACTAGATGACCTCCTGAGGTCCCTTCCAACCCTGATATTCTATGATTCTATCTCTGAAATCTTCTCTGGTTTTGTGGGAACCACTGCTTGTAGGAGTATGTGGCCATCCCTCGCTGTCAATCTCTGAGGGAGGCCACACCTCCTTGCTGTCACGCACCTGTAAAGGTGATCTCAACAGGGGGAAATTAGCTGCTTCCAGTGTTCAGGCTCTTAGGCCAGACAGAGCAGTAAAAAGTCCAGGAGCCCAGGCCCTCAGGCAGGGTGGGGACACCAAACAATCAGGGGCTCTGGCCTGTGGTCAGGGCAGAGCAGCAAAGGATCTGTGAGTCCAGGCCCTCAGTCAGGGCAGGGCAGCAAACAGTCTAGGGGCTCAGGCAGGGGTGAGCACCAAACACAGACCTCCTGGCCAAATATAGGGAGGCTGCCACCCCAGGGGTGGTGTGGCAGGGGGTAGGGGACCCTGGGCCCACTAGACTACACCGGGTGCCAGCCCATGGCCCAACAGTGGCGGAGTGTTCTGTCACTGGGTCAGCGGGGAATGCAATCCAGCAACACGCTGACCTGTACTCAGAAAGCAACACAGCCAGCCTGTAGTCAGCTGCCCCTGGGCTACTTCCTATGTCCCCAGGATTTGGTACCTCGGTGTTGTGGGTGTCCTTTGTCTCCCCAGGGTCGGTGGCCAGCAGCAGCCCCCAGTTCCTTGGTGTCTCAGTGGTTGGTGGCCCTGGGAGCTCTGGACAGTCCTCAGGTAGCAGCCCCAGCAGCTCCTCAGCGTCTGGGTCAGCCAGTGGCCCTGGGAGCTCTGGCCAGTCCCCAGTACAACAGGGGTCCTCTGTGGGCTCCAGCAGCAGGCGGGATGTGTCTGTCTCCCTCGGCAGCTCTAACTCAACTGAACTGCGGGGCCTGTTTTTTATACTTCCTTTTCCTATCCCACCCTTCTGCTTCAGGCGGGGCAGGCTGGGCTTACATGGCTCTGCCCACCAGGGGGTGGGCGGCAGCCCTCCCTCACCGTCAATCTCCGAGAGAGGCCACACCTCCTTGCCACATGAATTTACACAACCAAATCATACTTTTGCAGCTTTATCCTCATTCTTTGAATCCTTACGGTAGTGGCTCTCGACCTTTCCAGACTACTGTACCCCTTTCAGGAGTCTGATTTGTCTTGCCTACCCGAAGTTTCATTTCACTTAAAAACTACTTGCAGTACTTGCAGATGGTATAATGCTTACAAACAGGGCCACCCGGGGGCGGGGGGGCAATTTGCCCCGGGCCCCGCAGGGGCCCCCACAAGAGTTTTCGGCGGGTCTTCAGCGGCAGGTTGTTCAGTGCCACCGAACACGCCCAGAGCGAAGACCCGGAGCTTCTTCCGCTCCGGGTCTTCGGCGGCAATTCAGCGGCGAGGGCTTCTTCCGCTCCGGGTCTTCGGTGGCAATTTGGCAGCGAGGGTTCCTTTCACTCCGGGTCTTCGGCGGCAGTTCAGCGGCGGGTCCTTCACTCGCTCCGGGACCCGCCGCCGAAGTGCCCCGAAGACCCGGAGCGGAAGGACCCCCGCCGCCAAAGACCCCAGGCCCCCTGAATCTTCTGGCAAGTCTGTCAGAAAGCTTTCTTTGAAAAATTCTACTGGCTTACTCGCATGAACAGGGAGTTTTGTCTTCAAATGTTGTTGCAAATGTGGCAGCTTCATACTGTTATTGAATAGAGTTTCTCCGCAAAGGAAACAAAGCTTGAGATGGATCACTATTTGTAGATGTGAATCCAAAAGCAATATATTCCTCGCAGAACTGACAATGGGTTTTTTCTTCAGTCATTTTCAATTTCTTCCAATTTTCACTGTCACCACTACCACTTCTCGTTTTAAAAATCTATTCAGTTTCACATCACAACTGCATGCAAACCATGACAACTTTAACCTCATTAACATGCTTTACGCATCAGTAAATAACATAAAACATATCTAATACAGTGCATATATGCCCGTTATATTACCATATAATGTAGTATATAGAGCAGTATAAATAAATCATTGTCCGTATGAAATTTTAGTTTGTACTGACTTTGCTGGTGCTTTTTATGTAGCCTATTCTAAAACTAGGCAAATATCTAGATGACTTGATGTACTCCCTGGATGACCTCTGCGTACCCCCAGGAGTACACATACCCCTGGTTGAGAACCACTGCCTTAAGGCACAGTCATTTAGTGGTTTGCTAAAAAACGCAATCAGGGGCCTATGGTCCATTTCAACTTCCACTGTCTGTCCATAAATATATTTATTGAATCTCTCACAGGCAAATAATATTCCTAAAAGTTCCTTTTCAATCTGTGTGTATCTGGTTTCTGCCTCAGTCAGTGATTTGGATGCATGTGCCATTGGTTGCCAACAGTCCTCATGCTTCTGTAAAATCACTGCACCTAACCCAGACTGGGAAGCATCTGCTGAAATTTTAATAGGCCTTTCTGGTGCATAAAACTTCAACACCGATTCTTGTATCAGTTGTTGTTTTAAACCTTCCCATGATTCCTGCTGCTCTGCACCCCAATACCTTTCATTTTAATTCTCTAGGAGTTTTCTCAAAGCTGCTGCTTTGGTAGATAGATTAGGTATGACTTTTCCAAGATAAAAAGCAATAGAGGGTCCTGTGGCACCTTTAAGACTAACAGAAGTATTGGGAGCATAAGTAATGGAAATTTCCAAAGGCAGGTATAAATCAGTATGGAGATAACGAGGTTAGTTCAATCAGGGAGAGTGAGGTGCTCTGCTAGCAGTTGAGGTGTGAACACCAAGGGAGGAGAAACTGCTTCTGTAGTTGGATAGCCATTCACAGTCTTTGTTTAATCCTGATCTGATGGTGTCAAATTTGCAAATGAACTGGAGCTCAGCAGTTTCTCTTTGGAGTCTGGTCCTGAAGTTTTTTTGCTGTAAGATGGCTACCTTTACATCTGCTATTGTGTGGCCAGGGAGGTTGAAGTGTTCTCCTACAGGTTTTTGTATATTGCCATTCCTGATATCTGACTAACACGGCTACCCCTCTGATACTTTTCCAAGATAGTTAACCATTCCCAGCAACTGTTGGACATCTTTCTTTGACTAACCCTAACCCTAACCCCTAACCCTAACCCTAACCTAAATGTGACATCATTTCAGTGGCTGAAACCTTCCTCTTATCAGGTTTTACACCTTCATTGAAAATAATGTCCCCAAAAAACATCAGTTCTGTGACTCCTAAAATATGTTTCTCCCTATTTAGTTTGAGGTTTGCCGCTCTAGTTACATCCAGGACTTCCTGAAGTCTACGAACATGTTCTTCTTTCGTTGAGCATGCAATGTTCCTCAAATTTAGTTAGTATTTTACTTAACTTCATGCTTTCACCTTCTTCAAATTTAAAGTTGTTATAAATATCCAATGATTCGTCTCCAACAACATGCTAAAATATTGGTGATTTCACCTTATCATTTTTTCTCCTCTGCCTCTCTGGCTGCTAAATACAATTCAACTCTTTGTCTGAATTTTTTCCAGTTCTCTGCAACATTGCCTGACAATTGCAGACTGGATGGAGGTTGCAACACATCCATTTTTGGCTTTTTCCCATTCTTAAGCTAGTCAAGCTACTATTGTGCTCACCAAATACATGCAAAAGCCTCTGTGTCTGGTACATAAGAACAGCTGTACTGGGTCAGACCAAAGGTCCATCTAGCCCAGTATCCTGTCTACTGACAGTGGCCAATGCCAGGTGCCCCAGAGGGAGTGAACCTAACAGGTAATGATCAAGTGATCTATCTCCTGCCATCCATCTCCACCCTCTGACAAACAGAGGCTAGGGACACCATTCCTTACCCATCCTGGCTAATAGCCATTAATGGACTTAACCTCCATGAGTTTATCCAGTTCTCTTTTAAACGCTGTTATAGTCCTAGCCTTCACAACCTCCTCAGGCAAAGAGTTCCACAAGTTGACTGTGTGCTGTGTGAAGAAGAACTTCCTTTATTTGTTTTAAACCTGCTGCCCATTAATTTCATTTGGTGCCCCCTAGTTCTTGTATTATGGGAATAAATAAATAACTTTTCCTTATGCACTTTCTCCACATAACTCATGATTTTATATACCTCTATCATATCCCTCCTTAGTCTCCTCTTTTCCAAGCTGAAAAGTCCTAGCCTCTTTAATCTCTCCTCATATGGGACCCGTTCCAAACCCATAATCATTTTAGTTGCCCTTCTCTGAACCTTTTCTAGTGCCAGTATATCTTTTTTGAGATGAGGAGACCACATCTGTACGCAGTATTCAAGATGGTGGGCGTACCATCAATTTATAGAAGGGCAATAATATATTCTCCGTCTTATTCTCTATCCCCTTTTTAATGATTCCTAACATCCTGTTTGCTTTTTTGATTGCCTCTGCACACTGCGTGGACGTCTTCAGAAAACTATCCATGATGACCCCAAGATCTTTTTCCTCATTTGTTGTAGCTTAACGTGCTTTTCTTGTGCCTCCCTTTGTCTCTGCTTTCAGTTGCAAACACAGGAGTTAACTTCAAAAAAATTGCAGTTTCCTTCTCATTCAGCACTTCAGACACCACCTTGGGAGTCACTAAATAACAAACTAGTGAATGAGAAAGGAATAAAAGTTTAATTAAACAAATTGGAGAGCTTCTGTAGTGAGCTGCTGCACACAGCCATGCGGTGTTCACAACCCCCACCTCCTGGGCACATTTCCAAATGTCTATGTTCATAATACTGTCCCTTATAAGGAAGCATCTCTAAATTATAATTTTCTACAAACATATCTCTAAACTCATAACCCTCTTTCTTTAATAACCTACATGCAGAGTCCTTATTTTTTTCTAAAAAAAGCTTTATTTTTCTCTAAAGCACTTTTAAAACTCTCATCTGCCTTATTTTCTAATTTATCTAAAAACACCTATAAACCTATTTTTTTCTAACCTTCAAATGCAAAAACACACACACAAAAACCACCCCTAACATTCCCCATTAAAAAAATGAAAAAAAAAAAAAAGTTTCAAAATGGCCAATCACACCAAAAATAAGGTCCAGATATGAGACAGAGGGCAGGACATAAATCATAAAAGGGGCAGGGAAACTGTCAAAATTATATTGTGATGAATGTTATTAAGTGGCTGATTACTTTCCTTGTTTGCTGATTGATGGTGGTACTTAGGGAGGAGCAGGTGGCCCCGTATCCAAATACATTATTTGGCTGAATACCCCTCCTTCAGTGACCACAAATACCATAGGTCTTCCCCTTTCATCTGGTGTTTGGCACACTACTGCCCCAGGATGCTGTACTGGAACAGGGAATTTTTCAAAATATAAAGAATCTATGGGCACAGGTCCTTTACAACATGTTAGTCCCTATTCTTGGGTTTTCCCTTCTTGGAGGTCCTTGTTCAAGGTGGTTACCTCCGGCATCTCCTAAACCTTCTTTCTTGGTGAAAACATTCCATGATTGCCCTTTTCCCTCTCCATATTATTCAAATATAATTAGGCTTGCTTAATGTTTTTCATATTTTTACAAATTTCAAGACTAATACTGATTAATGATTTATCAACATATTTTGACTGCGCCGCTTCCTCAAAATTCACTTAGATTATGGGTCTCCCCAGGTATCCTGATCTAAATGTGTCATCAAACAAGCGTGATCTTATGCTGACTCTGGAAAGATTAGGGGCACCCGGCTTCCCTATGCTATCTCCTTGAAGGGTGGGGGAGCTGTTGGTTCACGCTCCCTCATGGTCTGCTAACCTCCAGAGCAGCTCTACAGTGGATGATCCAGCAATTTGATCCCTACTCTCATATTGTAACAGCCACTTCCAAATGAAATTCCTCAGTGAATTAGAGGGTTTCTACAGTTCCCTACTAAAATTTCTACTTTTATTTTCCCCATTCTGTCTACCTTGCTGGCTCCCTTTTCGCTGAGGATCATTATTAGTGAAAGTTACTGCTGATTCCTTTTCAGTTTTTTTCTTTGGGGGTGGAAATGCTTCCTTTTGTATTTTATATACAGCCTTTTCTACATTATCCACATCAGCGTCTGAATTGCCACCTAATTCCAAAGCCAGTGTCCCCTCAGGTTGTGGTGCATTATGAACTGCCATTTTCTGTATCTCTGCTAGTTTTTTTTTTTCTATTTTAAGCTGTTCATTCTATCATTTTGAGACCTAGCTGCGTACAGCGCTGCTGTGGTTGCTCCTGAAGAGTTTGTTCTTTGCTTGCTTTAACCTCAAGAATATCAGCTTTACATTTCTTAAACTGCTCCTCTACCATTTCCGATTTCTGTTCTGAACAAAGGTGTTTTTCTTTATACTTTTTGAGGCTGGCTTCCAAATGTGTACAGTATGTTTGCTTGTCTTCCAGCTTAGCCTGTAGCCTGATTTAACTGAGTGTTTGCCTGATTTAACTCCTGCTGCTTATCTTGTCGCACATTCTGGGCTGTGTTTAAATGATTTTGAAGATTTGCCTTTTGAGTGGCTTCTAATGCTTATGAAAGCAGTAATTTAATCTTTATTTTTGAATTGGGTAATTTCTTCTCCGTGGCTGCAGTTTGAGCTGCCTGTGTTGAAGTAGTGGTTCTCAAATTGTCAGCCTCTGCTCTTAGAATAAAAACAGCAAGGAGTCCTTGTGGCACCTTAGAGACTAACAAATGTATTTGGGCATAACAAACTGATACAGACTAACATGGCTACCCCTCTGAACCCTGCTCTTAGAATGTCAGCTTCTGCTTTTAAGTTAGCTGCTTCTGCCTTTGAATTAGCTAATTCATTGTGACGCATGGCTAGAAAGGGTTAAACATCCTGCAAAATAAATAACCCTCAAAAGACATGTGGGGAGATAATGTTTGTATTTTTGTGTATTTACAGATGTATGAGTACGTGGACAATGTAATCAACAGTTCCTGTCCATGCTGTATTCTGATATCATTTAAATGAATTGTAAACACAGGATATCTTGCTATTCAGCTCTCTTTGAAATGTACTGTGAATGGTGATGGAAAAAGCAAATGGCCTTATGTTAATTCGTATAGCTAAGTACCGGGTGATGGACCTCCTTCAAAGTCATCCTAATTACCTTTTGTTCCCCCAGGAAATCCCAACTCATCAAAAGACATGAAACTGTATAAAAGATCCTTGGGTCCTGATTCTGTCATCTCAGATCTGCTTAGACTTCATCAGGAGAAGTTTGAGTCACAAAACTGAGGTCCCAGTTATGCTGGTACACCCTGAATGTGATATTTGGACATTGGACTATAAACTATGAGCTATTTCTGAAAGAACTATTTGCAACCACAAAGCTCACCATTTCTGCTATGAATCTGCACCTAAATGAATTGAACTCATGTCTGTATGCCTATCGATCTTTTAACCACTTAATACTCTCTCTGTCTCTCTATTCTGTTTTTTAATAAATGTTAGTTTAGTTAATAAGAATTGGCTGTAGCATGTATTTGGGTAAGATCTGAAACATTCATTAACCTGGGAGGTAACATGTCCGATCTGCTGTGAACAGAGTGCTGACTCAGGGTTTCATACCTAGCACTCTGTCACACACCTCCCCCATATCTAACCACAAGGTTCTTCTTTCCCTGTGCTCTCTCTTCCTTTCTTGAAGATGGCTTCAAGAATACCTAGATAATTTCTATTCTGAGGAGAAATGGTAAGTTCCTCCCTTCCTCTAAACCAGGGGGTCTCAAACTCAATTTACCTTAGGGCCAGTGTCAGTCCTCAAATCCTCTCAGCAGGCCAATAATGTCACTCATGCTGCCCAGAACCTGCCCCCCAAAACTCCGCCCCCCACCTGCCTAAGGCTCTGGGAGGGAGTTTGGATGGGGAAGAGGTCTGGGGTAGGTGATTGGGGTGCAGGCTCTGCAAGGGAGTTTGGGGGAGGGAGGAGGTCTGGGGTGCAGGCTCTGGGATGGAGTTTGGGTGCTGGGTGCAGGCTCTGGGCTGGGGCAGGGGGTGGGGGTGCAGGAGGAGGGGGTGGGTTTGCAGGCTCTGGGAGGGGGAGGGATGCAGGCTCTGGGAGGGAGTTTGGGGGTGGGAGGGAGTGTGTGGGAAGGGGGGGGTGCAGGCTCTGGGAGGGAGTTTGGGAGCTGAGGTGTGTGAGGAATGGGTGCAGGCTCTGGGAGTGGGTCAGGAGGTGCAGCGCACACCTGGGGCTCCAAGGCGGGGCGGGCCAGGAGACCTCCATGTGCTGCTGCCCCCACAGCTTCCCATTGGCCGCAGGGGTGCTTGGGGCAGGGGCAGCACGGGGAGGCACAGCCGCGCCCTGGGGCCACAGGGAGGGGCCGGCAGCCACTGGAGCGAGCAGGCAGACGCAGTTCAGCTCTGCTGCATTGCCGGAGCCCCGGGCCATTGTAAATTGCCTGTGCGGGGGAAGCGCCTGAGGGCGGCAGGTGGGGCCAAAGGAGAGACCCGGCCCCAAAACTGCTGAAGCCCCATGGTCCACATTGGGGAGGTTTGTGGGCCACAGATGGCTCACGGGCCGCGAGTTTGAGACCCCTGCTCTAAACGCTAAACCACGTTCAGCGAGAAACTTACCAACTACCACAATACACCTTAAAACTTCCTTCAAGTAAGCAGTTTGTGTTAGAAGCAGCCATACCATCTCCCTATCAATGTGATTCTTGCCTTGCAAATGGGCTAGCTATGCAACCTGGCTAGTCAAGTAACCATGGCATTATGATGTTCTACACTGTTTTCACAACAAGTCTTCTCTTCTTTTTTCCAGTTGGAAAAGCCAGGGACTACGAAGGGGCTAAGATTATTAGGCGAGGAAAAGAGTTTGCACATGAAACAGAATACCGTTCCTGTGGATTTAGAATACATCAAGCCAGGCCTCTGATAATGCGCTCCATTTGGTAACTTTTATTCAAAAAGAAGAGACAAGAGAGAGATCTTTTCTGACGTTTATACTGCTGCTCAGAAGCTATAAATCTGTCATTGTGATTCTGAAGATAGAGCAGACCTTTCTCAATACATTGGGTGTGAAACTCCTCTGCTATCAAAGCAGGCCATTGAATTGGATATTGTTCAACACTAATGGCAACATTATTCTCTTTATCACTACTATTCTCTTTGCCTTCTGTACAGTGGTAGGAAAAATGGGTCATCATTTTCAGTATCACTTTTGTCCTGGATTTCAAGAACGCTTGCCTTTTCTTCTGCCCTCTCCTGAGGGAACAAGTTCACACGTATATATCTTCCTTTTGATTATCATTTCTGAGAAAGACCGTCCAAGTTCTTTGGAAGATGATTCTGAAGTAGTACTAGCAAAGAAATAGTAAATTTTGGTAATTTGCTTACAGTTTTCTCCCTTTCTAACTTAGTTTTCCTTTTCGCTGCTCCACTTGGGAATTAAAACAATACTAAAGAAGTATTGGGCAGTGCTGCAATTAGCAGCCAGTGATTAGCTCTTCCAATTCACACCCCCATCGCCAGCAACTGAAAGTCTGAAAATAATTAAACTCTAACTGAAAGCTTAAGAACAAAATCAGTGTCAACAAGGAGCATCTATGTTTTTAGTTGTTTTTCTTTTCTTTTTAGTGTTAGTGTACATATAATGAAATCTCCCTTGTATATAGTCTATATGTGATGGATTGGAGGCCTCCCAGAAAAGCAGAGGCTTGAGGGGTGCAGTCCCCTCAGCCCCCCTTTAATCCAGTATTGTGTGGTTAGGACATAAAAAAGTGTGTTCGTGCAACAAGGTGAGCCAATCCTTGCCTTGAGGCCAAAGGTATGAAAATGAGCAAGTCTGGGGGCAGTGTGGATGCCAATCATCTGGAACCCTCTTGTAGCAACTGGGAGAGGATAATGTTCACGGATATGAGACCTTTCTCAAGGTTCCATCAGCCCTTACTTCATCATTCATTTGGACTCTTAATCCTTTACTTGAAGCATTTAAATACCTCTTTGGGCTGGGGAGAGGGTTCTAAAAATGTGCTATGGATTTAAAATGAGGCTGGAAGCGTGACAGGAGCAGACTGAGTTTATAGCTCATACCCAATTCAGAGAAATTGCCAATTCAAATTCTCTGTCTGGGATGATCTGCCAGGAGAGAGACAGGAGCTTCTCCCAACCAATAGGGATGGAAATGTGTATCCTAACTCATGAGATCACTATTGCTATGCCTCCTTAGCTGCTCCTAAACAATCAGGTTCTGAATTGTGCCTATCCCAAGCTAAAGGACCTGCATGCAGCAAAGTCTGGAGAAGGAGAACCATCCTAGGAAGCAGAGAAGTACCTGTTGATAGTGGGGGTGGGGAAGAGGGCAGAGTGAGGGAGACACTACAAAGCATGATACACTGAGATTTCAGCAAAAAGAGAGACTCCCTTTAGGGAGTGTATAACAA
Organism: Chrysemys picta bellii; assembly: GCF_011386835.1. NCBI lineage: Eukaryota > Metazoa > Chordata > Testudines > Emydidae > Chrysemys > Chrysemys picta. The sequence goes on along the minus strand of NC_088791.1, from coordinate 169,441,403 downwards.
AGAAGCAGGTAGGTGTATGCCATGCTGCAACGTTAGCTATAGACATGGGCGATGGGTAAGTCTGCGAGTCTTTCACTCAGGTCACAGAAGTCATGGAGTCCATGACTTTCTGGGACCTCCAGGACTTCTGCAGCAGTTGGTGCAGCTGACCCCAGGGCCACCTGAGCAGCACCCGGGGCCAGACACACTGGCTGCTGCTTGGGTGACCCCAGGCAGTTGGTCCCAGGCACTGCCCCAGAGCAGCAATCCGGAAGCAGCAGTGGTGCCCCGGGCTGCCCCTTCCCACATTTCCCGCCCCCCCAGCAGCAACAACAACAGAGCCCCAGGACGCTGCTCCCCCAGCCGCTGACCTGGCGGCAGGGCTCTGGGGAGCTGCCGTGCACCCGGAGCAGGGGTGGGGCCCCAGAGCACCTCCCCAGCGGTGGCAGGGCCCTGGAGCATCCCCCCAAAAGAGCAGCAGCATCCCCTGGAGCGTCCCCCCCCAGAGCAGTAGTGTCCGCGGAAGCGCCCCCACCTCCAGCACCTAAGATTTAGTTAGGGTTATTTTTAGTAAAAGTCATGGACACGTCAGGGGCTGTGACTTTTTGTTTACTGTCCATGACTTTTACTAAAAATACCTGTGAGTAAATCTTAGCCTTAGTGATGGGTGAAACACAGGCTCAAGGAGGCTAGCCCCCAGACTGGCCCTCCCCTTCTGCACGAGCCCCCGCCCCTCCTGCCCTGCTTCTCCCGCCAAAGCCCAGAGGCTCCCGCCCGAGGCCACCAGCCCCAGAGCACCGGTGCCATAGCCCAAGCTCCAGTGCCCCCAGCCCCCGAGCACAAGGTGGGAAGCCCCAGCGCCTCTAGCCCTGGAGTGCCAGGTGCCTGCCATGGCCCCAGCACCCTCAGCCCTGGAGCCCCAGCACAGGGGACCTCAGCCACCCCAAGTTCCAACCACAGGCCGGCCGCCCCAGCCCCAGCACGCTTCCCAGAAGAGGAGCAACCTGCCTGGGCTGGGGGCAAGCGGCAAGCAGGAGGAGGCCTCGGGGTGGAGTGTGGGCATGGCCACGCGGGGTGGTTTGGGGAGGCATTGCCTTCCCCCGCCTACAGTATGTACCTCCTATGGCTATAGCTCTGGGATAATCAGCTTTTGGCTTTCTCTGAACATTCCAAAGGCATAAAGGAAACCTCAATCATTTGGGGATTTCTCTGGTCCCCTCCCCTTGGGTAGCTTGTTTTTTCTGATTGACTGTTCCTTGCTTACAAAAAGAGCAGGGTAGCCTGATTCTCAGCAACACCTTAAGACTCTCTCAAACTCATAATTTGGGTAGGGGAAGCAGCTCTCTTCACTGTGCTTTCAAAACTTACTAAGCATCATGGGTAAGATAATTGTAGTTTTTTAGGTGATTTATGAAAGCAGATGGGATTGGGCTGGGATGTGCGGGAAAATGGAACGAGAAACAGACAAGATGACCTAACCTTTTACTTTTACCTGGTTCTTCTCTTGCTGAGTACATGTTTGCAGTTCATTACTGCTAAAATGAATACACTTGTAATATTTTTAAACTGGGGGAGTTGCAGGTCTTTGTCTCTTTCCCCTGTTCTCTTCAGCAGTTCCTTTGCTGTGCTGACTTTGTTGGAAGCAGCAGTGCTTTTGTCCTTCATGCACCTTGTGCTGCATTGCAGCTGAGTGCTCCATAGATGACTTAATCTCTGCACTTTACTTCAGTGTGATACCGATGCTCAGTAGCTCCAAATCAGCTCTTCTGCATAGCCTTCCTCCTGGCTCATGTTTGCTTCCTGGTGTTTCTCTAAAATAGTTCCTCCCAAAACTGATGTTCCCCCTTCCAGGCTCTGTCTGTGCAGATTGTATATATAGGAAATGCTGCAATCTGACGGGTCTGATTCGCACAGTTTCCTTCAGTCCTTTCACAGAAGTGCTCTGAAATGGGGAATGGTCATTTTAACAGCCTCTGAGATGCTGTATTATGAAAAGTGTCAGCTGGGGCAAAACTGTGTCTAATTCCTTTGGTTGAGTAATTGAAATAGAAATAGTTCAAACTGTGTTTCATCCAGATTTCTGTTCCCTTCTAAATCTGTCATTTTTCCTGACTTGCTTCCTCAGGAGCAAGAGATGGAAGCAGAGGAGCAGGAAGAAAACTGTCAGTTTGATCTGGAGAAGATGAAGATCACAGAGGGAGGAAATATGGTAAGCAAAAGGCCTACTCAGTCTGGTAGACCTACACATCAGGAACAAAAGGTAGAAGAGTAATGTTGTCTTGTGGTTAATACGTGGGACTGGAAGAAAGGGCATCTGGATTCTATTCCCAGCTCTACCACAGATTCTGTGATATTAGGCAAGTCACTTAATCTCCCTGTGCCTCTGTTTCCCCTCTGTACATTCGGGAAGATACTTGCCAAACTCACAGAGGAATTGAGGCTTAATTTACTGTCCGAAATTCTTGAGTTTTAAATTACTTTATACAAGCAAAATGTTGTTGAGCTGTTCAGTTCTAAAATGATGATTGTGCATGAACTCATGTAATTCTGTATACATCTGTCCTGTGGTCTGGGTGACATAGTGAGCTTTTACATGATGCATTTTACATCAGGCCGCTTAGTTGCCTAAGTATGGATTTAATAGTCTAATTTTTGGCACCTTAAAAAAAAAACTTGGCTGTATTTTCTAGAGGTTTGCCCTGTCTAGTTTCAAATGATGGGGCTTTTGCCACTACCTTTAGCAAGCTAATTTGCAGTCTAATAAACAATTACGGATAGTCAGCCTAAATTTGCCTTTTATCCCTTTCATCATTTTACTCTCATTCATACCCTTGGGTACAGATTAGATCATTCCTTTCCCTTCTTGTGAGTGCTATGATTATGAGATCTAACACTCGTCCTCCTTTTGCTGTCACTTTCATTTTTTAATGTTCTTTCCTGTCACTCTGGACATTTCATACAGTTCTAAGAGACCCCCTGACTCTGGATTTCGTTACAAATGTGAAACTCAGGCCAGGCCCTGTAGGGGAGGAATGGTGTCCAGTGGGGAATGGGTAATTGGTTTTATCTATCATCTCTATTAAAGATTTTGAAGGAGTAAACAGCATGTTCATGAAACTTGATGTCAAAGAGTACAACTCCTCTGTAGCATCCTCTGCTGGCCAGGGATGGCTCTGCCGCACTCTGCCTCAGTTTCCCCTTCACAGATTCCCAGGAATAATCCCTAGAGGCATATGTCCAATAACCACACCTCTTCTTGGTGACTGGGTTATTAACATAAAATAAATCCAAAGTGAAATCGATCCTCACCCCTTCATTCCCTGTGGAGAGATGTGATGGGGAGGTTCCAAACTCATCTTGGGACAAGAGACTGTCTGCCCTCTCCAGCCACTCTCCTCATAGGGATGGATGGGGGTGAGCTCCAGGAAGGAATTGGAAACAATCTTTTTTCTGTTCATGAGACTCCTACTGCTATCCCCCTGTGGATTGGTTGGGTGATTCCCTATCCCAATCACTCTGGGGCAGGTGTGTTGCCAATACTAGAGAAAATAGAAGTACTCAAGGGGAAAAACAAAAGTTAAATAGATCTTGGGAGGGGAGAATCACCAAAACTGCAGTGTTCAATGGGAGAGAGAAACCTGGAAAACAGAAAGGCCTAAAGAGCCATAAAGTGAGAAGAAGCAAATAAGACATACATTTGGACTATCAGATGGTAGCAGAATAGGCCAGTGCAATTATAAATGACTCACACTCACACAAAAGTGGCACAGATCAGGAAGGCAATAATCCCTCTGTCTCTGATGCAGCTGCATCAGGAATACTGCAGTCAGTTCTGTTATAGGCCACACTCAGCCTGACCTGGGGCCAGTTCAGCACCCTGAGGTCTTCCCTAACTTGTCACCTGGCTGCAATTGCCCGGGTGGCTGCCCGTATGCAAAATAACGAGGGCATTCCAACCGTTCCCTTTTCTGCCTTCACTCAGCCTGCCCCAAAGCATCCCTTGCACAGAGGGGTGCTGTCGAGGCTGCCACACAGGGTTTCCCGTGCCAGGGATACTCCTGTGGCAGGGAGCTTTACAGCCCACTTGGATTGGCTCAGCTTGGGCAACAGAGCTGAATCCGGTCCCTGATTACCAGAAAGGTATCAAGGAATTAGAGTTCAGAGGAAAGCAACAAAAATGTTCACGGGTCTGGCGGGCCATGACCAAGGGAAGCTAAAAAGTGCCACTTTGGAGGGGAGACAATTTTCTACAAGTATTTGAAGGGTGCAAACACGGAGGAGGCAGAGGAATTATTTAGGTAGGCATAGGGGAGTATTTCTATGAGCGATGAGATAAAAAAAGGGAGAAATTTAGTATGAATATCAGAAAAGACATTCTGAGAGACCTACTAGGATGTGGAATTGTGTCCCAAGGGAAATGGCAGGGGTACCATCGCTTGGAACACTTAAAACTACACTGAATGGTGCACTATTGTTCTGTAGGGAGCAATCTTGCTCTGGCAGAGGGATAGACTTAGGGTGACCAGACAGCAAATGTGAAAAATCCGGATTGGGGGGGGGGGGGGTAAATAGGAGCCTATATAAGAAAAAGACCCCCAAAATTGGGACATCTGGTCACCCTAGATACACTAGACACGACATTACAGATCTGTTTCACTTCCAACTTCAATAATTCTACGACAGGCTCATGAACCTTTCAAAGGTACTTGGGCCGACTTATGATTCCACCATTCACACTTGTCAGAGGGTTCGATACAAGACCAGGTGAAATTCAATGATTTCCACTAACTTCATGTTGAGAATTTAGGTTTCTTGGAAACCAAAACCCAGTTGGAAGGAGGGAGTGGTTAATAATTCTAAGGCTGAAAGGGAGGAAATTGTTCAAATAAAATAAATAAAATAAAAATAAAAACTCATTCTGTTCCTCTTCCACTTATTTTCTTGCTTGTCTCCTGCATCAGACACACCAGGATAGTGGTGTCTTGTGCAGGCACAGTACAAGGATCCTACCCACAGTGTTGGAAGGACTTCTTATTCTGCCTCTGCTCCCTGCCCTGTGACTGAGCGGTCGGATTGTTGCAGGCCAACAGGCACTGAGTAGGAATTCTTATTTCAGATGCTGATGACTTTCGATGAGGTGGCTTTGTATTTCTGCCAGGCAGAGTGGGGGCCTCTTGGATGAAGAGCAGAGGGAAATCTACAAGGATGTCATGCAGGAAAATATGAGACTCTGATCTCCCTGGGTACAACTCTCATATATGTAAGAAGCTTTGCAGTCTCTGAAGTGTCTATGGTCAGCTTCTGCTCAGTGTCCTTCCCTGCTCCCTTAGAACTAGAAAATCAGTCCCTATGGTACCCAGAATCAATGCAAGAACAGACCATCCTCTCCCTACCACTTCCCTTTCAAAGGACGATTCTGAAATACAGCAGTGGAGCTAATTCCCAGAGCTTTCTATTGGGATAGAATAGAGGGATAGACTAGATATGACGTAACAGATCTGTTTCACTTACTCTCACCATTGTATTACCTACTAAGACTGGCTTTGTCTTTGCAAGAGGGAAAATTCCTGTGGGAAGAGCCATAGGGTTCATTCTGAATACAAAACCAGAGACTCTCTGCAGGCTTAGAAATGGGCAAGTGATTTAATTTTTTACACTGTGTCAGTTGTCTTATTTTCCTGGGTGTAGAGATCCCTGATTCTCCTTCAGAGATTACAACACATCTCCCAACAGTTACTTACTCTTCCAGCAGGACTCGTGACAATGTTCTCTCTATTTGGATTACACCCTTGCCTCTAGTAAAACAATGTGGGCTTATAAAAATCATGACCATTCTTTGTGACGAGCACTCAAACATTAGCCAGCTGTTAACATATCTTTTCCAATGTCCAGGATTTCCGATTCCCAAGCCTCAGATGATAGCCCAGGTGGAAAGAGGGGAAGAGCCATTTGTCCCAGATCTCCAGCACTCTGAGGAAATGGAGATCCTGATGGTCGACTGCACAGGTGAGGCAACGAGTGAAGTAAAAAGCTGGGATTCTAATAATAATGTCTCTGCTCTCTTTCATCTTGTTAGCTGATGTGTGATGTCCGAGTCTGTGTCCCGTTGTCCATGTGCAATAGCAAAAAGAAAGTGTCATGATTCTTACCCTGAATCATGGAAACAAACCTGATAATCAGTTTCATTATACAGTCACAAACACCATTTCTAATAAAAAAAAAACAGCTTAACGTCTCTATTAGAAAAGAGAACGATTTGATTTACCAAAGATTAAAAATAAGTTAGCTGTCTGATTCTCCCATGGTGGTCATGGATGGCAGTAGGATAGGTGTCTTGAAGTGGTAAAGCAAAATAAAATAAAATAAAGGGGGTGGGTGTACAGTTAGCTAATTTTGGTCTTCTGAGGAAAAAAGCTGCTGCCCTGCTACCACATCCCATGATCTATAGCAGAATTTTATTTGTTATATCTTTGTGCATGAGTCCTTGAAATTTTATCCAAGAATTTAACCACTATTCCCTTCACAGAGTTGAAGCCTGCAAAAGTAAACATGGTTGGCAGAACTATCCATTTTAGATTCTCTTTATACTCTCTCCATATCCCATTATCTCTTCCCCCCCTTGGCTGCTTACTCCTTCTCAGGGTCCCTCGGTCTCTTGTCTCTTTCACTCCTCTTCTCTCCTCCCAAAGAACCACAGACTTAAGTTACATTTCTCAAACAAGAACCACAGAGAGGTGTGAACTGGGTTTGGAAGTGAACGAGGGAGCATTCTTGCCCCTTCCTGCAGTGCACCTTAGGAGTCATTTAGTACAGTTCTGCCTTTGTTTGGCTGTCTCCATCATTCTTCCTCTTTCTTGTTTCCTCTGCTTTCCCTTGTCTCCTGATCTCCATTGCACTCTGGCACAATCTGATTTATGCTATTTATCCCCGTCAGCCCTAGAACCGAATTCTAGCTCCTACAACCCTTCCTTGAAAAGGCCTGAGTGATATCTAGACCTCCTCTACAACCCTGATCCATTCCGATCCCTCTCCTACCCATTTCCAGAACCCCAAAAATCCCTTTATTGGCCAGGCTTCTTATTCCCACTGTCCCACATCCTGCAAACAGAACCTTAACCCTTGCCAGATGCCCTACAACCTTCTCACAGGAAGGCCTGATAGCTAGGCCTCCTTCACCACAAACCTAATCCATTCCCTGTCCCACCCATCCACAGGTCTCAAGTTTCATCTGTCCACCCTGCAAGCCTTTGGAGAGAGAAATTCTTCTTCCATTTGCAAACCACGCTAATGATTGGGTTGAACTTTGAAGATTTTCTTTAAGGAAACAGCATAGGAGACTCAGGGTGGGATCCACTAAGGGACTTAGGTGTTGTAATACTGAGTGTCACAGCACCTAACTTTTAGGCGCCTAGAAAAAAAATACAGGAACAACACTGTGATCCACATAGCCTGAATTAGGCACCTTGGTTCCCTGTACAATGACTGAGGAGAGCTAGGTGCCTAAAAATACAATCCACAAACGCTAGCAAGCTAGATGTGGACACAATCTAGGCAAAGGGAAATGCTAACCAGAAGGGTGTGTACTAAGCTTCACCCTTCTCTGAGACACCCAAGTCCAGGGAGCAGGGAAGCGCCTATATGTGCTTAGCGATCCACGAACAGGAACCAGCCACATAGAGTCAAGTTACGTAGGCGCCTAAGCTGCTTCTTGAGGGAATGCGTTAGGCTCCTGCCTCGCTCTACACAAAATGGCCAGAGGAGGAGGTATTGGTGGTGCCCACCTTACAACTTTCAGGTCAGTGATTAGAGCACTCACCAGGGATGTGGGAGACCTAGGTTTAGTTCTCCCCCCTCAGGCAGGCTGGGGGGAGAAAATTTGAACAGGAGTCTCCTACCTCAGGAGAGTGCTCTAACCACTTGGCTATGGGATATTCCGCTGTCTCTCCTGTGGAAGCTGTTCCACTGTGGATAAATAATTAAAGTGATTGGAGCAGGGAGCCTGGACCCAGTGTCTCCCACCTACCGGTGGCTGCCCTAATACTAGTCTACAGAGTAATTTCACTCTCTCTGGCCCCAATGACTGGATCCAAAGTTCAGGAGCCGCTTGTCCAGTTTGCTTCAAACTTGGTAGAAATAGTCTTCCTCAATCGCTGATCAAACCTCCTAATTTTGAGGCCAATTTGACTTTTTTGTGAATTCTTGGCCTGGATGCCAAAATTGAGCTAATGATGGAACCCCAGTTTCTGCTTTCTCTATAGAGATTACCCTCACTCCCTAATAGAACTGAAAACTGATTCCATTACAAATTGCTTCTGGCTGTCACCACTCCCAAATTCATGCTTTGCAGACCGTGAATTGTGTATTCACACAGGCACAGAGAACAAGTAGTGGGGAGTCAGGCAGTAACAGGACACCACTCATTTATGTGTGGCGGGAATGGAATGAAAGAAAGGTGCTGATTTTTATTTTTTAAGCAGATGAAGACAGAGCACTTAACATTCAGACCTGTCCCACGTCGCTACAGTGTGGTGCACATATGGTCATCTGTCAGTGGGGTTTTGGGGGGATTTTTTACACTCAGAGAAGGAAAGAAAGGGATAAGGAGTGGTACCTCGAATCCAGAAAAGAAGGTGATGGTTTTCTTAGACATTCGCTGTATTAGAAAAGGGACGTCACGTCACTGAAGGATGGATGGATTATGAATTGTCCGTTTTGAGAGAAACTAATTTATAAACAGGCTCCCGTAGTGGTATAAGCAGGCATCATATGCTATCCTTAACACAGCATGCTTCCCCTGGCATGGAGGATAAGTTCACCAATGGCTACCAGCCAAGATGGTCAGTGATGCAACTCCATGCTCTGGGTGTCCCTAAGCCTCTGACTGCCAGATGCTAGGACTGGATGACAGGGGATGGATCCTGTGATAATTACCCTGTTCTTCATTCCTTCTGAAGCACCTGGCATTGGCCACTGTCAGAAGACAGGATACTGGGCTAGATGGACCATTGGTCTGACCCAGTATGGCCGTTCTTACGACAATTTCCAGATTCTGCTCACCCCCTCCCCCAAGTACACTACATCCTCGCTCCTCCCACCCCAGTGCCTCCAGATGCTGCAAAACAGCTGATTCGCGGCAGGCGGTAGGTGCTGGGAGGGAGGGGGGAAGCACTGATTGGCGGTGCCCGCCAGCGGGCAGGACACGCTGGAGGGAGGGGGAGGTTCTGATGGGACTGTTGGTGGGTGCTCAGCACCCACCATTTTTTCCCATGGGTGCTCCAGCCCCGGAGCACCCATGGAGTCAGCGCCTATGTATCACAGGGATACATATTGTATAAACACCAAATTTTTGATAATTTGAGTTATGTAGTTGATTATATGGTAGTTAAACAATTAAAACTTTTTTTTTCAGTTTATTTCTTCCAAACTTATCCCTTTGAAGTTCTGAGTACATTAGAATTTTGCATTTAGTAGATTACACAAACAGGCGTAAGACCCAACACACTTGTGTTCAGTGGTTTCCCAATAGCGCCTGGATTGTACTCCTTGTGCCAGATGCCCTTGCTTGTATTCGTGTCACCCAATGATAATGGGGTTGCACATACGTATTCGAATTTTGTCTATTAACTTCTTGTCATGGGCTCATCTGAGTCATTGGAGCATCTTACAAACTAAGCTCATCTAATATTACAGCAGTCAAATTAATGACAAAGACTGGCCCACCTGGGCTTCACACTGCATAATATAAAACAAAAAGTCTTTCAGTGATTTAAACCCAAAGGTGCAATCATAATTAGGCTCTTCCAAGCCTGGCTTCTTGGGATCAGACAGGAGAAAGTGTCTTTACTCCCCTATCCTAGTTTCACCTAGAATTAGGCCCTGGCAGAAGCAACCAGCCTTTTTTATCTAACCTGCTGATCCCTGAGTGACCTCTGCCTGCTCCTGGCCCTTCTTGCTGTTAGAGGACCAAGTCTCACTTGTTCCCCCAGTAGCTGATACTGGAAGGCCTCTGTAGGTCCAGACTCGCTGCCCCCCCCCTTTTTTTTTTTTTAAGAAAGGACAGTTTCTTAGGGCAGCATGTGCCAAAGGAGCAGGATCTCTGGCAGGGGGCAGTGAATGCCTGGTACAGCCCATCACACTTACCCTAACATGGGACATATTTTGAAAACAGAGGGCTGATGCTCTTACTACTACTGTGCAAGGGCCATATCTATTTCATTACTGTTTAATAGTCTTGGTGACCTCTGGCTTGTGTTTAACTGTGGACAGTAAAAATATTTTGAAAAGTATATTTGATAGTTAACCCCACAGACCGTCATACTACCTGCCCATCTCCACTAAGCAACCAGTATGCCAGAAACTCACCGACAGCTTCACTGACAGCTGTGCTCTTCTTGTCCCTTGCTGCTGCTTGGCCGAGAGGAGGGAATCAGGCCGAGTAACATGGCGAGAGGCAAACTACATTAGGAGAGGAAGAGACATTGTTAACATGAAAGTAGTAGTATAGGTCCAGACTTTCTCCTCCCAGTAGCCTTCACTCAACCTCCACCCGCCAAAAGTCAAACCCTCTCTCCTCCCTGTTCTAGCAGCATCCCAAGCCCAGGAAATTAAATTAGCCATTCCACATTCAATCTACAGAAGGCATCTTCCCTTTATGTACTTTTATACAAAACAAAGAAAATTCAGGTAGTCACCGTCACAACAGGTGTTTTCTCTCATATGTCATACAATTAAAATGTATCATGCCCAGCAACTTTTTCTCACTTAGAGCTTGTCTACATGTGGAAATTGACTGGACTAGACATTCCAGAATAG